>NC_134482.1:39033526-39063526 GCF_964194025.1 Convolutriloba macropyga | reverse complement strand
TTCGAGTTCGACTCAAAAGCACCCGAGTCTCTGTAACCCGATTTTGAAGAGTTTGTGGTCTCGGCGCCCGATTCGTCTTGACTATTTGCGGCGACGCTTAGGTTCCTAGGGTCGACGTCGCTGCAACTATGGCGACGTTTGTGGTTG
Source organism: Convolutriloba macropyga (assembly GCF_964194025.1). Lineage (NCBI taxonomy): Eukaryota > Metazoa > Xenacoelomorpha > Acoela > Convolutidae > Convolutriloba > Convolutriloba macropyga. The sequence continues at coordinate 39,063,379 of NC_134482.1, read as the reverse complement.
GCGCCCGAAGGACTGGCTGCCGATGATAACGTCGGATAGAAGTTCATTTGGCTGCCAATGCGTTCGTTCACGCGACGATATCTGGCTTCGCACCAGGCTTTCATTGTGCTTTCCATTCGGAGCTGAAACAAAATTATATTTTGATGTAAAAATGTTTTTTATTCCTACACAAAAACGCTTTGAGATTATTGCTTCAAACGGCAAAAATCATTAAGGTAGAAAAATTTTTTGACTTCAATTAGTGAAAAATCAATATTTTGAATTATCGTTATCGCGAGCTATACAAGCATTGCTTTGAATAAAATTCATAAACATAGCTCGCAGATTGCCAGAAAATAGCCGCAATAGATTCGTAGATCGGCCGTCTAAAAAAAACAGTAAAAAAGACAGACCAAAAAAATTCGTCTTTTCATTGAAGGCTGATCTGTTATATTCTGATTAAAAATCTGTATAAGTTATTGCTGCCTCTACTAGCTGATCTCAAATAACTTTCATTTAGAGTGACACACACCCATTTGACCTTATCTCTTTGAAATAAAGTAAATAAAAATCAATTTCAAAGTGAGGAAGTCATTTTTGAGAGTGAGGTAAGTCAAGTGTGACCAAAAATTTAATCACGCGCATGAACAAAAAAACTCGCTCCACTAAGAGCGAAAAATGACGTCACACATGCAATTCAGTTGAAATTGCATGAACGAATGAACAAAAAGTGGCTGTGACGTCATGTGGTCGTAACAAAAATCATGACGACGAAATAAAAAAAACATAGCAGGACAAGTCCTGACGTACAATTCAAAGAATTTTCATTGACTAAACAGAAAACTAGACCTAGAACGGACTATGAATGGATTGTGAAAACCATTTAGAAAAAAATCCGATCCAAAAAATCGAAAAAACAGTAAAAATCAAAGCGAAATTGCCACATGTGAACAAAAAACCACTAGCGAGAAAGCGAATTTTTGTTCAAACACCGTTTTCTGACTCTACTTTCAAATTAGAGCGAAAAAAATTCACGCCGCAAAACTACTCGCTTTTTCGCTCCATATCCTGTTTCGGCGTGACCAAAATCACCACTCCAATTTGACTTCAAAAATCATGAAAATGTGTGAACAGATCTTAAAAAAAAGACAGCGCCCCAATACAATTCAAATTCTTTGAATTGTAAAAAACCAAGAGAAGGCCAATAATAGCCCCAGCTATCGCTGTGCGGCTATAAAAAAAGTAAAAATTTGTTAATCAATTTAGAAAAAAGGTAACAAAATTTTGGTCAATTTAAGGAACCTTTGGATGAGCGGATTCAAATCTTCAAAATTTCTTGTAAGATGATTCAAAACTTGCGAGATTTTTGCAGGAATCTTGTAAAAATTGAAGCCCAAAACCTTAAACTCCCGATTATATCTTTAAGATAGGTTGCGACTCTTAGATGTCCCAGTGAAATCCAAAATCTTGCAAGATTCTTGCCCGATTTTGCATTCCTCAAGATCTTGAAAGCAGTTAATATCTCTGGTTATTAGTTGTTACTAACCTCTAGTTTACGCAGTTCCTTTGAGTAAACGATTCTCTCCTGAAGAGCTCTTCTGTCCATTCTGTGATTGCATTCTGTTCTTTCAGCCGAAATGCGCTCTCGGCATAATTTGTCCACACACGCAACCTATTCAACACAGAGAAATAGTGATTCTAAACTTCAATGAAACCAAAGATTCCTTTTCCATGGTTTTATAGAGTCCGTGGGATGGGTGGGGTGGGGTGGGGTGGGTTGGGGCAAAATGGAGTATATACTCAGCCAGTTTACCTGATGTGTCGTTTTTTCGTCTAAGTCGACAATCTTCTTATCGGTCACTTCTTCGCTCAGTTTCAATTCGTCCAAGATGGCTTCCTTTAAGAACTCCACTTTGGCATCTAGAGCAGCTATGTGTTTGGAACAGCCACATCTGCATTTCACAGCTGAGGAGGAAAGTTGCTGCTGCTGTTCAGAAAACAGATGTTTAATTAGCCGAAAATATATCAAACCACTGTTATGAAGTTTATAAGTACCAACCAAAAAAAGTCATCCATTTAAAAAGTGAGCGGCTGTTTAATTATTTGTTATATCAAATTTTTGATCTATATAAAAATCTAATGTTTACACCTTTATAGTGGCTCGTTTTAAATAGAATTGCTATTAGTCTGGCGTCTAATCCGGCTATTCAGAGAAACCAATTTTTCTTGCAATAAACGCTCATTTTAATGGATGTAGGTTCCCTAGTGATGAGTGAATTTAAAACTTGCAAGAATCTTGCAAGCTGATTCAAAACTTGCAAGATTCTTGCAAGAATCTTGCAAGATATCAATCAAACCAAAAAAATAAATCAGGTTACAAATGTTGTAGAAAACATCTTTGAGGCAAAGTATTGTTTATTGAACAAATTACAAAACCGAATTCAATAAAAAAATTTTTTAGCCCGGATTCAAAATCTTGCAAGAATCTTGCAAGAATCTTGCAAGTTTTTGAATTCTGAAAATTTAATGTTTGTATTTTTGGTAGCTCAAACTAACCGAAAACCAAATGAAATGACTGATATAAAAATTTTTGATCATCAGAACTGAACCTATTTGACTTTTTCCGTGAACGCCTTTTGAATGTGAAATCTTGCAAGAATCTTGCAAATTTCTTGCAAGATTTTGAATTCAAAAATAAATTTTCGACAAAAAAACTAGAGATACCATCGTCAACCAAATTCGTCTATTTTAAGATTAATTAACCTACTCTAGAAAATTACGAAATCAAACACTTTCAGTCTTCCTCTCATTTTTAATCAAATAAGTTATTTATAAAGAAACAACCAGTTGGAATATTTTGTTACCGATCCTATCGGTAATTGAGGATCTTTATGTAGTTGGAAAAAATATTCTGCTCATTGTTAATTTCAATTAACTTCCAATTAACTTACATGAGATTTATGTGAACCTATTTGACCCCTTAAGTTGATAGTTATTGGTGTTAATGTCCTTGAAGTTATTTCATTCGAAAAGATCTGGTAAGTTTTTGAAGCCTCATTTTTTGGTCATCTTTTTTTCCAATTATAGTTTAGGCTCATCATACAGAAAGTCTCAATTTTTTGGTAAATCAAACGTTAACTTCTTCGTTGATCGTATGCTAACTAATGTTTTTTATTTAGTTCAAAGAGAAAACAAAACTTTGATTTTTTTATAACTGATATTTCCTAAAGTATCACAAAAAATTAATTCTACAAAGCTATATACTTTAGTCCAACCAATCCTTAAGAAATCTCATAGAAATGAAGAAACATCCTAGGTTTAAGTCAGTTTGCTAGATTTTGAGTTAAATTTTTATGTTAATAAGGTCTTATTAGCAAAAAATTCGAGGCACGCTTGGCGTTTTTGATGATTTCTCCTAAACTGCTGAGCCAATTTCGACGGGAGTAGTCACGTTTGGTTGACTATACGTTCTTTGTGACAACAAATTTGAATTGGTTTTTTGTCAATGGGCCAACTCAGAATTTTAATAAGCTTTAGGTTTAAAAAAATTAAAAATAATCTTTGAAACGTTTTTTTTTTTAGTATTGACGTAGTTTTTCTTTTATTTGTGTTATAGTTACTTGGGAATTGTGTTAATTAGTCTTTGTTTGGGTTCATGAAGCTTTTGGAATCCCTAGTTTTTGGAATTCAATAGTTTTTCAATTTTCGTGAAATTATGAAATTCTTTTTTGGTTCATTTTTGGTCAAAGCACAAAATACGAGGTAGGAAATGGTTCTTACTTCGTGGAATGAGTCTTCAGCGTCCACAAAGGTAAAAATGCGTTTATTTTTTTATTTTGTGTCATGAATTATGTTGGAGGGACAGATTTGTGTCGTTTTCCCGAATTTTTTTGCGAAAACTATACTTTTTTTAGCAGAAAAATCGGGGCACGCTTCACGTTTCTAATGATTTCTGCCAAACTACTGTGCCAAGTTAGACGAACATAGTTCCGTTTTGTTGAATAGTTGTTCGTCTTCTCTCCAATAGTTAATTTGTTACGGAAATTGTCCATCTCAGAAGGTTATTAGGCTGTAATTCTTGTGCATTTAGATACTCATTTATATGTTTATCTGTTTCTTTCTTCAGCGCGATAACCCCCCGCCCTTGTTTGTGACCCCTTCGCGCAGCGCGATAACCCCCCGCCCTTGTTTGTGACCCCTTCGCGCAACACACAATAACCCCCCGCCTTCTCTGTGCCCCCTTTGTTGTTCATTTAGATGTTCATTTATATGTTTGTCTGTTTCTTTGTTCAGCGCGATAACCCCCCGCCCTTGTTTGTGAGCCCTTCGCGAAGCGCGATAACCCCCCGCCCTTGTTTGTGACCCCTTCGCGCAACACACAATAACCCCCCGCCTTCTCTGTGCCCCCTTTGTTGTTCATTTAGATGTTCATTTATATGTTTGTCTGTTTCTTTCTTCAGCGCGATAACCCCCCGCCCTTGTTTGTGACCCCTTCGCCCATTAGTCTTAGCTCTTTCGGGTCTTTTTTTTTCTTTGATGGCTAGAGACCAGGTGCGCTCCTTATGGAGCACAGTAATGCACCGGCTCTAGACCTCAAAAAAGCTAAAATGGCTCACGCTAAAGCTAAGACAATTTTACTGTTGCAAAAATCTGCACCCTTTCTGTGTTTGCCCCCTTTCCCAGCATTTGAATCGAAAAGCTTGCAAGATTCTTGCAAGCTTTTCGATTCATCTTGCAAGCTTTTCGATTCATCTTGCAAGTAATCTTGCAAGGTGAATCGAAAAACTTGCAAGAATCTTGCAAGTGAATCGATAAGCTTGCAAGATTCTTGCAAGTGAATCGAAAAACTTGCAAGAATCTTGCAAGCAACTTGGTACCCGTATGCATTCACTTGCAAGATTGCTTCCAAGTTGCTTGCAAGTTTTTCAATTCGGCGATCACTAGGGTTGCGGCAAGTTGTCCTGAGCGACAGTTTTTTTGGGCTTGTCTGCAGCTGTATCAAAGTTTTCGAGATGATTCGTTTATGGGTGATGTTATAAAAGGGTTTAGTTATAAATAATAAAACTTAAAAAGTCAAATAAATATGGCTACTGAAAAAAAGTTTCAAAAGTCGATAAAAACGATTTAAAGTTACGCAAAATTACAGGACCTTGCTGAGATCTGAGACAAAACAGAACTGAAAAATGATTATAAATTACTGGGGGGGGGGGGGGGGGGGTGCTGGTACAGGCTCATAACCTGAATTGGTGGGGTAGGGTTGAGAGGGCTGGACGAGAGGGGGTTTCAAACCGCTAGACGAGGAGTGTAGATTGGGAGTTTGTTGCGAATTACAGACTAGCACCCTTACCATTTTGAGACGGACTATTCGGTTCGTTTCACCCATCTTTTTTGACAAAATTTATCTTAAAACATGTAAAAATGGCTCAAAATGTAAAATATGGTTACAAAAGAATTTTTTGGAAATTGCTTCATTTATTGTCACCAGATTCCAAAAAATCGCAAATTTCATCATTTTGTGGAACCCTGTGACAAATTTTGGCACTTAGATTCCGCACTTTAAAATTACGATGTACCACAGTTTGCAGTATTCATTTTCCACAAGCCCACTCCCTTACAATTCACAAATACCCAGGTAATTAATGTTCATTTAAGGAGCTAGTAAGACCATTTGAAAACAACAAAGTTAATCGACCGTGTCAGTGGAATTGTCAAATTACGTATGGAATAAGTAGACAAACTACATTTTGATATAAGTTTTTGTACATCAAACTTTTGATTTTTTGTAACATATTTTTATTCAACAGAACAACCACATGCAAAAAATTTTATCAAAAAGGTCCTATGTAATAAGTTCTAGTTGATTGATAATATGTAAATAACTTTTTCAATAACTTTTTAGTTTTTGAGAGCCAACTGAAAAAGTAAGAGTTGTAAAGCTGTCAGAAAAACGAGAATAGACTAAAACGTAATTGGGCGAAAAATCATTTGGAGAAAAATCAGTAATTAAAATTTTCTGAAAAATCCCCGTGCATGATCAATGACCAGTAATTATCAATTTTTGAAAGATCCCTATGTAAAAAAAGTGATCAGTAACTTTTTCATATTTCTGCCCCATATAAAACTAACCCCAAATCTTTCCAGCGAAAAGTTTTCCAGCATAAATAGTTTCTTTCCGAAACACTTTTCAAAGATACGACTTGGTCAATGTTGTTTCAGAAATAAATATCATACATATCAGTTAGCACCTAAGGTGGAAGGATTTTGTCTGTCTTGATTGCTGTTATTATAGGGAGTTTTTTGCCCATCTGATATACAAATTCAAGCAATTACAAAAATAAAATAGACATTTAACGGTACAAAATTACACGAAAGTCTTGATGAAAATACGGGAAACGTAGGGACTGATCAGAACGTTCGTGTCTATAAAGTATGATGATAAGCATTCCTAAATTGTTGATTTGTGAAATTTTCCAGAGCTAATATAAAAACAAATGTTCCATTATCTGAAATTCATTTTTCGAATTTGGCGGCAATTACCGCTAGCTCTGAAGATGGATTAATGGCGCATTAGCAAAATCAATGCTATTATTTTGATTTACCAATAACAAGCTCACATGCTCAATTTTGAAAGATGGTGACAAATTTTATCACCGTAGCGCACAGTCTTTAACTCTCGTTTTCATAAAACTTAAAATTTGGAATATGATGACAAGTTTTGTCATCATATTTCACAAACTAAACCGTTTTGTCTAACTAGTTTAAGTCATGTTTTAGTTGCTATTAGTAGGGGCAATAGTGTGTAATGGGTGGTGAGGAGTGGATTAGAGTGGGAGTGATTGAGTGAGTGTGATTGAGTGGGACCACCCTTCACACCATAAAATTGTCTCCTCAAAACAGTTTGGGAGAATCGCTTTCTTAGAGACTGGCTATACATAGTGCTCTAAGAGAAACCAATTCCCCCGAGCGTTATCTGCTTAGCCCGTTTTTGAGGACGAAAAATGAAATGCGTGAGACAAAGATTCAATTAAGCAGAAAATTGCATAAAAAGACCACAGTACTAATATATTTGGAACATAATTCGTTTGCGAGCAGTTAAAACTATTATAGAGTATTTTTGTACAAGTTTACGTAAGAAATTACAAAGTTATAAATTACTAGTTACAGTAATTTATAACCTAACTTTTCATTAATTTCTAACAAAGCTTTTTAGATCCACTCATGACTCTGGTTTATAGTGTTAGTGTAAAAATTTCCTAGAAAAAAGGATAAGCTCAATTTTATAATATACTAATGGAGCTTTATTCGTCATAATTTTAAAAATTAGCATAGTGATGTGGTAGTATCGACTGTGCAGGGTGATTATTATCAAAATTTGACGTACTGTATTTTGATTGACGACTGCAGCTCAGGTGTCTATGTGATGGTAAGATTGTCAAAGTTCTAATTAGGTTGTATATTAATTAAATTCTTGCTTTTATCCAGCCTCTGTTCTTATTCTTCAGAATTTTTCTTAGAATTTTACGTTCAACTCAATGGGAAGCATGCAAGTTCAACACAGTTATAAATCAAAGTAATAAATCATTTTCAGTTTTCATTTGAAGGCAGTTTTTGTGATTTAGTTGTTCACAACCCACAATGTCATTATGGGGGGATACTTTATTTGACAATTAAGCTGGCTGTTTGTGTATGTGTATGTGTGTGTTGTGTGTATGTGAGTGTGTGTGTGTGTCTGGTGTGTGTGTGTGTATGTGTGTGTGTGTGTGTGTGTGTGTGTGTTTGTGTGTGTGTGATGTGTGTATGTGAGTGTGTGTGTCTGGTGTGTGTGTGTGTGTGTGTGTGTGTGTGTGTGTGTGTGTGTGTGTGTGTGTGTGTGTGTGTGTATGTATGTGTATGTGTATGTGTATGTGTGCGCGTGTGTGTGTGTATGTGTTTTGTGTGTGTGTGTGTGTGTGTGTGTGTGTGTGTGTGGGGGGGGGGCATAATGGTGAAGACCCAAAAATAATTTAATACTTACTCTATGATCGGCAGTTGAGTATTCATTCTCCTGTTCTAAATTGGCAGCTGTTTTATTGGCTCGGTGTCTCCTTTTGGACATCTGTTGTTGGTCTGGAGGGGCACACCCCCCACCCCCACCCCCCGATGTCTCCTTGGCTGGCTTGGTTAGATAGGCACCGTCGTACAGAGTGTATAAGCCACCCCCACCTCCACCCGCTTGACCTGTAATATATTTTTGGAAAATGATAATTACAAATAACTTACAAAATTTTGATGAAAATTAAACTAATACGATAAAAATTTTGAATAAAGTGTTTTTTAAAGTTTCGTGTCGGTTTTCAAGATTTTGAAGATACATTTTTCGCCATCAAAAGTGATTTTTTGTCGTCAAAAAGAACTGAATAAACAACCCCTCAGTTTTTTTTCAGTTTTTTAACTCAGTAATTAGAGTTCAAAATAACCCATTGTAGCTCTTGATAAAAGAAAAAGGTCTCTCCCCCAAGCTTAGTGGCCATATAAGAGCCCCCTCATTCATGGGTTAAACATATTATAATGGGGGCTATAATGGGAAAAAAGACCGAAGAATTCATTTAAAACAAGGGATACAAGTTTTTCTTATCAATTTTAGTTGTTTTACTGACCTGATGATCCGCGGTGGTAGTGGTGGTGTCTGACAGAGGATGTGACGTCATGATGGTGGGATGTCCCTGGTGCACCCCTCCCCCCTCCCCCTTCACCCTTGTTGTCTGTTGTTGTCTTGTGGTGATGGTGGTGGTGATGGTGGTGGTGGTCGAGGGTGCTCAGAGATGACAGAGATGCTCCTAAAAAGGGTAAAAATTGAAAAAAGTATAGCAAAATTAGTGAAGGTATATTATAGAATAAAGGTAAAATTAGAGTAAAAGTACCCCAAAAGTAGTGCAAAGTTGTTGCAAACACCTTTAAAATTTGATAAAACGTAAACCGAATAACGTCAGACCAATTGTTCTCGAACGACGAGCGCGGGGTTGGCTCTGACTGTAGCTTGCTTAAACGTTGAGAGGCCACCCGCACTGCTCAAAATGGCAGAGGTGCCCTGGTTTGGTGGGGGAACGGGGGGGGGGATGGCTCTTTATACAAGAACTTCTTCTTCAGCAGCTTCGGTGCCGAACAGAGCCGTTAAATGCTGAAAGGCAATCACATAGTGATTTAATGCCTACGGGCTCAACTTCTTCATTCAAGCATTTATGTACAAAAAAAATCACTCAAGCGAAACAGTATCTGAAAAAAACGGCAAAACGGCGATTCAAGAAGTTTGCATGAAAACACACTCACACACACTCACACATACATACACACACAAACATAAACCGACAAATGTCGGAAGAATTGCTCTTCAACGACAGGCGAGGCAATTTAATTCATGGTCTTTAGTCTAGACTAATTGTTCTTTATGGGTGCAAAAAAACTTTGACCCCACCGGGATTAAAAACACTGACCGCTCGATCCATGGCCAACCGCACTAACCAATGCGCTACAAGTCACTTATTTTTCCTGTGCTGCAACCGATTTTATATTAGCAACTTCGGAGCACTAGAGATTACTCAAAAATGGAGAACGAAATTGTGAAAAAGTCACTTGAGAAGTCAAAGAATGTTCTAGAAGAAAAGCGCAAAATTGTCAAGCAAAAAATTTGCATAAAAAAAGACACACACGTTTACAATAATTGCTATGAACTGCGTTCAAGAGCAATTAATAACACATACGCACATAAACACACACACACACACACACACACACACACACACACACACACACACACACACATCAGATAGACACACTCACACACATATTCACAAGACTAGCTCGAAAATTCATTCAAGAGTAAATAATCACCATCAACTGTCAATGTATAGCACAAAAAACAGCTCTGAAGTAATCTCCTTTCATTGTGATTAGACTAAAATTTGAATTCTAAAAAATACGTTGCAAAAAATCTGAAGAAGGATAAAGATCAATAATAAACCTGACTCAGTGAAAATTGGAGAGATCAAGCTGTTGCTTCCTGTCAATAAAATGTAGAAAATCATCAACAATTTTTGCATGAACACCAAGAAAAAATAAATAAAAAATGCGCCAGTTCACATTAAGCCTAGAGTAATTTTCATATATGGTAAACTTTTTTTTCCTGGGTGCAATATAATCTAAACAGCCTTGAATGCAAATAATCAATTATTTTGAATGCAATATGAGAATATAGCCGAAAAGTGCCGCAATTTTTTGCAAACTTTTTGGGATGTCTTTTTTTAATCAAATTTTTTTTTAAAAATTTAATCACGCGAAAGAACAAAAAAATTCGCTCCACTAAGAGCTAAAAATGACATCACGCACGCACTTCAGTTGAAATTGCATGAGCGAATGAACAAAAAGCAGATTTGAAGTGGTTGTAACGTCATATGGTCGTAACAAAAATCGTGACGACGAAATAAAAGAAACCAAAAAAAGGCCAATAATAGCCCCAGCTATCGCTGTACGGCTATTAAAAAAGACAGACAAAAAAATGCGTTTTTTCATTGAAGGCTTATATGTTATATTTTGATTGAAAACTGTATAAGTTTTTGTCGCTTCTATTAGTTGCTCTCGAGTACCCTTCAATAGGAGTGACACACACCCATTTGACCTTAACTCTTCGAATTAAAGTAAATAAACGTCAATTGCAAAGTGAGAAAAACATTTTTGAGAGTGATGCAAGTCAATTGTGACCAAAAATTTAACCACGCGAGTGAACAAAAAAACTCGCTTCATAAAGAGCGAAAAATGACGTCACGCACGCACTTCAGTTAAAATTGCATTAACGAATGAACAAAAAGCAGAATGGAAGTGGTTGTGACGTCATATGGTCGTAACCAAAATCGCGACGACGAAAAGAAAAAACATAGCAGGACAAGTCCTGAAGCACAATTCAAAGAATTTTCATTGACTAAACAAACATAGCCGGCAGATTGCCGAAATAGCTGCGAAAGAACAGACCTGCGTGCCATATAATAGAGATAGAAACAGATAAAGATCTAAATTGAAAAAAAAATTGACGCCGCTCAAAAAACTAGGTAAAAAACATTCAGCGATAAATGGATAAAGCTTGTTAAAATTCATTCCACAGAAGCCTCATATTAGGGCCCTTTATTGCCCAAAGGAGTTCCTTTGACCTTAAACAAATTCAATTTAAACTTAAGTTTTAAAGAGCAAAATTCATTTTATTGAGTGAGGTAAGTCACGTATGATTAAAATCTAATCACGCAACTAACCTAAAAACTTTTGCTAAAGCGAGTGAGAAATGACGTCACGCGCGCAAATGCCGTTAGTGAGAGGAAGAAGTCATTCAGAAAATTTGACTTTATCAGCATTGCTGTGTGAACAAATGTAAAATGAAAAAAGAGCGTCAGACGACGAAACAAAAAACATAGCAGGACAAGTCCTGACGTACAATTCATAGAATTTTCATTGACTAAACAGAAAAACTAGACCTAGAATGGACTATGAGTGAATTGAAAAAACCATTTTTTAAAAAAAAATTAGATCAAAAGAATAAGAAAAAACAGAAAATCAATGTCAAAATGCCGCATGTGAACAAAAAAAACCATTAGCGAGAAATGAAAACTTAATTCAAACAAGAAACTAGGTCTAGAATGTGCTGTGAATGGTTTGGGAAAACCATTTAGAAAAAAAAACCGGTCAAAAAAAATCGAAAAAACATTAAAAATTAGAGTGAAATTGCCGCATGTGAACAAAAAACCACTACCGAGAAACCGAATTTTTGTTCAAACACCGTTTTCTCACTCTACTTTAAAATTAGAGCGAAAAAGATTCACGCCGCAAAACCACTCGCTTTTTCGCAACATTTCCAGTTTCGGCGTGACCAAAATCACTACTCCAATTTGACTTCAAAAATCATGAAAATGTGTGAACAGATCTTAAAAAAAAAGACAGCGCCCCAATCCAATTCAAATTCTTTGAATTGTAAAAAACCAAGAGCACTGCAATATAGCTTCGCTCAGCTTACAGCATCACAGCTATAAAATAAAAACTAGACATAGAACAGATTATGAGTGAGGTGGGAAAGACATTTCTCAAAAAAAATCAGATGCGATGCAAAAATTTGAAAAAAAAAAACAGTAAAAATCAAAGTGAAATTGCCCCATGTGAACAAAAAAACCACTAGCGAGAAAAAGAATTTTTAATCAAACACCGTTTTCTCACTCTATTTGAAATTAGAGCAAAGAAGTTTTGCGCCGCAAAACCACTCACGTTTTGCTCCACTCCCTGTTGCAGAGTGATCAAAAGCACTACTCCAAATTGACATCAAAAATCTTGAAAATGTGTGAACAGATCTGAAAAAAATGCGCCCCAATACAATCAAAATTCTTTGAATTGTAAAAAACCAAGAGAAGGCCCAAAATAGCCCCAGCTTTTGTTGTGCGGCTAATAAAAATTATCAACAGCGTTTTTTTGAAAATTCACAAGCAATGGATTTTTAAAGGTGGTTGTAAATGTGTTAAAGATCCAGAATACGTCAAAGATCCAGAATCCACGTTTTTCTTTATACTTGTTTCGTTTTCATATTTTCTGCAAACTGTGAAATTTCAAATTTGTCTCAATAAAAACGGGTCTTATAGCATTCTTGGTGAAATGCAAGTCTATTGGTTATGTTTAGTTTTTATCTGACGCTATTTTGACTTTTTCATTTAATTTTTAAAAAAATTAGATGGACTTTGAGTTTTGGTCGTGAGTAAGTCTTATTGATTTTGTTTAATTTTTTTGTTTGTCTTTTCTATTACTCTCTTTAATGGCAGTATCATTGGCGCTCTAATGAGGCATTATTTAGTTTGTATATTCGATAGAGCTTAAATTTTTTTTTATGGATACACCAATTATTTTTGAATAATATATGATTTTTTTTTGAAAATCTCTGCCTCATTTGGTAGACAATTAAGTCAAAAACGGGGTTGAGCTGGGCGGGAATTCTATGTCTAAGCGCACATTACCGAGCCTCCTTATTATATAGCACGCTACTTTCTGATATTTCCCCCGCAGCTCAACTTTTGGAAAAGCTGCGACATCAAAGCATTTATTTTCAAAGAAAGTTGTGAACAAAACACCGCTTTTTAAATTGACACCACTTAATCAAAAGTTGTTCACGCGGCAAAACAAAAAATATCAGCTTCTAAATAATTCACACAGTTTCAAGCGACGGCCCTTTCTGTGAAGAAAGCGGATCATATGAAGGGATAGAATCAATATTTTGTTGTTTTTCTTGTTTACAAATCAAATCACCTGTTTCGCCGCCGGCGAGTCTGAACAAAGTAAATAAATGACGCCAGCATCATTCTTCGACCAGATTGAAACTTCTGACCAAAAATTCGGGTGTGGAAAAAAGTTCGAATCAATTAACGTTCCATGGTCAGTTTTAATTTCAAAAAATGGTACCATTTGTTATGTCTTCTCTTATCATATGAAATTAAACATTTTTTATTTCATTGTAAGAAACTCAAAAACAAGAGTAATTCTTCTGCCAAAAATAGCAAAAATCGTAACAACTTTTTAAATAATCGCAAAAATGATAATGTCGTCCAATTTAAAAAAAAACTACAAAACCATGTGTTCAATTTGGTTTTTCTTATTTTGTTATCTGGTACTTTGGAACTGCTTCTAAAATCAATTTAGGTCGGGGATATATTAATAAAAACAGACAAAATAGAAAAAAATGGTGGAAATGTTTCAAATAAAATATTAGCATCATTTTAAATTGGGACTAAACTGAGCACATGTGACTCATTCAGAGTCACGTACATGAACGCAAAAAAATCAAAAGAAGAATTTATCACAGCCTGGGGCAAAAAGGGGCGTTTACGAGACGCAAGCTCATAATAAATGCAAGTTGGAAAAATGGGTAAAAATTGGTGACATTTTTCACCGCCAGGGGATGTCATTAAAAACGTGAAAAAATGGTACGAGGGGCGGGGTAATCTTGGAAACCAGGTAATTTATACCGGGATAAATTGGTAAGCGGGTTGATTTTGAACTCAGCCGGCGCATCTGAGAAAATGTAATTTGGGTTTTAATCATTTCTTTTCCCGCCTGTCTTGGGAAAAAATTGAGGATGGAAAAATTGGTATGAATTAATGAGGAACAAGGAATAATTCCAGCACCCCAAATTATAAATAACTTTTTCCGTCTCACGTTGCAAAAATTGACGGAATATTGAATGTTACTTCAAGTTGAAAAAGTATCTAGGCTTTGCTGTAAAAGGCTGAAAATACAAAAAAATACATTTTAAAAATTTTTTTAAAAAAATAAAAAAGTACACTTTACAGGTACACTTAACAGGTACTCCAATTTGTTAAAAAACTGCTTCATTTTCTTCCAATGAACAAAAAGTTTTGGTTTATAAACCAAAAGGAAACAGTTTTTTTATGCACAAGTCAGAACAAATTTGACAAAATTTTTAAAACAAAACCGTTTTTCTTACCAAATCTCTTGCTCCGCCTTGACATCCCGCGGTCGTAATTATATTTCCTGGGAACTTTTCCTTTAGATTTGTGTGACCGTCTCTGATGTCGTTTCAACATGTCAAGTTCTGAAGTATCCCTCAATTCTCCGTTATCGTCTATCACGATTCCCTGGTCATCCGGGGGAACCATTGCGTCGGGGGGTGCTGCCGATGATGATGTTCCGACAGCACCCAGGGGTGGTTTCGTGGCATCGTCGTCAATTTCGACTGAAAGTTCTTGGGTCATGTCTGCAGCCGGGGAGTTTTCGTGCTCTAAAGGGTTCCCGCTGCTGATGTCTCGTTTGCGAGACGGTGATGCGGGTTGTTTGGGTTGGGAAGCACCACGTGAACGACTGCGGGCTGTTTTAGCTGCCTAAAATGAGCCACAAAGATATATTTATAGAATAATTTTTTGTACAAGGTCATAATATCGACAGCTGTAGTATTATCTGACTCTGAATTAAAAACAAACTCAATTCGGACAAACTATCCTCGAACGACAGGGTTCAATTCTATTTAAGACTGCTTTAACAGGAGCGGGGGTGTAGCCTTCGAGCTCGTATCGACGCTCACTAAGATTTAGAGTAAAAATATGAGATCATTTGGGCGCATTTTATGACTAGACTTCTATTAGCAAACTATCATAAAAAAAAGTAACTTAGCGGCTTAAATTGTCGCAATGTTTAAGTCGCATCGCAATATTAAGAAGTCAAGCGTACAAATTTCTCAAAGCGCCAAACAGCTCAACCAAGCGAAAATGTTCTAGAGCAAAAATGACAAGGAAAACAACAAATTAGATTAAAAAGGCGTACAATTGGCTAGACTAATTTTTTCAATCGTTATTCGACAGGAAAAGTATTATTATTTTCCCAATGAAATTGAACTGTGAATTTGAAGGACAACCAAAATTGAAAAAAAAACGAATGAAGACTAACGTTAATTAAAGAGGTATATTAGCTTTTCATTCACTTTTTGACGACACAACTCTTTTGTGATGAGACAGATCCTTATACATGATAGATGTTATCCTTATAAAGATTCATAAATAATGAAGCATGTTTAAACTTATTAATACTATAGAAGCATCAAAACTGCTCATTGAAAATCTGCCATTGGGTGCTTCTGGTTGGGCTTTCAATACATATTTGAACCATTTTACCAATTTTTAAAAACTCAAAAATCTATTTTTATCGAAAATTTTTTTTTACAAAAGTTCTTGTAAATTGAACACTGGTTCTCCGAAGACTTTTTTTTAACAAACAAAACAACATAGCAGGACAATTGCTGACGTGCAATTCAAAGAATTTTCATTGACTATACAACAAATTTGACATTAAAAGGACTATGAGTGAATTGGGAGAACCATTTCTGAAAAAAAGGTCAATAAATTAAAAAAAAACAAAATCAATGTCAAAATGCCGCATGTGAACAAAAAACCACTAACGAGAAAAAAAAGTGGTTCGAACAAAAAACCTAGGCGTAGGATGAACTATGAATAGATTGCAAATTTAATTTACAAAAAAAATCCGATCCAATAAATCGAAAAAACAGTGAAAACTAAAGTGAAATTGCCGCATGTGAACGAAAAACCACTAGCGAGAAAGCGATTTTTTGATCAAACACCGTTTTCTCACTCTACTTTAAAAATAACAGCAAAAAATTCACGCCGCAAAAACCACTCGCTTTTTCGCTCCACTTCCTGTTTAGTTGTGACCAAAATCTCTACTCCAGTTTGACTTCAAAAATCATGAAAATGTGTGAGCAGATCTTAAAAAAAGACAGCACCCCAATACAATTCAAATTCTTTGAATTGTAAAAAAATATTTCTCAACGTCATTGGGAAATTGATTGCTGAAAAATCTTTGTGAATATAGTTTTTTAAATGAATGAAATAGAAGCAAAAGAAGCTAAAACGGTTCAGAGCGCAGTTCAAATGGGGGACAAATCAAACTTTTTTTTATTGTTTTGATATACAGATGAAAGACAAGAGCGGCAAAATTGCAATCACGAAAAACATCACCACATCAATAGAAAAACAGTTTTGTTGGTTGTAATACAAATTTATTGAAATTTGCCATTTAGATACTGTTAAAAAATTGCGGACTGCAATTTCAAAGTTCGTAGGGTGAATTGTTTCCTAGAAAAATTATAAAACCGTATTTTGTTAAGTACGTATATCCGCAACAATAACAACATGGGTACCAATTACATAAAACATATTCAATTTCCGGATTTTTTCTAAATCTTCAAGGAGCCCAAATAACTTTTCAGGGCCAAAGGAGATTGTTTCAATTATTATTCTTCAGTCGTCGAATGCTCACAAAACCGCTTTCCTTAGTTGCTTTAAAACAATGGTTTGAATGAAAGACATTAATAGCTGAAAAGAGTCCATTTGCAATTTGATTTTTTTAATCGCTGAACAGAAATCACATTGGTCATCACTATAAAAAAATGCTACACGCATCTGATTAAAAGAATTTTTTCATTCAGTTTTTAAAATGATTTTTGCATGACTTTATTAGGATTTTTAAATCAAGTTGATATAGTTGGAGGCATTTTTGGAAACAAATCAATGGTCCATTAAACGCTAGACATGATGTTTTCTAGCATTTTGTATGCATTTTCAAATAGACTTTGCGAAAGATAAGATTCTTTTCCTTGATTACATTTTATTTTGCGATACCTGCTTGCGAAGTTGCTATTAGATAACACACGCAGTTCTTTTTTGTCAAAACTGAGTTCTGAGTTCTCAAAATAGGAGATATAAATAATGAGATGTATTTCGAATAGTCAGTCAATCGAATGATCAAATCGTACAATTTTTATCTGCAAATCTCCTAAAAATTAACTACCGAATAAAACTTTTTGATTCAATTTTTGTATGAGCTCAGCTGAACATAGCCAAACACAACAGCAGAAATAAATAAGAACGTTTCGATAGTTGCTGGTTTTTAAAAGCAATTCCGTTTAGCTTGATATTCTTCAGATCAAGCTTAGATTTGTTCATTGAAAATAGAATATCAGTTCAAAATTCAATCATATTTGAACTTCCTCTGATCAAATAAAACGCAATTGAATGTATATAATAAATGTAATAATAAAAAAAGCATTATGTTTTCAGGCTAATTGAATATAACTTTAACAGAATTAGAAAAGAGCAGCACTCAATACTTTGTGTCTAATTTCGGCATTTTTTTTAAGTCAGCAGCACTGGTTTGGTTAAATGATTTTTCAAAAAAAACCATGCTCTTTAATCGTCGAATGCTCACAAAACCTCTTTACTTAGTTGCTTTAAATTAATGATTTGAAATATATTAATTGGTAGCATTTTTTAAATTGCCGATTTTTTAAAATGCTAAAAAAATCTCTTTCGTCATGATTATACAAAAGTTTCTACACGCATCTAACTGAATTCTTGAAAAGTTGTGTGGATCTTTTTCGGTCAGTTTATTATAATTTTCGCATGAACCTAACAAAAATTTGTTATCAAGTTGATAGAGCTGCATGCATATTGGAAGCAAATTGATTGTCCATGAAAAGCTATGCATAAAATTGTCCAGCGTTTTGGATGGATTTTTTAAAATCAACTTTTCGAAAAAAACTTGTTGTCCTCGGTTATATTTTCTTTTGTGATACCTGCTTGAGAAGTTGATGCTCGTTAGCACACGCATTTCATTTCTGTTGCGTAAATATTCGAGTTATTGGAACTTTACTCCAAACTGAAAATAAAAACTCAAAAAAAAATTCGAAAAGCCATTCAATCGGAAAATCAAAACGTAGCAATGTTTTCAGCAAAACTTTTTATAAAATAAAAACCTAAATATATTATTTGATTCAAATTTTGTTTGAGCTCAATTGAACATATACAAACCTATATAAATAGCTGTGCCAGAAATATTCCAAGTTTTATTTTCCAGTCCAGAACAGTTTTGTTTTTGTTTTCTCAATAGCAGAAATAAATAACAACGGTTCGATCATTTGCTGCTTTTCTTTCAAACAATTTTGTTTACCTTTTAGTTTTTCAGACCATTCATAGATTTGTCCATAAAACAATAAAATACCAGATCAAAATTCAATCGTATTTAAACTTTAATCTATCAAATAAAAGCGCAATTGAATTTATGCGCATACTAAAAAGAGCATTGTGTTTTCAGGCATATTAGACATAATTTAAACAAAATTAGCAAAAAGCATCAATCAATACTTTGTTTCTATATTCAGCATTTTTTGAAGTCAGCTGCAGCCGTTTGGTTCAAAAAGCGGAAGAATTAAGAATTGAGGCCACATTTCTACCCCCCCCCCCCCCCACCCTCCTCCCCCCACCCAACTCTCATATACACGGGCTAGAACATTGCTAGCTTGCACTGTGTAACGTACAGGCCATAACAGAAAGAGAGAGGGTAGTTTTTTACACCCAGGTAACTTGAAAGTCAATCTTGATTCTTTGAAATGAAGGTTACGGTAATCTATAAATTTACATAACACTCGTTTGACCGATTTTTGAAGTGAAAGCTGAAAGCAGTCGTGTTGCGTTGCAAAGAAAAATCGACAGCTCTATGGCAATTTTAGGAGGCGAGTTGAATAATAAATTTCATTGAGTGATTTAGCGAAAAAGATGAATCCGACAAAAGATTTATTTACTTATATTAAATATTTAATTTTCCTGATTAGTATTTAATTCTTCAGCCAAAAATGGACTAGTTCGTTGAGATATGTTTAGATACAAAATGATTAGTTATAATTTACAGCAAAAATTGTCGTCCAAGTCAAAAAATTACCAAATTACCAACAAAGAAAAATCAAGCATTTTTAAGAAAAATTTGGCATAAAAAACATGTGATGTTTGCTAATTATGACAGAGTTAGAAAAAGCGACTCAATTTTTGGCTTGCAAACATAAGTTTTTTTTCGGTACAAAAATAGAAAGCAAAACAAAACAGCTGAAACTTACTTTGAAATTTTGAAGTTCACAGAGAAACAAGCGAATATAACAATTCACAGATAAAACTTGTCATTTGCCGAATTTTTGAAAATTAGACACTTTTATTTCGCCTTTTGTCAAGAAGAGCTAGACATGCTCAAAGCTGTGTTCCCATTGATTTTTGCAGACGTTCCTTGCGGCGAAAATTGAAACAAAAAGATAAAGAAAGAGCAAAAAATTTCTCGAGGTTATTTCACAGAAATCGTATTAGCGGGGTGCCAAAAATCGCTTTAATAAAATCTATGAACACGAAATGTCACAAAATTGTCAGATATTTTTGACAAAAAAATTACTTTTGAATTTTTCTAACATTTCTCATTTTGTCAGAAAAATTTTTGGTACCAATAATTATGTCATCAAAATGTTTTCTATCACAAAAATTTCAGAATTTAACCAAAAGTGATTTATGTTTGCTTAACATGAGTTAAATAAGAAAAATTTTGGCGGGGAGCCTTTATCCAGAAATTATCGGCGGTCGGAGCCCAGATTTAAATTGGGTAAAATTGGACCTTAAAATGCCCAGAGGGCTAATAGAGGATTAGCCAGTGGCTATGGAATAAAGGCGGTGACTATCTTCCATAGGTTCACGCCCTAATCCACCGCTAATGTATATCGATCTAAACTAACCGAACAGCGTGAGGGAAGGGGGGGGGGTGGGTTGGTGGTAATCTTTTTACATTCAATTTGGTTGGGGGCTTTAACCCCTCTCTCTTTTTCCTCCTCTTTCTGCTTTCCGCGTTGAATAGTCGAGAATTGGGTATTTTTGGTAGAGGTTGTGGCGGTTATATAGCTCCGATTTTAAGGGAAGGTAGTTTTTGTTTGGGGTTGTTGAAATCTTTGAGGATAAGCTGTAATTGGTATGGAATAGAGATAAAAAGCGCTAAACTTATCGGATGATTAATGATAACGGTCAAATGCAGTCATTAATCGATTTGGGTTATATCGTTTTGAAAAAGTTTAATAACCGGTTCATCGTTGCAGATGCCGTGTCATAAAAACGAATATCAGCCAAATAACCTTTTTTATGTCACCCTCAAATTTTAGTACATGTTTCGTACGTGACCCCGTCACTCGCCGAGAACCTTATTTTGGGTTCGAGATATTAGTCAGAAAATGGGAGTGGTATTAGAGTAAGATAGTTTTCATTGAAACACGCACATTGCAGAGTTTTGAAAATGGCAATAATGCATTCTGGATCTGAAAACCTAAAATCTGGCACTGCAGAGGTCTGGCATTTTAAGATTTGCAAACAACTTGAGGGTTTCGAAGACAAAATTTGATGAACAATTAACCCTGTAAGTGGCTCATAGTTTTAGGTGTCCTCCGTTTGTTGTTCTTCACTAAAACTTTAAGAAACAAAAACCTTTCTTTTCAGGATGAACAAAACTGGTGTTTTCAAGAGCATGGGTAAAAATAAGCCGGGTGAAGGCCATGCAAATTTGCCGTACAGTAAATTAAACAATGAGATGAAAAAAAAAAACGATTCGAAAATAAGGCTTGAATTTATAACCTCATCCCGCTTCTTGGATTTTTTAGAGACTTAATCAAAGTCACATAACCAATACAGACTTAACTGATTTCAACAATAAATCATCCCAAAAAACGCACCACAAATTAAATTTTCTCTGCCCTCCAAAAAATAACACCAGATTTCGTGATCTGTTTAATCCGCATGTTCAGCATTTACCTTCTCATAAAACTCCTTTTTGATAACTTCACACAAAACAAATTGATTAATTGCGAAGAAGATTTTTTAAAAAATATTGAAGCTTGCCTATATACAGATTTTTTAAACTATCAATCATGCTTACAAAAAAAAAACTTATGTTCGATTTTCGCTTGGAGAAAATTAAAGATTTTTAAATAGCCTTGAATGCTTAATAGTAAATCAAGAACTTTTTTCCATACTATATATTCGAAGAGTGGACTTAAGTTTTGACATCGAAAGTGAAATTATTCTATTCTAGCCAAGGTTTATCAGAGTTTTCTACTTTTTAAACTTCGAAGAACGGTTTTGGAACAAAAAGGGCAAAATCCTATGACAAACACTTTTATTGCTCAGAGATTTTTTCTCAGTGGGCACTTTTGTGTTTTTTTCTGAAGTTTAGTTTTGTATACACAATTTGTTCATAACTTGTAAACGCACACATTTTTGGATTACTTTCTTCTCATCACATGTTGCAAAGAATATCACATGTTGCATCGATTGCATCACAAGTTTTTTTCCCATTTCGTGGCATTCACGTTGTGAGACTATAATTAGATATGATTTACAAATGATAGCCCCACACCAATTGTTAGGAGTAAGTTTAAAAAACACTATGGATCAAATACAGTTTTCAAGGAGTCACAACTGCCTCATAAACAACTTTTTTCCTCAATCGAGAAGCGTATTCTAGAAGATCTTGAAAAATTTTGGCAGAAATTTGCAAGACGATGAGTCGTCTTACACAGGTTTATTCCAATATCTCCCAATTTAAACTTTTTCTTGCGAGATCTCTCTTTGCAAATCATCATTATCTATTACAAGTTTGGGCCTGATCATTCTACGTCATCTTTAAAGAATTCCACTAACTTTTTGAATGATAAAGATACTTAAAGCAACAACCAATAAGGAGAGAATTCTGTATAGTGAAACACAGATGAATTGCTCTCGAACGACAGTATGCAAGAAATTTAATTTAGGGGTGTAGCTTAGAAAATTTTTTGGCCCGAAACCTGTATCTGATCGGCATTCGAACTCTTGACCTCCAGGACAGCACTCAGACATTTTAAGCACTAGGCTACAACCATGTTGTTACTCAAAGGCCAACAATAATTGCTGCAATCTTCGTCCGACAGCATTAGAAAAAAACTCTAATTAATTGAAGTCTCATATTATGATTTGAAGTTTTGTTGTTTAATATGGTTCGAAATAAGTAAAATTATTAAAGTTCATAAAATTTTGATAAATTGTGCTCCAAAAATAAATTTTGGCCATGGAATACAATTAAGGGAGCGAAATTTAGTCCAGCAAACATTAACCGAATCGAATTGGGTCGTTGAGTCAATTTATTTTCTCATGAAATTCTGTTCTTTTGATTTAGGTGGTCCCAAGAGATGGTCACGAAGAGTGTAAAAAATTTTGCAATTTTTCAACAGTAAATGATACAACATATCTAAAAATTATTAGAGCAGAACTCGACCGGAGCCACATGGCAACAGTCCTGCAACATAACATTCCATTTGAAAGAAAATCTTGCAAGATAAGTTTTAACAAGTTTCCTACAAGATCTTACAAGATAGCATTCTGGTCTCGACTGTCGTTCTTCCATAAAAACGAATTCATCATAAAACAAAAAACTTTAATTGATCTAAAGTACAAAATCACATATGATTGCCTGGTCTTTATACAACAGTGCGACAGAAAAAAATCGTGACATTGGTATGACATCATATATATGACATTATATAACTAATAAACATCTTAGATTTAGATCTGTATAATGTTTGAAATTAGATGGTCACAAAAATCGAGTGGTTGTTGCTGATTTTGTCATATACTATTTTTTGAAAGCATTTTTTTATGTCAGTTTTTTGGCATCCGAAAAATGGCATTCGATAATATAGTTCTTAGTGAACCCGATATTACAGGATATATAGTTCTTAGTGAATCCGATATCTTAGTGAACCCTATGTTACAAGTCTAAATAACCATTACCTGAATTTCCGCTGATTTTCTACTATATATGACATAGGGGATAAATATAATTATATAAGATAAATAAGATGAAAAAAGAAACAAAATTAGTTGAAGTTTTAAACAGATTTAGACGCGCTTTAAAAATATTTTCAGTCGCGCTTTTCAGTTAAGTTTTTGATTGACTGATAAAAATGAGTTCGATAACCAAAATTTTCACTTGATGTCGATTTTATAAATAGATCTCAGAGACAAAAAAACAATTCAAACACATTTGGCTATCTATCAATACTCCAACCCCGCCCCCTCAAATAGTTCTCTTTGAAGACACTTACATAATAAGCAATGATGTCAATGCTGTAATAACAATGCCTCACCCTCCCCTCCCTATCTTCCCCCTAAAATGAATCGGTTTCAAGACACTTACATCATAAACACTCGCATCAACGTTGCCTTGACCTTGAGCTCCATTGGCCGACGTATCTTTACATCCGGCAGTCAAAACATCCTGACCTCCATTAGCATTATTAGACTGCAATTGTTTTCGGCCAGTCGCACCACTAGACGAAGTTCGGCCAGTTGCAGCTCTGAATAGATTTTTCATACCCGAAGTGGCGCCCGAAGTTGACCCAGACGGGGGCTGGGGCGTTTCGTTTGAAGTTTGCTTAGACTAAAACGTAAACAAACTTTTTATCTAAAATAATATGTCAACAAGAACGCTAACAAACATAATTGTCGCCAATATATGATTGAATGAAAACATAACGGAGCTCAAAAATGAAGATAATAATGTTGGAAATTGAAAATTTATAAAAAGAGGTTTCACAGCAAGCTGAAAAAACCGAGCCAGCATTAAATATTAAAACCGGATGGCACAAAACGGCTCTAAAACCGAAGGAGGAATTATTGATCAAAGTAGTTTTGTGGTGGAATAAAAATTGGAGTTTAAGCAGTTACTTATGGAAAAATAAGAAAAATTGGATAAAAGTATAATAAACAGCGCGGCATCAAAACAGCCAATTTTGGTCAAATTAATACACAAACTAGTTTTCCACACAGCTGGACATTGACTTCGACACTTGAATTGTACTCCTTTAAATCGTTATAAAACGTGAGGAAAACACCAAATTAGCCAACAGAATATTTTTTTTTACAAAGTATCTAAAAAGATGTTCAAAAAAATTTTATTGTAATTTATGGCTACAAAACATCAACCAGACAAACAATTAGTTGATATTCAGTACAATGGAATTGTAAGCTACCAAAGAAATTTGTAACATCAGCACATGCTTATTGAAACAATAAGACACTAAACAATGATTTTGAAGTAGCTGGATAACAAAAATAGAAAATGGAAACTGTTGAGAAAATGGTTTAAAAATACAATTTTTGTTGATTTCTCGAAAATATCAACATCTTTTTTAAATCTCCTGCCGAGGTTAGAAATATGTTTAATTAAAAAATCTATACTTCTTCTAAATAATCTATCTATATTACTGGATCTCGATTTTGTTTACGAAGTAGAACCATTCGACTGATTACGTACAATCATAATCAACTAACTTCGGCCGAATTGCTCTTAAACGACTGGCGAGCAGTTGACTGCGGTATTATCCAGTTTTGACGCTGTGACGCTAGCTTAAGAATAAGATAGGGGGAGGAGGGGGAGTAGATAACCAAAGACTGGGAGATTTTTTGGGAGGGGGAGGGGAGCACCTAAGTTGAAAAAAAAACTGCCCTTCACCCTGTTATTTTATCTCAGGCGCTTCAGAGGTTTGTACACTTAGAGACCAAACAGGATCCAATTTAGTCCCTGTGATTATAAAAAGACACAAAGAGATACTGCTTAAGGTTTAATTTCAGAATAATAGATTTGAAACATTTGGATTGCTTTATTAGAACTATATGCAAAAATTTCTGTAACGCGGGCTGCTTTGAGCAAACAATATTACGTAATTACATGACAGAAAGCCTTTTTCGCTCAAGCATGTATATATTCGGCAAAATCGTTGTTTTGCACACTCATGTATTAAGATCAGGAAAGTAAGCGAGAGCAAATAAATCCGACAAATTTCGATATAAAGGTCGGAAGATTTTGCATTTTACAGTGTGTGTGTGTGTGTGTGTGTGTGTGTGTGTGTGTGTGTGTGTGTGTGTGTGTGTGTGTGTGTGTACAATCGACAGGTGTAATTGACTCTAATATTTCGATCATTGGTATTAGTCCTTAAATTATTCTTTGCTTTGGGGGGAATAGTTGCCAATGTTTACATTGCTATAGTCGCTAGATTGCGCAAAAAACGACCTGACAAAATTAGCGTTGAAGCAACGGCAATTTAGTCGGTGATATTTACATTTTCGCTGATTTCGGCAATTTCTGCAAAAATGCAACAAAGCAACCAAATGGGTATTTTTAACGTTACTTAAAAATGATATAAAATATAAGAAGATGATTAAATTTGCATAATAGGCTACCAACACAGTATATTAGATCCTTTGGAGTAAATTGTTCAGTAACAAAATATAAAGATGGAAAAAAACTAGCTTGTGAGAATATCAAAATAAACGTAACATTGATATGAAAATGGTGACAACTATCTTGATATATGATAAACTGATATTAAAATTTCAACATAATAATCGAATTCGAGCAAATAGGAACAAACCACAATTTGATGCTAATAGCCAGCTAAAATAAACATAGCTCTCTCAAAAATATTTCTGGCGTTACTTGTTATAACTCTAACTTTTTCAGTTGCGTCAAAAAACCATAGATTGAAAATAATCAATTGCGAACACGCTTTGCAGACTATTTCATGTTATGTAAACGGCTTTGATTAAAATAACCAATACAATAGCACCTATAAAACTTTTTATCGTTTGTAGTATACAATACCGACTATCAAGAAACGGCAAATAAAACTTTTATAGAGCTGAAAAGTTATAAAGCGGATTAAAGTTGTTTTAGAGCAATGAACTTTCTTGTTAGCAAACAAAATTTCATCTTTAACGCCACAGGTAAAATAGAAAGAAATGAGAGGTAAAAAATAAATAATAAATTGACCATCTGCGATTTTGGATTGTTGTTTTTTATCTTTGCGTGTTATCTACACCGCCCCAAATTGGGAAATACGCTAGTAAGCACACTTAGGAAATATTTTACACCTTTAATCAAAAGATGAATAAATGTGAGGTATGAAATTTCAGACTTATTTATGGATGCAAGCCTTTCTATTTAACGAAAGAAACATATTTGAATTAGACGGCAAAAAGTGAAGCTATCACGTTCAACTATTATTCATAAAATGTTTGCAGTTCAACAGAGATAAAATAATAAAAACAATTGTGTAAAAAAAGACGTTCGAGTACCCATTTCAAATTGAACTCCGAACCGAAGAATAAACTTTTCTGTCGATTTGAGGAATTTAATTGTTTCGGACCAGTTGATTGACGTTTTCGAGATTTTTTCAATAGAAGGCCAGTAGTTTATTCGCGTGTGGTAAATTCCAGCATTTTATAATCAAAATTTTGCATTTATAATCATGAACAAAAAACGCGCCCGGCTTTTGTTTCCTGTGGGGAAAAAATTAAATAGATGATATCACAATTTTAAGTCACATACTTCAGATTTTTCAAAAGCCTTGCTATTAATAGATTAAGAAAAAAAAATAAATGCGCAAAATACGCAACAAAATTATATTTACGACTTCAAACATTTATTTACTTTGAAAATTTCGACGTCATTATTGAAGATTTAAAAACTTGGAGCTAAATTTAGACTGACTAATTAGCGTGCTAAGTATCTAACTGTTCCGTCAAAATTGCAACTTGAGTTTTGTGAAATTCACTCATTCAAATAATGGAGTGAGAATAAGTTGAGATTAAAATGTATTCCTGTCAAGCTATTCTCAAGTTTGCATCAGAAGTTTCTCGAAGTAGTTTTTACGGTTCTGAAAATCGCTAATTGCCAGTTAGAATGAGGGGATTTATTTTATACTATATTTAACTTCAGAAAAAATAAATTTCAGATTCTTCAAATTATAAAAAAACAGTTACTGTCACAAATCTACAAACGAATATAAAAACCTGGACTGAAGGTCAAGTCTTAATTAGTACTGATACATTGAAATTGCAAGTGTTGGATCAGTACTGTATCAGAGCTCTGATCATGTCAATTTTTAGACTTGGCACGTATTAAATCAAGTTCTAAGTCTTGTGAAATCTTGAGTCAAGTCTTGGCCAAAACTGGGCAAGTCTTGGGTCAAGTATTGAGCACAGTTTTTTTGTTGACTTGCTTTCATTTCTTAACGAAAGATGAAAGCCGCCACGTACAAAGACTTGCCTAAAAACTCTCTAAAAGGAAAAAAGAAGCACAAGACAACGCGAGCACTGCCAAAAGTTCACAAGATAGAATATGAAAACAATTTTCGTATCGCCCAAAGATACCAGTCATGGCCACTTTTTTCTGCACATTGAAAACAATTTTATTTTGGGGTGAATAAATGGGACATTTGCAGTTGGTACAAGCTCAATTCAGAAATAATTTCTTCAAATTAACGAAATTATCCTAAAAAGTTACCAACTTTTGATTATTTTGAAATGAATGAATTATTAAAAATTCCTTTATAAAATTCTACTTTCACTATTAACTGTGCAAAAATCAAGACTTTTCAGGTCGTGGCCGAGACTTGACTCAAGACTTGCCAAGTATTGGCCATGATTTGACTCAAGACTTGCCAAGTCTTGGCATGTGTTCACAGGTCTTAAGACCTGAAATAGGACATGATCAATACTGATTTGTCAATTCAAGGCGGGTATTTCAGTGGAGAAGTACTAATCACGACTTGAAAATCGTTCCAAAATTTTATAGAAAGAGAAAAAAAAGGCTGTTATTTGCTGAGTTCTTAGCAACACATTAAATTAGCTTAAGACTGTTTTAAAAAATCATGTTTTTTTATAGAAGTGAACGGTAAAACAAAACTTCTACATGTTTATTTATCAAATTTAACTGGATTAGATTTCGGAGGGTTTGAAAATTTTTAATCAAATGGTCAAGTGAACCACTTTGCTTATTTTTACTTCATGAAGTAATCATTGTGTCATACAAAAATAAGCTCCATGCAAATGTTGACATGTTTTCACACGTTTTAAGACTTGCGATAAGACGTGACCAGTTTGATTTGTGAAATCAAGGCGTGTATTTCAGTGGAGAAATACTGATCACGACTTGAGAATCGTTCCAAGATTTTATAGTAAGACAAGAAAGATTGTTATATGCTGAGTTATTAGAGACACATTAAATTAGCTTAGAACAGTTTCTTTTTTAAAAAACTAGCTTTTATAGCAGTGAACAGTAAAACAAAGCTTCATATGTTTTTTTACCACTTCTTAAATCAATTAGATAACGGAGGGTTAGAAAATTCTTAATCAAATGGTCAAATGAACCGTTTTTGCATTTTGTTGCTTCATGAAGGAATCATTGCGTGACATAAAGAAGAAAAATAGGCTCCGTGACACTAACACATAGTGATCCAGCCCGTCATGCGCCATGAAAAATAAAAACAATTTTTAAAAATTTATTTTAAACTTTTAGGCTTCAAGATTTGATCAACCGTTGCTATATAATTAGTTCAAACTCAACGTGCGGTCTGGAAGTTTGCC
Source organism: Convolutriloba macropyga (assembly GCF_964194025.1). NCBI lineage: Eukaryota > Metazoa > Xenacoelomorpha > Acoela > Convolutidae > Convolutriloba > Convolutriloba macropyga. Next base: position 39,034,565 of record NC_134482.1, on the reverse strand, counting down.
CAAAAATTGTCGGTAAATAAGGGAGTTTAACATGTTCCCGCATATAATTTCTCATCGCTTTATTTTCTGATGGCAATGGAGTTGAAAAAATTGTTCACTCAAAACTGTTTTTGTCATTACACGACAATTGGAGACATATTTTGTTATACATCAACCCAGGGCACAAAAATGCTTGGAGAGGAAATCTTGGGAACATATCCGTTTCTTCGATTATATGGCCCCCTTAAAAAAATTTCCTTGGATTATTCCCATTAAACCAAACATGCAAAAAAATGTTTTTTGAGAAAAGAAGATAGGTCTAACAATTATATTTTCAGAGAGCTTCATATTTATTGACTTTTGAACATCTAGTTTTTCCAAGATTTAATGGCTAAAACTAATTCTAAAACGTTTTTCTCGGATAGTGTAGCCATAGAGTTGTCTTGATTATCTGGTTTTAAAAATTTTGCAAACACAGGTGAACGATGAAAGAAAACAATAAACTCGAACCTGTTAAGCTGCAGATTGCAAGTGCTAAATCAATGGAAAACTTTTCCGGACTCAACAATTACTTATATACAACAGAAAATTAAATAATGACGATCACTTCGAGAATCAAAAACCCGTTCACTGATTTTTTTGTAAGACACTTAGGAAGAGTTTTATCAAGATAGAAAAAAAACATTTATTCTCAGAAGCATTTTGAAGTAAATAAAAGTTGATTCAAAAGTAATAAATAACTCAAAAGTTTCAAAATTAGTTGATATAAATAAAGAATTGGTTGTCTTGTACTATACTTTTTTTTGCTGCCACGAAAGAAATGCTTAAAAATGGAACTACAAAAAAAAATCATTTAGTTTCAAAAAAGAAGAAACATCTTGAATTTCGAGAAATATGAATGAAAAGAGTCAAAGCTAAGACACATCTCCTTTCTTATCATTAAAATGGGAAAAAGTTAGACTTACTTTTCTCTTTTGCTTAAATATCTTAAATTCCTAGTTTAAAGCTGCATAAGAGTAGATCTACTCTGGTCCGGAACCATTACAGCTCAAACCATTCA
>NC_134482.1:39001346-39033326 GCF_964194025.1 Convolutriloba macropyga | reverse complement strand
ACTCGCCGAGAACCTTATTTGGGTTCGATATGTTAGTCAGAAAATGGGAGTGGTATTAGAGTAAGATAGTTTTCATTGAAACACGCACATTGCAAAGTTTTGAAAATGGCAATAATGCATTCTGGATCTGAAAACCTAAAATCTGGCACTGAAGAGGTCTGGCATTGCAGAGATTTGCAAAAAACTTGAGTTTTTCGAAGACAAAATTTGAGGAACAATTAAACCTTCAAGTGGCTCATAGTTTTAGGTCTCCTCCGTTTGTTGTTTTTCGCTAAAATTCTAAGAAATCAAAATCTTTTTTTATCAGGATGAACAAAACCTGTGTTTTCAACAGCATGAGTAAAAATAAGCCGGGTGAAGGCCATGCAAATTTGCCGTACAGTAAATTACACAATGAGATGGAAAAAAAACGATTCGAAAATAAGGCTTGAATTTAGAACCTCATCCCGCTTCTTGGATTTTTTCAGAGACTTAATCAAAGTCACAAAACCAATACAGACTTAACTGATTTCAACAATAAATCATCCCAAAAAACGCACCACAAATGAAACTTTCTCTGCCCTCCAAAAAATAACACCAGATTTCGTGATCTGTTTAATCCGCATGTTCAGCATTTACCTTCTCATAAAAATCCTTTTTGATAACTTCACACAAAACAAATTGATTAATTGCGAACAAGATTTTTTAAAAGATATTGAAGCTTGCCTATATACAGATTTTTAAATTATCAATCAAGCGTTCGAAAAAAAACATATGTTCGATTTTTGCTTGGAGAAAATCAAAGATTTTTAAATTGCATCGAATGATTAATAGTAAATCAAGAACTTTTTTCCATGCTATATGTTCGAAGAGTTGACTTAAATTTTGACATCGAAAGTGAAATAATTCTATTCTAGCCAAGTTTTATCAGAATTTTCTACTTTTTAGGCTTCGAAGAACGGTTTTGGAGCAAAAATTTCAAAATCCTATGACAAACACTTTTGTTGCTCAGAGTTTATTTTCTCAGTGGGCACTTTTGTGTTTTTTTTGAACTTTAGTTTTGTATACAATATTTATTCATAACTTATGAACGCACATATTTTTGGATTATTTTCTTTTCTTAAAGAATATCACATGTTGCATAGAATACATCACAAGTTTTTATTCCCGTTTCTTGGCATTAACGTTATGAGACTATGATCAGATATGATTTACAGATGATAGCCCGACACCAGTGGTTAGGAATAAGTTTAAAAAATACCATGGATCAAATACAGTTTTCAAGGCGTCACAACTGTCTCGTAAACAATTTTTTTCCTCAATCGAGAAGCGGATTCTGGAAGACCTTGCAAGATTTTAGCAGAAATATGCCAGAAGATGAGTCGTCTTGTACAGTTTTTTTTCAATATCTCGCAAGTTAAACTTTTTTCTTGCAAGATCTTTCTTTGCAAATATTCATTATATATTACAAAATTGAGAAAAATTGGGCCTTATCATTCTACGACATCTATAGAGAAGGGACTCCACTAACTTTTTGAATGATAAAGATATTTCCAGCAACAACAAATAAGGAGAGAAGGCTGTATAGATGAATTGCTCTCGAACGACAGGATGCAACAAATTTTATTTAGGGTTGTAGCTTAGTAAATTTTTTGGCCCGCAACCTGTAACTGATAGGCATTCGAACTCTTGACCACCAGGACAGCAGTCAGACACTTTAAGCACTAGCTACAACCACGTTGTTACTCAAAGGCTAACAATCATTTATATTTTAACAGCAAACTTTATTTCAGAATGGGAACAATTGAAATCCCTCAAAATGAAAAAAAAATGATGCTTGAAAAACTCATTTGAAAAGTCACAGAATGTTCTAGAACAAAAACGCATAAAAATTTATAAAGCAAAAATTTTGCATAAAAAAGCCTACACGATTACAATAATTGCTGCAATCTTCGTTCGACAGCAATTGAAAAAAACTCTTATTAATTGAAGTCTCATATCATGATTTGAAGTGTTTTGATGTAAAAAAATAGTTCGAAAAAAGTAAAATTATTAAAGATCATAAAATTTTGATAAATTGTGCTCCAAAAAAATTTGGCCATGAAATACAATTAAGGGAGCAAAATTTAGTCCAGAAAATATTAACCGACTTGAATTGGATCGTTGAGTCAATTTATTTTACCAAGAAATTTTGATCTTTTGAATTAGGTGGTCACCACAGATGGTCACGAAGAGTGTAAAAAATTTTGCTATTTTTCTACAGTAAATGATACAACATATTTAATAATTATTAGAGCAGAACTCGACCGGAACCACATGGCAACAGTCCTGCAACATAACATTGCATTTTGGAAGAAAATCTTGCAAGATAAATTTTAACAAGATTCTTGCAAGATCTTACAAGATAGCCCTCTGGTCTCGACTGTGGTTCTTCCATAAAAACGAATTCATCATAAAACAAAAACTTTAACAAAATCACATGTGATTGCCTGGTGCTCATACAATAGTGCGACAGAAAAAAATCGTGACATTGGTATGACATCATATAGATGACATTATATAACTAATAAACATCTTAGATTTAGATCTGTATAATGTTTGAAATTAGATGGTCACAAAAATTGAGTGGTTGTTGCTGATTTTGTCATATACTATTTTCTGAAAGCATTTTTTTATGTCAGTTTTTTGGCATCCGAAAAATGGCATTCGATAATATAGTTCTTAGTGAACCCGGTATTACAGGATATATAGTTCTTAGTGAATCCGATATCTTAGTGAACCCTATGTTACAAGTCTAAATAACCATTACCTGAATTTCCGCTGATTTTCTACTATATATGACATAGGGGATAAAAATAATTATATACAATATTTAAGATGAAAAAAGAAACAAAATTAGTTGAAGTTTTAAACAGATTTAGACGCGCTTTAAAAATATTTTTAGTTGCGCTTTTCAGTTAAGTTTTTGATTGACTGAAAAAAATGAGATTGATAACCAAAATTTTCACTAGATTTGGATTTTATAAATAGATCACAAAGACAAAAAACAATTAAAACACAATTCGCTATCTATCAATACTCCAACCCCGCCCCCTCAAATAATTCTCTTTGAAGACTCTTACATAATAATCAATGATGTCAATGCTGTAATAACAATACCTCACCCTCCCCTCCCTCTCTTCCCCCCAAAATTAATCGGTTTCAAGACACTTACATCATAAACACTTGCGTCAACGTTGCCTTGACCTTGAGCTCCATTGGCCGACGTATCTTTACATCCGGCAGTCAAAACATCTTGACCTCCATTAGCATTATTAGACTGCAATTGTTTTCGGCCAGTCGCACCACTAGACGAAGTTCGGCCAGTTGCAGCTCTGAATAGATTTTTCATACCCGAAGTGGCGCCCGAAGTTGACCCAGACGGGGGCTGGGGCGTTTCGTTTGAAGTTTGCTTAGACTAAAACGTAAACAAACTTTTTATCTAAAATAATATGTCAACAAGAACGCTAACAAACATAATTGTCGCCAATATATGATTGAATGAAAACATAACGGAGCTCAAAAATGAAGATAATAATGTTGGAAATTGAAAATTTATAAAAAGAGGTTTCACAGCAAGCTGAAAAAACCGAGCCAGCATTAAATATTAAAACAGGATGGCACAAAACGGCTCTAAAACCGAAGGAGGAATTATTGATCAAAGTAGTTTTGTGGTGGAATAAAAATTGGAGTTTAAGCAGTTACTTATGGAAAAATAAGAAAAATTGGATAAAAGTATAATAAACAGCGCGGCATCAAAACATCTAAATTTGGTCAAATTAATACACAAACTAGTTTTTCCACACAGCTGGACATTGACTTCGACACTTGAATTGTACTCCTTATAAATCGTTATAAAACGTGAGGAAAACACCAAATTAGCCAACAGAATATTTTTTTACAAAGTATCTAAAAAATTGTTCAAAAAAATTTTATTGTTATTTATGGCTACAAAACATCAACCAAACAAACAATTAGTTGATATTCAGTACAATGGAATTGTAAGCTACCGAAGAAATTTGTAACATCAACACATGCTTGTTGAAACAATAAGACACTAAACCATGATTTTGAAGTAGCTGGATAAAAAAAATAGAAAATGAAAACTGTTGAGAAAATGGTTTAAAAAATACAATTTTTGTTGATTTCTCAAAAATATCAACATTTTTTTAAAATAAAATCTCCTGCCGAGGTTAGAAATATGTTTAATTAAAAAATCTATACTTCTATATAATCTATCTATATTACTGGATCTCGATTTTTTTTACGAAGTAGAACCATTCGACTAATTACGTACAATCATAATCAACTAACTTCGGGCGAATTGCTCTTAAACGACTGGCGAGCAGTTGACTGCGGCATTATCCAGTTTTGACGCGGTGACGCTAGATTAAGCTTAAGATAGGGGGAGGAGGGGGAGTAGATAACCAAAGACTGGGAATTTTTTGGGAGGGGGGAGGGGGAGGGGATCACAAGTTGAAAAAAACTGCCCTTCACCCTGTTATTTTTATCTCAGGCGTTTCAGAAGTTTGTACACTTAGAGTTCATGCAGAATCCAATTTAGTCCCTGTGATTGGAAAAAGACACAAAGAGAAACTGCTTAAGGTTTAATTACAGAATAATAGAGTTGAAACAATTAGACTTATTTTATTAGAACTGAATGCAAAAATATCTGTAAGATGTGCTGTTTTGAGCAAATAATATCACGTTTTTACATGACAAAAAACCCCACGTTTTTAAATGACAAAAAGCCCCTTTTTGCTCAAGCATGTATATATTGGGCAAAGTCGCTGTTTTCCACACACATGTAATAAGATCAGGAAAGTAAGCGAGCGCAAATAAGTCAGACAAATTTCGGTATGTAGGTCGATAGATTTTGCATTTTACAGTGAGGTTACAATCTAGCGACAATTGTAATTGACTCTAATACTTCGATCATTGGTATTAGTTCTTAGATCATTTTTTGCTTTGCGGGAGTAGTTGCCATTTTTCGCATTGCTATAGTCGCTAGATTGCGCACAAAAGGACGTGACAAAATTAGCGTCGAAGGAACGGCAGTTTGGTCGGTGTTATGTGCATTTTCGCTGATTTCGACAATTTCTGCTAAAATGAAAAAAAGCAACCAAATGGGTATTTTTTTATCGTAATTCAAAAACGGTATGAAACATAATAAGGTGATTAAATTTGCATAATAGGCTACCAACACAGTATGCTATATCCTTTGAAGTAAATTGTTCAGTGACAAAAAATAATGATGAAAAAGAGTTAATTTATGAACACATATAATATCAAAATAAATGTAACATTGATATAAGAATAGTGACAACTACCTTGATATATAAAAAACCGATATTAAAATTTTGACATAATAATAGAATTCGAGCAAATAGGAACAAACCACAGTGTGATGCTAATAGCCAGCTAAAATAAACATAGCTCTCTCAAAAATATTTCTGGCATCGCTTGTTATAACTCTAACTTTTTCAGTTGCGTAAAAAAACCAAAGATTGAAAATAATCAATTGCGAACACGCTTTGCAGACTATTTCATGTCATGTAAACGGCTTTGATTAAAATAACCCAAAACAATAGAACTATAAATCTTTTTATCGTTTGTAGTATACGATACCGACTATCAAGAACCTGAAAATAGAACTTTTTATAGCTGAAAAGTTATACAACGGATTAAAGTTGTTTTAGAGCAATGAACTTGCTTGTTAGCAAACAAAATTTCATCTTTAACGCCGCAGGTAAAATAGAAAGAAATGAGAGGTAAAAAATAAATAATAAATTGACCATCTGCGATTTTGAATTGTTGTTTTTTTATCTTTGCGTGTTATCTACACCGCCCCAAATTGGGAAATACGCTAGTAAGCACACTTAGGAAATATTTTACACCTTTAATCAAAAGATGAATAAATGTGAGGTATGAAATTTCAGACTTATTTATGGATGCAAGCCTTTCTATTTAACAAAACAAACATATTTGAATTAGACGGCAAAAAGTGAAGCTATCACGTTCAACTAGTTTTCATAAATTGTTTGGAGTTCAACAGAAATTGTTTTGCAAGATAAAATAATAAAAACAATTGTGTAAAAAAGACGTTCGAGTACCCATTTAAAATTGAACTCCGAACCGAAGAATAAACTTTTCTGTCGATTTGAGGAATTTAATTGTTTCGATCCAGTTGATTGACGTTTTCGAGATTTTTTCCATAGAAGGCCAGTAGTTTATTCGCGTGTGGTAAATTCCAGCTAAAATTTTGCATTTATTACCATGAACAAAAAACGCGCCCAGCTTTTGTTACCTAAATGTGGGGAAAAATAAATAGATGATATCACAATTTTAAGTAAACTACTTCAGATTTTTCAAAAGCGCGCTATTAATAGATTAAGAAAATAAATAAATGCGTATACTACGCTACAAAATTATATTTACGACTTCAAACATTTATTTACTTTGAAAATTTCGACTTCATTATTGAAGATTTAAAAACTTGGAGCTAAATTTAGACTGACTAATTAGCGTGCTAAGTATCTAGCTGTTCCGTCAAAATTGCAACTTGAATTTTGCAAAATTCACTCATTCAAATATTGGAGTGAAAATAAGTTGAGATTTAAAATGTGTTCCTGTCAAGCTATTCTCAAGTTTGCATCAGACGTTTCTCGAAGTAGTTTTTATGGTTGTGAAAATCGCTAATTGCCAGTTAGAATGAGGGGACTTATTTTATACTATATTTAACTTCAGAAAAAATAGATTTCAGATTCTTCAAATTATATGAAAAAACAGTTACAGTCAAAAATCTACAAACGATTATAAAATTCTGGACTGAAGGTCAAGTATTAATTAGTACTGATACATTGAAATTGCAAGTGTTATATCAGTACTGTATCAGAGCTCTGATCATGTCATTTTTTAGACTTGGCACGTATTAAATCAAGTTTTAAGTCTTGAAAAGTCTTGAGTCAAGTCTTGGCCAAAACTTGGCGAGTCTTGGGTCAAGTATTGAGCACAGTTTTTATTGTTGACTTGCTTTCATTTCTTAACGAAAGAAGAAAGCCGCCATGTACAGTGGCTTGCCTAAAAACTCTCTAAAGTGAAAAAAGAAGCACAAGACAACGCGAGCACTGCCAAAAAGTTCACAAGATAGAATATGAAAACAATTTTCGTATCGCCTAATGATACCAATCATGGCCACTTTTTTCTGCACATTGAAAACAATTTTATTTTGGGCTGAATATATGGGACATTTTCAGTTCGTACATGCTCAATTCAACAATAATTTGTTCATATTAACGAACTTCTCCTAAAAACTTACCAACTTTTGTTTATCTTGAAATGAATGAATTATTAATAATCCCTTTTTAAAATTCTACTTTCACTATTAACTGTTCAAAAATCCAGACTTTTCAGGTCGTGGCCGAGACTTGATTCAAGACTTGCCAAATCTTGACCCAGATTGGACTCAAGACTTGCCAAGTCTGGGCGTGCGTTCACAAGTCTTAAGACCTGAGATAGGGCGTGATCAATACTGATTTGTCAATTCAAGGCGTGTATTTCACTGGAGAAGTACTGATCACGACTTGATAATTGTTCCGAGATTTTATAGAAAGAGAAAAAAGGTTGTTATTTGCTGAATTCTTAGCAACACAATAAATTAGCTTAAAACTGTTTTTTAAAAAACTTTGCTTTTTTTATAGAAGAGAACGGTAAAACAAATCTTCTACATATTTATTTATCAATTTTAACTGGATTAGATTTCGGACGGTTCGGAAATTTTTAATCAAATGGTCAATTGAACCACATTGCTTATTTTTACTTCATGAAGTAATCATTGTGCCATACAAAAAATAAGCTCCATGCAAATATTGACATGTATTCACAAGCATTAAGACTTGCGATAAAAAGTGATCAGATTTGATTTGTCAATTCAAGGAGTGTATTTCAGTGGAGAAGTACCGATCACGACTTGTAAATTGTTCCGAGATTTTAAAGCAAGACAAGAGAGGCTGTTATAGCTGAGTTCTTAGAAACACAATTATTTAGCTTAGAACTGTTTTTTTTAAAACTTGCTTTTATAGCAGTAAACAGTAAAACAAAGCTTCATATGTTTTTTTAATAAATTCTTATATCGATTAGATTTTGGAGGGTTTGAAAATTCTTAGTCAAATGGTCAAATGAACCGTTTTTGCACTTTTTTGCTTCATGAAGGAATCATTGGGTCACACACAAAAAAATAAGCTCCACGAAACTAACACATAGTGTTCCAGCCCGTCATGCCCCATGAAAAATAAAAACATTTTTTAAAAAACTATTTTAAGTCTTCTAGGCGTAAAGATTTGATCAACCATCGCTATATAATTAGTTCAAACTCAACGTGCGGTCTGGAAGTTTGCCTAAAAATTGTCGGTAAATAATGGAGTTTAACATGTTCCCGCATATAATTTTTCATCGTTTCATTTTCTGATGTCAATGGAGTTGAAAAAATTGTTCAATCAAAACTGATTTTGTCATTACACGATAATTGGAGACAGATTTTGTTAAACATTAACCCAGAGCACAAAAATGCTTGGAAAGGAAATCTTGGGAAAATATCCGTTTCTTCAATTATATGGCAACCTTATAAAAATTTCCTTTGATTATTCCCGTTAAACCAAACATGCAAAAAATATTTTCTGAGAAAAGAAGATAGGTCTAACAACGATATTTTCAGAGAGCTTCAAATTTATTGACTTTTGAACATCTGGTTTTTCCAAGATTTAATGGCTAAAACTAATTCTAAAACGTTTTTCTCGGATAGTGTAGCCATAGAGTTGTTTTGATTATCTGGTTTTAAAAATTTAGCAAATACAGTTGAACGATGGAAGAGAACAATAAGCTCGAACCTGTTAAGCTGCAGATTAACAAAATTACAAAATTTAAAATTGACGATAGCTTTGAGAATCAAAAATCTTTTCACTGATTTTTTTTCTGTAAGACACTTAGAAAGAGTTTTATCAAGATAGAAAAAAAAATTCTCAGAAAAATTTTGAAGTAAATAAAATTTGATTCAAAAGTAATAAATAACTCAAAAGTTTCAAAATTAGTTGATAGAAATAAAGAATTGCTTGTCTTGTACTATAGTTTTTCTGCCACGAAAGAAATGCTTAAAAATGGAACTACAATCAACAATCATATGACTTCAAAAAGTAGAAACATCTTGAAATTTGAGAAAATTGAATGAAAAGAGTCAAAGCTAAGACACATCTCCGCAGACTTTTCTTATCGTTAAAATAGGAAAAAGTTAGACTTACTTTTTTTCTTTTGCCTAAATATCTTAAATGCCTAGTTTAACGCTGCACAAGAGTAGATCTACTCGAGCCTGGAACCAGTACAGCTCAAACCATTCAATGTTCTCGGGGTAACTTAGATAAAACATAATTTGGCACAAAAATCAGAGAATATTATGAGACTCAAAAACACAGACCAGGCTCCAACTTCGAATAAACAAACTACATCAAATGTAGAAATTGAGATACAGAAAGACACAATTAACATTTCATGAAGCCAGAAAACTTGTTACAAAACTTTCTTGTGGTATATATATATATATATATATATATATATATATATATATATATATATATATATGTATGTATATACATACATACATACACACACACACACACACACACACACACACATATATATATATATATATATATATATATATATATAAATATATATATATATATATATATATATATATATATATATATATATATTTAAATGTGTGTATATGTGAGTATATGCATGTATGTATGTATGTATGTGTGTGTGTGTGTTTATATATATGTTTGTATGGCAATGTGCATATTGTTTATGTCGGGTTTTTTTCCCGCTTACCCGATTGGGCCCCCGACTGACATGAGGACCGATTAGACAAGACTAGAAAAACAAAGACTCTAAGACTCTGATTCGAATAATTAGATAACAAAAGTGTTATCAGATTTCAACTGAATTCAGAAAACACAGCAGTCAAGAAATGAAACGTTTCAATAATACTTGTTTTTTTGCCGAAAACTGGCGGGGAAGATGTGGTGATCTTGTCATGTGGCTAAACTAGGATTTTAAACGTTGAATAAAGTAACATAAATTAACAAATACTACCAATTCACTGCCCAAAAATGTTAATTTGTCGATGAGTCTTGAGAACATCTTTTGCAAATTTTCGCCGGTTAAAACGCCTTAAAAACAACAGACGTAATAAACACGATGTATCTTTTTCAATTTACGGCATTAAATTCTCAAATAACAGTTCTTGAAATCCATTTGGAAACACTAACAAAAATTTGAAAACAAGAAACATCATTTCAGAATCTACTTACCATAAAGACGATATTCGTTGAAGTTACTGCACACAAATTGAACCACTAAATTATTTTCTCATATTTTGCTAAATATAAAGAGAATTGGTAACAGTCGAGCACAAATGTTAAGGGAAAAAGTTTAGTTTAAGAGCTTTATCTCAAGCAAAGAAAACAAGATGGTTAAAAATAAGTGCGTCAAATTTTTAACAAAAAAGACTGCTACGCTATTTTTGTTCCAAACCATTTAAAACAATTTGCGCTTTTTATCTGTGGGATTCAAGCTGGATTTAAACTGGCGCCAATTTTGATAAAAGGTTACAAAACAGGCCAAAAAGTGGCCAGAAACAATTCACAAGAGTTGAAATGGATAAGACACAGCATTTTTTGTCGGATTGAAAGTCGAAGGCGGAATTTGTTCCGATAGTGGAAATTGAAAAAGTAACCAAGCTATAAAGTGAATTAAAAGCTTCATTTAACACAGCAAAGATTTACTAAATGGAAAGTAAAATTGTTAAATTGAATGAAAATAAAAGTTTAAGTCGCTCGCTTTAAAATTGTTACCAGATTTTTTTAACGCTTTTTCCTTAAAATATGTAAGATATGCATTTTAATTGACCATACACACGCTATTAGGTCAACAAATTCTTTAATAATTTTCCCTTTGTTTAAAATAAACAAAAAAATTTGTTTTTTTTTTCGCGGAGAAATAACTCGAGAAATTAATGATCCGTTAGTTAGAAAATATATCCGCGATTTTATAAAGAGCAATTGTTTCTCGTTCGCAAGGAGGAAAAATAAATAGCGAAAATATAAGTAATTTTCGTATAATAGGTTCTTTTTTATGAAACACGGCAAATAAAAATAAAAATGAGTACGGAGAAGTTATAAAGATTAAAGAAAGATTTTAATGAGAAAAGCAGAAAAGCGGGCCGCTCAAATTTCAGACATAAATTGTAAAATATATTCTGTCAATTCAAATGGAAAAGAAAAACAAAACAAAACAAAGAACGGGAAAAGATAAAAACGGGAATCACTTTTCATTATTGCATTCAAAAGACGATAAGCGACATATACAAATTTGATTTTTTCTTTTTTTCTTAACTTCACAAAAGACAAATTTTAGTAGATTTATTTCAAGCTGATTTGGGTGGAAATTTGCTTTTAATTCCTAGACAAAATCCAAATGTAATTTTGGGAAATATCTTAGCATCATCTGCGACCGGGAAAATTAGGGGGGCTTAAAATATTCCTAGGAAAAATTATTCCGAGACGGAAAGGAAAAAAGAAGGAAAATGAGATTAAATTTGCGACCAGTAGGAACGGGAAAAGTTGATACAACTAGGGCAACTTGTTATTGTAAAAATGCCTATGAATGGTATAAGAATTTGGCTAGGAAAAATTGCATTCCAAAAATTTGTGTAAGCCAACACCACTGGGAGAAAAAAAGCAGACAAAATTTGGGGGGTTAGAATGGTATTAGAAATGTAGCGAAATGATTCCTTATCTAAATGCAAAATGTTTATCATTGGTTATTGAAATGTGATTTCACTGTTTACTGACCAACTTTTTTTGTTTACAATTCCGAGGAAAACGCATCAATTTTGCTGTAAATACTTCATCATTACGCGCAGACCTGCCTCAAATACGTATCTTTACGGGGTGAAATACTACTCATGTATTGACATGCATGATATATTTGGGCTTAAGTCACCAATGATAATCTATTCTAATCTAAATTGCATTTTTTTGCTCCAGTTTTTTTCTTCATGTAAGCCTCATCAGAAGAAATTATCATTACGTGAACGTGAACTTTGAACGTAAATATCTTCACAAAAAAAAACAGTGAAAAGATAGCAAAAAATATGAACTAATTTAATTTTTGAGATAGTTATAGTTATTAATGTACGTATTATTTTCATAAATTTTTTTCACGTCAGGATTTTCTTTATTTTTAATAATTACAAAAATCACCTCTGAGACAAAAGAGAAACTTAAATTAAATGAATCACTAATCAAAGTCAACCAAGCATGGTCGAAAAATGGATTTATAAATAATTAACGCCAGGAATCTCAGATTTGGATCCAAATTTTTCAAATGAACAAACTCACATCTACATTTCAAAGTGTCTTTTTACAGGAAACAACTATTCATTAAAAACAGTCGCTACTTGCAATCATTTTTAATTGCACTAGATGTTTTTTGAAAGTTATCTTGGCTTTGAATAAAAAAAACATGCCGAAAAATAATAGTAGAGGCCTCATAAAAATCGACTGTCGTTTTTCAATCACAAGCAAATCAGCGCTGAATCAGTCTAGAGACATTCAGTTTTTGACCCAATTCAAACTGGCTGGTCTTGATGTTTGAGTAAAATTTACTGCAAGAAAAAAAATAATTTCAGCCTAACTCCCGCCAACAAGTTTGTTTTATAAGCGACTCTAACTGCCGCGCGGTTACTTGTAACATTTAATTTGCATAGCAAGTCGTAACCACTAAGCCTAATGGGCTTTGTGATGAATACCTACAGACTAGCTTATGTATCAATATTTGTATATTACTATGGTAATTACCAACTTTAAGCTACAAATGTGTTTTACATTACTCTGCTCAGACTTAATTTTGGGGTTTGATTAATTTACAAGAAACGTTTAGGCTGGGCGAACTCTATGACCTCAATATAATCATAATGAAGAAAAACTGCACAGAGAGAAAAAAAATATTCTGTAGATACACGGTGTTAAAACTCAATGAGGTTTTAACGCTTGAAATGTGCTGGTTCACCGCTGAAGTGCTCTAAAACTCAATTCCGAGCACTACAATTCGCTTGCAAAATGTATTCCAAAAATCAATAAATTCAATTGCATGAAGTATCAGCTGAGGGGCAATTTGAAAGTAAATGGGCAGATCGCTGGAAAAGGCATCGAAAATGCCAGCTTCAATAAATTTGGAACAAAATCTTTTCACATTATTTGATAAAGAGAAGAACTGATGAACAAAGTAACGTCATGAATGGTGTACTGAACAATTGAAAATAACTTCTTTTGTCCTACTGTATTTCAATTTTGAAAGTTCTGAGTTCATGAATCAAGAGATCAAGGACATAATTGATTTTTCTATGCTAGACATAATAATTTGCGCGACATAATTTAACGGTTTTAACGCTTCCAATTGAAAAAAAGCTTTAAAATTCTACTATGAGCTAAATGACTCTAAATTAGGAAAAAAAACAAGTCGCGCGAACGCAACAATTTGTATCAAAACTGTTTGCAATTTTGCTGAAGTAATTTGCCTGCGTGACCAAAGAAAATTTTTGTTGAGTTCTATTTTAAAACAAAATCTGCTCATAAATGTTATACCATGCAAATTTTGCAAGTTTTTCCATTCAGTATTGTAGTTATAGTTTTACACTAAAACAAAACACCCATTAAACTTTTTTGCTGATTTCTACTGTTCCCATTTTTACCTACACATTTGTCATTTTGCTAATGTAGCTTTATGACCTAGAGTCGTTTTGATCAACTTTTCTCAACAGCTTGCATTCTGCTTTTTTATTTTTGTTTTTTGTTTTACTGAAACACATCTTGGCAAAAAACATGCAGGCTGATATGACTGGTTGCATAGGGTCAGTTTTACTCCTAAAACTTTTATTTAAAGTTGATATAGAAAAAAAATCAGTTGAAATAAAAGCCAATTAAGGAACAAGTCCTATTTTTAAGTGTACTTTTTGGGTTTCAAGGAGCATTTGCATGTCTCCTCTGGGCAAATTTTAAAGAAATTTTGCAACAACTTCCGATTTCAGGTTGTGATGCGATGGCTGCAATAGCTCCCATGGCTGCAAATTGTTTGTTGCAGACAGCGAATGTTTACTCCAAAAATAATTTTATCGAGTTTATATATATAAGTAAATTAAAACGAGGATTAAAATAGCAATATGGGTATATACGTTAGCTTAGCTCAAACTAACCCTAACTTTGAACAAAATGGAAATAAGTGGCCCTCAATTAAGCTAACTTGCATTAATTTTTTTAACTGTCCAAACCCAGCTAACGAAACTAAATTCATTTTAATATTTCCAAATTTATTTAATTAATTATATTGGAAGCAAAAAATCAATAGATTTCAAAATTTGTTTAAGATTTTAAAACCAACTTGCAGGATTCCCGCACAATTTTGTATTCGATTGCATTGATTGTGTATACACCAGTGATTCTGGAGCTTTTATTCTGTAGGATCTGATAAAATGCTGTAACTCAATTTCGCATTAAATGAATTGTTATCTCATAAGATCTGGTAAGTATCTTACCACATCTTACACAATAAAAACTGACGTAGGGCAAAATTCTGATCGTAAAAGATCTGATAAGAAATCTTTTAATGATTTTCATGCTATTATTATTATTTTTTATTACTATAATGATAATAAAAATAATAATAATAATAATAATAATAATAATATTTATTATTATTATTATTATTATTATTATTATTAATTTTAGTTCTATTATTATTTTTATTATTATTATTATTATTATTGTTATTTTTATTGTTATTATTATTATTGTTATTATTATTATTATTATTATTATTATTATTATTATTATTATTATTATTCTTATTGATTTCAGCACTATTTACATACTCAAAAGAGCTATACAATAGATTTCTTAGAAAAAAAACGTTTTTAGCTTCTTTTTGGAGGCATTTTCGTTTGGTAAATGTTTACTTTCAAAAGGAAATTGATTCCACTTGAGAGAGATTGCAAAACTGAATGATGTTTTTCCATAAAATGTTTTCAATGATGGAGTTTGAAATTTCTAAATATATTGAGATCTTGTCACTTTCCTATTTCAAGATACCAGCGATTTAGCATAGTCTGGAACTCTCTACGGATGGTGAACTAGAAGATGACCAATCAGAAGAGTTTTGAAAAGAATGCGTTTTGGTACAGGTAACCAGTGCAACTGCCTAAAAAAACCGGTAATTGTCTAAAATTTAATCTGCTTGCAAAGATGATTATACGTTGTTATTTATGAAGGAGAAAGTCGGGCAACCCATAATCAAGTCAATTACAATATTCAAACTTAGTGAGAAATAAAACCTCTCACTAAATCAATTACTGAATCTTTAGGAATGGAGTCTGTGAAAGAATAGAGTTTACGTAAGAAGTAGTAACAATCTGCACACACTGAACTTTCTTTAACTTTCTTGGAAAGGGAAAGTTTATCATCTAAAAAATCCAAAAACTTCACATTAAGAAAATAAATTAGAATCCATTTGCAGTTGAATATCACAGACAATCGAGATTTTCATCAAAATATTCAAATATTCTGTTTTCTTTGTCTTTAATCGAAGTTTCGCACCATTAAACCATTTTTGCAGAGTGCCCATTATTGAATCAAAAACTTCATAATTCACATTGTTGTTGTAGACAAAATAGACAACCATGTCACCAGCATGTTATCAAACATAAAAATGATAGTTCACGTTGATTTTCACAAATATAAGCTCTAATGGTCTCAATTTTGCCATCTAACGTAGTCAGGTTCCTATGAAAGTAAAAGTAATCGGTCAACTAACCAATTATGCAACAAAAATTTCTGGTTGAGTATTTTTTGGCGGCAGTTTTATTCTGAGTCTCAACTAGGTGACATGGCTCAATTTGTCAGTCAAAGATAGTTTTGTTCTTTGATGAAACTTTTTCAAGCTAGTTTCTCGCTTCAGGAAAAGCCCCCTGATACCATAAATAGCCTTTGTCAAACATTCTTATAATTCTCAAAAGATAATAGAAGATAATTTTCGCTTTGTTGCTCTGAAACTTAAGTGTTGCTTTCTGAAGCTTTTTGGCAACTGCTTGAAAGGAACTCTGAATTGTCCTCAATTTGAACAACATGCCATACCTTAAGAAGTTTAATCGTGTAAGACTTTTATCGGGTAAAATCTTATGAGACCTGATAAATTTTTTTCTCGTGTAAGACCTGATAAATTGTCTTGCAAAGAAAGTCTTAGTCAGGCGACGCATATTCTTGTACGTATTTCTAAGACACTTTTATAAGAAATTTGTAAGATCTCACACCAGAAAAACTCTGAAATGTCTGGGGTTTAAAGTGGGTAAATACTTCTGTTCAATAGCTTCCTTTAGACAAGACTAAAGTTCTTTTTTTCTCGCAGATCTGCGGCTCTACCGATGATATTTGTAAAAATAAGTAAATTATTGTCTTCTTTTCTTCCTGTTCTGAAAGCAATAAATCATTAAGATTGTTGCAAGATTTTGAATCCACCCATCACTAGCGGGCAAGCAAAACCAACACTGATCAGATAATATCTAAAACTTGTAACTCTAATCAGACCAATCTACCCCCCCCCCCCCCTGTACGATCAAAATGTTCTTATCAGTGGTTGCGACGACCCCAGCCTGAGTCTCGACGAGTCCTGAGTCTCGAAACACATCTTTTAGACAATATCCCAATTTCTCACCTGTTGCTGGTCGGAATTTGATTTGTTGTTCACATCAGGTGTGTTGACTGAATTTGATTGGTTGGAACAGGTGTTGATTTGAGGTGGGTTCAAATGAGAAGTGGGTAAAAATAGGGTAGAAGAGGCAGTTGCAGGTGTGAATAAATCGTCATGGCCCAATCGATTGGCAATGTCAAGGGGAGTTTCACCTTGCTAAAAAAATTATACATAGTAATTCATTATGTAGAAATATGGCGCGTTCGTCTGGGGGGTGCAAAATATGAACCCACTAATCTTGGGGGGGGGGGCCGTACTTTGGTCGCAGTGAGTTTCATTGCTGTACCATTGGAAATCAATTGTAACCATTACTGTACCAGACAAATAGCAGTATAAATACTTTTCCCAGTCTGCCCAGAGTCGATTAAGAAAAATCCCAGTCTGTTTTTTTTCTTTGCAGCATCATTTACATTATTGGTTAACACTGCACAGAATGTCTCAGTTCAGACTGTACAGACGAAGAACTAACAGACTGTACATAGCAAATTTTGAAAATTTCGAATGACTGATATCATGCATGAAATTTTCAACGTGTCGATACCCGGAGCCGCATTCTAGCTTAACTTGTACATACTACACTACAATTAACTGACACATCGACTTCCACCGACTTCCGCCGACCTCCGCCGACTTCCGACATCCGCCGACTTCCACCGACCTCCGCCGACTTCCACCGACTTCCGACTTCCACCGACCTCCGCCGACTTCCACCGACCTCCGCCGACTTCCGACCTCCGCCGACTTCCACCGACTTCCACCGACCTCCGCCGACTTCCGACCTCCGCCGACTTCCACCGACCTCCGCCGACTTCCGACCTCCGCCGACTTCCACCGACCTCCGCCGACCTCCGCCGACTTCCACCGACCTCCGCCGACTTCCGACCTCCGCCGACTTCCACCGACCTCCGCCGACTTCCGACCTCCGCCGACTTCCACCGACCTCCGCCGACCTCCGCCGTTTCTACCTGATTGATGTGAATGCAAACAGTGTATTTTATGTGAACCTTCATATGTTGTGTATTTCAGATTTGATTGAGACTTGTTTTTGATTTTTGTGTTCTTTGAACTTGACTTTGATTGAATTAATTGGATTGTGGAAGATGGAACAGGTTATCATAAACGTTGAATTACACGAGACTATTTTGAAATGCAGCCGGGAAGTGATGTTTATAGTAGCGGACCCAGAGGAGAAGACGTGTCATGGAATTATTACTGTGAGAAAAGTGGTGGACATCGATGACGAACGAATGGATATGGTGAGGAAGTTGCGAAAAAGAAGGGCACCTGATGCGAGTGTGAGTGTAATCAATGAACGGAAGGGTAGGCGCTTCGAATGCGGGTACTGCGAGTATGAATCACGTGCGCAGTATATCACTGCAAGGCACGTTGCCCGCGTTCATCAGAAGAACATAAAGCCAACTAAATGTGATCTGTGCCCATTCAAAACGATCTATTCGTCGAATATGAAGAGACATATTGTAAGGGTTCATAGTTCTGTTGTTAATGTGAGATTGAGGTGTGAGTCAAAGTCGTCGAGGTCGTCAATGTCGTTGAGGTCAAAGTCGGGGTCAACTAGCACAAAGTCAACTGCGAATTCATCATCATCATCTTCAGTTGTTCCCTTGAATTAATTGCGTTTAGTCTTCATTGTTTATAGTTTGTCTGATACTTGTTTTTTCTTTGTTTTACTTTAGTTTGTTTACTGGATTACCTTCGTAATTACCTTCGGATTACCTACTGGATTACTTTCGTAATACCAATTTGCAGTCAATTATTGATCGTAGTTCAGACTTAACTTCAACACCTGAGAATTACCTAACTCGAACTGTAACATCTGTGTCTTCAAAGCTATCTGAAATGAAACAGTCAAAGGTTGTTAAGCGGGTTAACAAAAACTAACTTCAAATCGGAGTGCAAACTTTACTGTGTTTACTGTGTTTACTGTACTTTACTGTGATTTTAACTGTGTTTTAATGGTTGTGGTTTACGCATTGTTGGTTCATGGTGTTTATGGTTTACGCAGTCAATTTGGATCGACCAGATTTAACAGGAAGGAACTGTTCCATTTAATCATGTTATGCACGAGATCAAAATTTAGTGCTCATAACCTACCCCCCTCACTTGTTTTAATTATATCCTAGGGGGGGGGGGGGGGGGGGGGGGGGGTAGTTTCGTGGGGAAAGATAGTAGGGGGTTATAATGGGAAACATACCTTAAGCTAACAAAAACGAAGATAATATAATTTGAATGATAGAATTGGATAATAAAGGTTAAGTAAAAATGAAACAGTTCCATCAGGGATCAGAAAGACAGACCTTGAATAACAGCAAACCTAGTCAGTCAACATGCCTCTCACAGCTGCTAGCCAAACTGGAAAGTTGCTGCTCCCATCGAAAGAGTACAGAACCATTTGCTTGTACAGAACCAATTGCTTGTACAGAACCAATTGCTTGATGAGATGATCAAAGCTGGAAGCTTAGCTGAACCTTACATGGGCGTTTTTGATTGTGTCTGGCTAATTTTATTAGATACTTCCCAACGCAAGCTCGTAATTTTACGTTTAAAGACCAAATCAAGGCTCTCTTCAAACCCAACAAAAAAGATCCTTACGTAGTCAACTTCAGTAGTAAGAACATTGCTAGCGGTGGCTGCGCCGGGTCACTGTCTCTCTGCTTTGTCTACTCTCTGGATTATTGCCGAATCAGATTGGCAAAGGATGCTAAAGCTGCTGGAAAGGGCGGAGAGCGACAGCTCAATGGAATGGTAGACGTCTACAGAAAGACATTTGCATCTGACGATTGTATTATTATTATTCGTGATGATTGTAGAGGATTCGTGATGATTGTACAGAGGATGATTGTACAGAGGATGATTGCACATTGGATGATTGTACAGAGAGTTCGTGATCTCTTGCAGTATTGGCTGGTTTTGACCAACAGGTTTACATGGTCTACATGGTTTAAATTCAAACAGGTTTACATGGTCTGGAGATTTGGCAAATGATCTCGTCGTAACACAAATAGCAATAGAATTAACGGAGCCAGAACTATGTACAGTTTCAATATGAACACAATTTATGTAATCATATTGTGCGGTCTCAAATTTCCAAACTACCTACGAGTTCGACTAAACATCTAATTCAATAATTGAATGTGCAATGTGCAATGAATGTAATCCCTGTAAATATGTGCAAGTGCGTTTAGTATGTATAGTATTTCACTGTAATGGAAGCGGACGTACTAGCTAAGCAATACTTGCTTTCCACCGCAAAATATGTTCGACGAAAGCGTGTTCCGCGGAGATTTTTGCGACAGTAATCTTAAAATATTGAATCGTGAAATTGGTTTAATTGCTTTGTGGAGACCAGTTTGACAAAGTTTAAAATAACCCTTGATTCTGCTCATTAACGTACTCTTCGGCGACTCTAGGTAGATGAAAGTAAAGCGCACAAGAAAATATTTACCTTCTGAGGAGTTTAAGAAACAAAATTCGGCTCTTTTTTGATGACTTTGTAATAAGAAAAGAAAACATTGTTAATTCCTTTGAGTATGAACTATAAAATACAGAACATAGTTTAAAGGCAATGTAGTGTTAAGAAGTATAAATGAAACAAACGTCACATATTGTGAAAGTTTAAAATTGTATTAAATTTACAATGTGCTAAAATATCGACAAATTAAGAGAGATGAATTATAATTGAGAAAATTTTTTTTAAAAATGCTAATTCTACAATTAACATTTTCGAGAAAAGAGAATATTTTAAAAAATGCTAATCCTCCAATTAACATTTCATAGAAGAATAAAAGACGCCCTAAAACTAAATCAAATTAAGATTGAACTTGAAAGATTTGAGATTAGAATTCAATTCAGAAACCGTTGGTTCTTTTAGAAACTCATTCCAGAAATGATTTTTTATTGTAGTTTTGAGAGCCCGCTTTTTAGGGATATTCCGCCTCAAGGTGAGAGGCAAATCGTTATACCAGTCGATTGCTTTTTTTGAAAAACAGTTTTGCATTATATTTGTTTTTTGGTTTGCTCCAAATGACAGCTTGTTTGTACGATCATTCATTTTAGCACTTAGGGTGGCTAACTTGAGTTCATCGAAAGCTGGTAGATCTGCTTTTAGAAGCTTTATAAAATATATAATAACCCGATATTTTATGAGGTATTCTAGTGGTAAGATTTTGTGTTTAATCTTGAGATCAGTGGTCCTGTCAAATTTGCTTCTATTGAAACATGCCTTTATTCCCCAGTTCAATTGTTTATTTAGAGTAACTCGAAGTGATTTTTTAAGACCTGAGAACAGAACAATTGGGTAATGCAGATGACTTAAAACAAGAGCGTTCAGTAAAGCAGATCTAGTTTTTTCAGGAAATATATTTTTGATGGAGTAAATGACCTTTATGCCAACAGCCATTTTTCTTAGTACATTTTTTATTTCTTCATCAAAAGAAAGATTACAGTCAATATGAACTCCCAAGTATTTCACAACTTTTTTCTCGAGAACTGTACATCCGTTAACAACTATTTCTTCGATTTTGTTTCTTTTAGGGGCTCCAAAAATAATGAATTCGGTTTTGCTTTCATTTACATTTAACTCATTTTTCCTGAAAAAGAGAATGAGTTTAGCAATACTTTTTTCAAGTAATGGAGAACGAACGAGTCATTTTGTTGAGCGAAATAACATCTGAAAATATGCAAATTAGAAAATGAAATGTTGGTTCAAATCTCACTGAGCGCGAATCTGAATGTAAATCAAAAATTAGTTATTGTCAAATTTTCATTGATATTAGCATAAGAGGGGTACCAGAACCGAAAGCAAAAGACGTATGAGATAGAACGGGAGCTGATTGAAATGTCCATTAAATTTCAAGGAAACAAACAATTTAAACTATACTTATTTAGAAAAGATATGGGACTTGTCGTCAATGCGACTGCTTGACAGGTCGAAAATAATTTCCATTTTTGAAAACAGTTAATTTCACAGTTATTAATAATAATCATTTATATCTACATATGAAGCAATTGAGGCATCTCATGTCATTATCCAATGTTCGATTGCGCAAAATTTCAAAACCAATGGGATCAACAATTATTGTTTTAACTTGAAAAGAAACCAAAAATCCTTTGGAATGTACAAATATCTAAAAATGTGACATTTTCATAGTAGGTAATTTTGGCCGGAAATTTAAAGTAATCAGATAATGTCATTTTTTTATTTTGATCTGAGCATTGATATTTTCAAATTTGAAGATCGATAAGGCTAAGCTTCGCATGCAGATTGTGATTTAAAGATCTTAGTTAATTGATTGCAAAAAAACTTGATTTGCGAGATTAGAAATGTACGTCATTGTCATTCATTCATTTGGATTTCTGTTACTTCTACTACAGTGTAATTAACTTCAACTGTTTAACGTTGTGCACGCATTTTGTTGTGTGTTTTGTAAGTAGTATGGTAATTTTTTAAATCAACACCTGTTGCGATCATTTCAAAATTGAACACAGTTTTATTGGTTTCCCCTTTCCGTTTTTCGAGGACAATTACATTTTCAAAGGTAAATAATATTTCTTCGGATCTGTTCTTCTTTTTGTTCTCATGCGCCCCCCTACCCCCCCCCCCCCCCCCCCACACACACACACACACACGCACACACACACACACCCACACACACACACACACACACGCACAAACGCACGCACACACACACACACACACACGCGCGCGCGCGCACACACACGAACACATAAACACACACACACACACACACACACACACACTTGCACACACACACTCGCCCAAACAAAAACACATGCACGCACGCACACGCACACACAAACACACACACACTTGCACACACACAACCACACACACACGCTAACACACACATTGACACACACACACACGCACGCGCGCGCGCGCACACACAAACACATGCCACACACACACGCCACCTACACACCACACACACAAACACACCACCCACACACCATTCACACACCACCCACACACCATAAACACACCACACACAAACCACACACACACCACCCACACACCATTCACACACAAACCACACACCATTCACACACAAACCACACCACCCACACACCATACACACACCACACACACATGCACGCGCACACACACAAACACATGCCACACACACACACACCATTCACACACAACACACACACCACACCACCCACACACCATACACACACCATTCTCACACAACACACACCACACCACCCACACACCATACACACACCACACACAAACAACACACACACACCACACACAAACACCACACATACACCATACACACACCACACACAAACACCACACACACAAACAGCACACACACATACACATCACACAAGTTTATACATTACAAGGTTATCAAATTGTTTTCATCCTTAGGTGTTGTTTACTTAATAACAGTGGCGATAAACTCGTAGTCTAATGCTGAAGTGTTTTTCCAGTGTCTATCGTAACTAAATTTAACTGCTATTATCGTAACAGGTGTTGATTAAATGACTGGTGTTAATTGTTGTTGTAATCTGATTATTCAATCTTCCGGTAGTCATAATTCAATCTTCCGGTAGTCATTCAGTCTTCTACTTCTCCCAACTCCCCCTGCCCCCCCCCAACCCACTTCCCGAGAGTATTTCAGAAGGACTCTTCTCCCATCCCAAACAAGCCCACCACACCCCCCCCCCGCATCTCATCCCCCCCCCGCATCTGAAAATACTCTTTTGACAACGTATGCGAGCTTTCGCGACTTCACCTTAATCAGGTACCCTTTTCCTCAACTCAGCCGACGTTTACTCCAAGCGCCACAGTAGACCGCCGTCGTGTCAAATTTCAGTGGAAAAATGTCAAACGTCACGGAGGTCACACCGAACAACAACACGAATGTAGAATACATATAGCGACCAAATAAAAGTTTTAAAATAGGAAATTAGGAAGATATGAAGTCAGGAAGCTTGGGGGGACGGGGGTTAGATGGGAACAGGGGGGGGGGGGGTGAATTGGGACGGGGGGACAGATTGGGACGGGGGGGGGGGGGGATAGATTGGGACGGGGGGGTTGGATAGCGACTATAAATATTTGTAGTTTTTAGTCTGTTTTGAATTCGTTTATTCAACTAATAACTTGTCACTCGCACGAATACCCAAATTTAAATGTTTATTTTTCAGATCATTTGATTTACTTGTTTGAAGTAAAAATCGAACGGCCGAAAGAGATGTCACAGAAATCGAGGAAAGTATGTATTGTTTCCAACTTAAGCGAACAGTCCGAGGCATATCAAGCGAACAGTCCGAGGCATATCAAGCGAACAGTCCGAGGCATATCAAGCGAACAGTCCGAGGCATATCAAGCGAACAGTCCGAGGCACAATTATTCTGAACGAAACGAGGCACATGAACGAAACGTTTACAGCGTTCCGAATTCAAATTACGAAACTTCGTATGCAACATATTCACAACAACAACTCAACAACAACAATTCGTATGCAAACGACAACTCCAACGAAGAAGTAGATGTGCAGCAAAATGTTAGTTCGCTGTTAATTTTTTTGTTCTGAATCAAATCAAGCAAGTCCAAAATTTGCGATGCCAAAGGCTACATTTGAACACTCGCATCCTGGACGACAGCAGTTTGTCCTGGTTCATTCAGTGAATTTTTTTAAATAAATGCTATAAGTTCTTATTGAAACATATAATTCCCATTTATTGAGGTTGCAGGTTCCAATGGATTGAATGTACCTTTTCGTGGTATCATAAAGTACTACATAGCAAAATATGAACGGTAACCTATTCCAAATTTGAATCATTATTTTCACAATAGAGCTCTTTTCAAAATTGAAGCACTATGTGGGTGTCGGGTCTTTCCCATTATAGCCCCCCCCCCTGGCAGACGAACAAGGAGGCTCGGTAATGTGCGTACGCACATAATGCGCCAACCTCGCTTTTTTGGACCTTTTCATGTACAAGTTCTCATCAAACTTTTTTGGACCTTTTCATAAGAAGTTTAATTTGAGTTGAATATAATCGTACTGGAGTATTAAGAGGAGCGAAAAGAGTAGTTTTTTTTGGTGCAAAACTCTTCAAACGGCTTATGAAATTGGTGTTTAAAATAATTTCGGTTTTGAGCGTAATTTTTTTCACGTGAGCAATTTGACGTATGCTTTAAATAGCAGCGTCAGCAATTCCAAGCGGCTATTACTGCGCTCCTAATTTTTTACAATTCAAAGAGAGGACATTATTTCTGAATATGAAATTCACCAAAACATTTTTTGAAGAGACATGGTTTGATGGGCGGTTCCTACGTTTAAAAGTTTGATCCCCAAGAAGATAGAAAGAGGTTTTTGTGCATGCAATATTCTAACAGCGAGAAATGTAAGTGAAGAAGTTTGTGCTAATCGGCCGATATTTTTCATCACATGCGGTTTTTTCAATGTTTTTTTAATGTTTCTTTGAGATTGCAGATCTACAAAGCTACTGCGGCTATTTTCTTGCCAGCTATTTATATATATATATATATATATATATATATATTCAATTCTGATTCACAATCACTACACTATAATTTGATTGCTATTAATCATATCTATTATAAACTTTTAAGTTCACATTTCATCTTAAATCATGGGTAGTTCGGTTAATGAGACTCAAAGCTATCTTACTTTCAGTCTAAGAATGATTACTAAAACTAAACTATTTCAAGTTTAAATTTTACTAGGTGGCAAGCAAACTACCGATGCGCGCCAATCGTGGTCTGGGCGCGAACAACAGACAGGCTGCGTTAGAAGCTCAGGAACTTACAAGAAAGCAACTTAAGAACAAGTTTTGGTTGGTGCTTTTTGAAGACCATGCTTGCTCTGTGGTTTCTGTGTTGAGCAATAGTGTTTGTCTAGAGCTTGGAGAGAGGGCGGACGTGAAAGTGAGTTTAATTGATACAGCAAAATTTTTTCAACTGAAAAATTTTTAAATAAAACTTCTTTTGAGGTTGACGAGGAAGTGAATATAAAATGGATAAAGAAAAATCCACGGACAAAGTCTTACATTTGGACAGCCAGAGTCCTGCAGGAAGGGCACGAGGATTTTTGTAAATTTTGGCTCGGTAAAGCAACAGTACAATTGGAGGATTCCGCGGGCAACACAAGTTTCGTACCAATTGTACCAAGCCATGACCCAGACTTGACTGTGTACGAGGATGTTGCTCAACTTATGCTGAACGATAATCTAGGATCACAAGGTGCGAGAAGAAAATTGGACATGGTTGGCACTTCACAACCAACGCAAACTAAAGTTTCTAAGGAAAATAAAGAAAACGATCAGAACGATGGTGGAGAGGAAGAAAGTGGCTATACATTACTTGGTCCCAATGATGTGTCAAAAACCTTCATTGAGATGGTTGACGGTGTTCAGGGCCCAAACTGTAGCGCAATAGTAAACAACCAGGTTCAAAAGTTTTAGAATTGTTATCGTTTTTATGTTTTGTTTTATTATTACCAGCTGGAATTTATAGCTTTCACAAAGTCAGAAAAGATGGCTTCATTTTGCAACCTTGGCCTGATGTAGATTTGCCTGAAAGTTAAATCATTTTCAAGAACATAAATGATCAATATTGCGGAAAGAAAAAAAATGATTTCCAGTTTTTAAATAGTTTTATGATTATCAGGTTGAGGAGCAAGTGCCGTCTTGCAGTGATGCTCAAGCGATAAAAGCAAAGCCACTATCTTCAACACCTGGTGCTGTTAAGAAAGTCAAACGTGCAAGAACTATTAATCCTGACGATGTTGCAGAGTTTAAGTCCCGTAAAATTGACAGAGAAGCAACGGATTCGATCAAAGCTGCTGCGGACAAGATTATGGACGCAGCCATGTTGTTCATCAACTGCATGAACGATTTGAAACCAGAATTGAGAGCTTTATCTAATCGCAACTACCGCGAGATACAAATATCCACTAACGCTGTTAAACAGCTGGTGAGTGAAAGCAATTTTAATAAGACCTAAAAAAATCACAAAAACGTGTCATCGTCTGTAATAAATTTTGATTCCAAAATCGGAGACCGTTCGTAGCAAAAGTTTTTTGTTTTTGTCTCGTTTTCGTACAGTTGAAACTGTTTCAGACTGCTGAGATATCAAAATTGGGCGTGCTGCTACCAGCAGCAAAAAGCTTTCCTGTATCCGATCAGCCTTTACTACTTATCACAAAGGGACCGGGAAAAGGACAAGATTTGGCTTTGGTAACGGGAACATCGCCTCAAATAATAGGGAGAAATGCCTGTAAACAACTCTGGACGGATGATGAGATGAAAACTCACATGCTGTCTCCAAAAGGGAAGAAAAAACAAGGAGCTATCATTAGAACCGATTTCTCGCCAGTTAGAAAAGAACAACTGAAAGGTTTGAGTGAAATACTTTTTGAAATATTGTTTTTGGAATAAAGTAATCAATAGGATTGAATGTGTAATATAGATAATCTGCACTACAAAAGTAATGGGAATTTACAAAATTTAGAAATGGGAGTTGCTGATAAGATGAGTCATTGATGACTCAACATCAATTGTAGCAACCCTAGTGTTTTTGTTCTAGAACTATTTCGCCTCAAATACGAGGAAAAATGGCTCCATATGTACGAGCTCGCAAAAATTAGTCTCAACAATAAAGGCAATGAGATTAAGTCTTGCGAACGCAGAAGTGGTGATCTCAGAGAGATGAATTCGCAGCCCGACGGCCTTGGTGATCACGGTAGTCATATACCCGATGATAATCTTGGCAATAAAGTTGATGAGGAAGAAAATCAATTCACTGAAAACCAAGATTGACACACGCATTCGTGGGAAGCTAGGTAAACAATCTTGAAAATAATGTTCAATCACAAGTTGTACTCTCCTTTGAACTATCCAACTTTTAAATAATGTTTGCTTGCTTTGCTGTCAGTAATTGTGCACTTGAATTGATGTTCGATTGTGATAAATTAATTCTTTTCTGCCAGTTTGAATTATTTTTGTTACGGATGTTCTTTTGCTAACGTAATATCTGGAAAGTTCATTTCTGTTAAAAAATTCTCGTTTTTCTTAGATTGAGGTGCTTTTAAAAAAATGCGCAATGGTTTCATTTTTTTGGTAGGTCTAACATGAAAAAAAACCTGCGTCAGAAGTATCATTTTTTTCAATTTTAGAGAAATAAATGTTACCAAAAACCGTAAATTGGTCAATTCTCGCCCAGTGCGATTTCTTTGCGGTTGAAAAAATGGTTCAGACTGCGGATCGCCCTGCGATGAAAACGATTGAGCCCTTGCGAGAAAGTATTTTTCAACGAAAATTACAAAACAATAAATTATGGAAAGAGACATTTGACACTGTATGTAGGGCTTATGCTAGCCTCGGCCCCAACTTCCAAATAACGCATGACGATTTTGGTGGCTACCGCTTGATGTATAGTGGTAAGCATCCGGTGAACCCGCCATCTGTTCTGAGACGTAACCCAGTTGGTTTCATTTCTGTAGTTCCTGAGGGCGTCGTAACAGATCTTTCAATTATGTCTTCTGAACGTACAGGTGAACAGTACATATTACTTGGGCCTATGCGTTTCGTTAATTCCGATTGTAGTCCCAATTGTGAATATGACTTTTCAAGTGATTGCGGCATTGTGCAACTGCGAGTTCGACAAAAGATAAAACCAGGCGATGAACTGTTTGTGAAATATGGATCTGAGTTTTTTGAGCACAACACTTGTCGATGTAGAACCTGTGACGTAAGGAAATCTCTGGAGGATCAAAACAAAAATTTTTTTGATCTGTTGTTGCATGACAATTTTTTAATGGTCGCAAATGAAGCAATCCAGGAAATTCAAGCGGAGAGCCCACAATTAAATGAAATCGTGAGTCCTGTCAGAAAAAAACGCATCAGAGGTCGAGAGTTAGTTGAGCTATATAATGAGGCTGCTGCCAGTCCACTGAGCAATGAAGGGTCGCCCATTGCATCTACAAGGCCCAGTTCGTTTCGCAATCAGCAAATGATAAAAGAATACAAAGGAAGTTCTGAATCTGAATCTGACTCAGAAATTTCTTTGTGCTCAACGGAAACCAGCTCAAGTGAATATTTTTGTCCCTCCGAAGAAAACCCTGTTGCAGATGAGGCAATAAACCTCTCCAGTCAAACGATAAACGAAAATTCTGTACATCCACAGTCAAATTCAACGTTAACTTTTGAGCCAGAATCTCCCCATTGCTCATCTAACATTTTTTTTGAGCCAAGTTCATACATTGTCTCTGAAAAATTGTACGAAGGTAGCCAGATTTCCGTTGACGATGCAAAGTTTCTGGTAGAGTTTTTTTGTTCTCGTTTCAACCTGTCTGATGAATGTTCGTCTTCTTTACACTTGTTGATTAAAACCTGTTTACCTTTAGGGAATAAATTTCCATCGGGGTATTCATTCGTTCAAAAAATGAAAAAATCATATGAAGAAGAGCTCTTCTTTAGTAAAAAAACAGAAACAGAATCGTTCTGCGTTCTGAATATCCGTTCTCAACTCAGGGATATAATCGAGCGTCACTTCATGTCAATCAGTGTATACTCTTCTCAACGTAAACAGAACCCAAACAGTGATTTGAATGAAAAGGTCAGCCCCCCTGCAGAAATAAAAGATAATGAGATAACATTCAATCTTATCTTGTTTTCGGATGGAGTTAACATCAAAAAATCTACTTTAAAAAGGGAACTATGGCCTATCTGGATACAACTCGCAGATCTACCTCCTGTTTTGAGAATGTCACGCAAAAATATTGTCCTGGCGTCTTTGTTTGTTGGTTCAAGTCATCCTGAATGGAAAGAACTAGTGCCCCATATCAAAGGGCAATTGCTTTCACCTGTGACATTATGGCCAGGAAACATCAACCCTATTCGTGCTCACTTCAAAGTAAGGTTAATTGTGTCTGATCTTTGCGCTAAATGTCACATCCTGAACATGATGAAATTCAACGGTTACTATGGTTGCCATTTCTGCACCGCAGAAGGTGTAACCATCGGCAAAACGCACGCCTATTACCCGTACCACAAGAGTGGGCAATTGCGAGATGCAAGCATTAATAATTTGTATGTATATTACGCTGAGAACTTTGATGCGAAAAAACCTTTGAACGTTGTCGGTGTTAAAGGGCGAAGCGCTTTTGCAGATTTAGTAGACGGGTTGCCTCTAACAGCCCCCATTGATTATATGCATTGCGTGTTACTGGGGGTTTTTCAGGAGCTTTTGAAATTATGTTATAAATCGTTATCTTCAGACGATAAAACCACAACTGCGCAAATTGTGTCCCATCTCTCTTGTCCGCGTGAAATGATCGCCTATTCGCGTAAAATCAGATCATTAGAAGAACTATCTCAATTCAAGGCCAACGAGTATTTCAATTGGCTACTATATCTAAGCCCGCTAATTTTTTTGTCCCGTATTCCGCGTGAGTTGTATGAACATCTTTGCAATTTAGTGTTCGGCGTTAGATTACTTTTTGAGTCAAGCTTGCCCTCAGCAGTTTCAGCTGCAGAAAGTTTTTTGGATAAATTTTGCCGGGAAATTGTTTCAATTCATAAAAATGATCGAATCGAAACGATAAACGTGCACTGTATTAAACATTTAGCTGAGCAAGTTAAGAGGTTTGGACCGCTGTGGTGTTACTCGGCAATGAGCTTCGAAGCAGCAAACAGAACGTTAGGAGATGTATTCAGTGGCAGTTCGCATTCAGAATGCGAAATCATTTGTCGTAGAGTATTGCAGCGTCACAATTTAGTGTATAGTGATATAGTTGAACCTCATTTGAAGCCAGTTTTTGACAAGCTCAGTGGAGATTCTGCTTCAAACTTAGATAGTTTTGACGAAGAATTCATTGAAACAGAGGCTCTCAGAGCAGCAAAGTTGCGTAATCTTGGAGTGAAATTTCTCAACAGACATTTCAATGGCAGAATTTATTTTGACTCAACATGCTACAAACGATCAAAACGAGGAAATTGTTTTGTTAGATTCGCAGAAAACGGTGAAGAACGTTTTGGCCAAATTCTTTTTTTTATTCAAGAAACAGGACCGCAGAACTATGGGGAAGTTATGGCTTATGTTAAAATTTTGTCAGTTCTCGAAAAGGTTGGACCAGTGGCTGGCTTTTTTTATCGCGTGAAAGAAACGAATGAAGAAAAACTTATTTCATCAAAAGTAATAGAAAAAGTTTTTTTCTATTCTGACGAACCCAGCGAAAGCATACCTGAAAACTGTTATGTAGTTAAACTGTGTACCTCATTTGAACATTCCTAAAATTTAGCCCAGACAGTAAAAAGAAACTGATCAAGGCATCAGGTTACTGAACCTGCTATGCTTTTTTGTTGATTTCTTTCCTCGCAGTTATTTGTTCACTGATTTGTTAGTTTTGCATCAAGTTACTGAACTTGTTATGCATTTGAGTTTTCCAATTTATCAAAATTGAAATTTAAGTGTTTTGGGTCATTTTTTCGAAATTTCTAGTTTAAATGAAAAATATGAAAGCATCAGGTTACTGAACCTGCTATGCTATTTTGCTGAGATTGTGCTCCTTTCCTCGCAGTTATTTGTTCACTGATTTGTTAGTTTTGCATCAAGTTACTGAACTTGTTATGCATTTGAGTTTTCCAATTTATCAAAATTGAAATTTAAGTGTTTTGGGTCAATTTTTCGAAATTTCTAGTTTAAATGAAAAATATGAAAGCATCAGGTTACTGAACCTGCTATGCTATTTTGCGGAGATTGTGTTTCTTTCCTCGCAGTTATTTGTTCACTGATTTGTTAGTTTTGCATCAAGTTACTGAACTTGTTATGCATTTGAGTTTTCCAATTTATCAAAATTGAAATTTAAGTGTTTTGGGCCATTTCTTCGAAATTTTTAGATTAAATGAAAAATATGAAAGCATCAGGTTACTGAACCTGCTATGCTATTTTGCGGAGATTGTGCTTCTTTCCTCGCAGTTATTTGGTCACTGATTTGTTAGTTTTGCATCAAGTTACTGAACTTGTTATGCATTTGAGTTTTCCAATTTATCAAAATTGAAATTTAAGTGTTTTGGGTCATTTTTTCG
>NC_134482.1:38946346-38993846 GCF_964194025.1 Convolutriloba macropyga | reverse complement strand
TGCACACATAGAAGCTTCACTGCCGATATATTAGGCAAATACTCCAGACAGAGTTCCATCAAAAATATTGTACCCGGATTTGACTCTGAAGGATTTTTTTCTGATTTTGCTGAACTGTAAAAATCAAAAACCAAATTTTGAAAATATTTTGGTATTCTTGCTTTTTTATTTGCTTTAGAACAGCGAGCGTTGTAGCTTTTAACGGGGAGAAATTAACAAAATTTTCAGAAATATGATTCTCTAACCGAGCATAAAAAAACGAGTACCAAAAAAATTTTGATTTTTAAAAAAACAACAGCAAGTTGCAAAAAAATCGCATATTGCAAAAAATTGCAAATTGCAAATTGCAAAAATCGTTGTTGCCAATTATTGTTAGCTTGTCAGGTGAGTATAGAGATGAGATTTTCTTTTTATCATGCCTGAATCATTGGTAATCGTGGGGGAAAGACTTAGTTAGTCAAGATCAACTACAGATTAAGCCACTTATGTAACGTTTTCAGTACAGAATTGGTTCAAAATTGACAGGAGTTGTTGTTCAAGTTCTCTTTACCAGCCTGAGAACTGCTTTCTGGAAAAAATGCCGCAAAGTAGTACAAAAAAAACAATGTTACCGAAACTTTATCCAATTTCTGTTACATTCTGATGAGCCTGGATCTGATATGCTCTAGAGGTACGTTGGCAATTTTCAACAGTAAAAATGTTTTACCTAGGTTCATAATTGAACAGCAGTTAGGTATCAGTCATTAACAAAAAACACGATTATCTGTTACACAAAATGACGTAATAAATGACAATACACCAGGCTCCAGAAATCCATTTCCATCAGTTTTGACGCATAAAGTATAAAGTGATTTTATGTGGTGAATAGAACTTTAAAAACTTTAAAATTGCCCCAGGTGCCGCAACCTCTAGTTGATTTACAATTAACGTCACGACACAAATAATTGAGCAGAAAAATTGTGTATCATCCCATGGAAATAACGTATTATGAATGCGAGGAAAAATAAAATTAAATACAAATCCGGAGTGTTTCAGATTAAACCATATTTAGAAGACAAGACCATGAAGCTCAAAAAAGGTCCATTTTAGAAGACAACGTTAACGCTTCTTCCATTGAAATTCGATTCCTGAAGCTGTTCAGTAAGTTCGGTTGTTCAAATACCAAGCCAATGAATAAAAACAAAAAATTAAACTTTTCACTTGCAAGAAGGCTCTGTAATGTGCGTTCTCACATAATAATCCGACCACACCACGCTTATCATCATTTTGGCTTAACTGTCTACCAAATGAGGAAGAGATAGAACACTTTGAAAAATTCACATACTGTTCAAAAATTAATGGTATATTAATTTATGAAATAATTCATAAAGTCACTTAGAAGGTTGATTAGACCTGCCATTAATAAGACTACAACACAAGTCAAACAACAAAATCAAATAACAACAAAACCGAATAACAACAAAAATTGTTTACATCCGAAAGTTAATGACTAATTTTTTGAAAATCAAGTCATAATAGCGTCAAATAAAACCTAAACTAAACAAATTCAATAGTAATTCATCAAAAAACATGGGATTGATTTTTTTTGACAATCCGTATCAAGTAGACGAAAAGGAACAAAAACAACAAATTTAAAAAAACGTTTGAATTTTTTGAATAGAAATAATTTCAAGTAATGGAAGCCATAGATATCAACTGAAATCTTTGAATAGCTTTACGTTCATTCAAAAAGTCACACGACAAAATTGAGACTCGCATCTATTCAGAATAAGTCGCACGTCGACAAAAAACAAACGAATATTACTCACAAAGTAAAATTCAATTAAATTTTGCAAGAAAACAGTGTCGAAGCCGTCGAAATCGTAATCTATTCCCTAAAAAATAAAATATAATCAATCGCCACTTCCTCACAACCAATGCTTTGATATGTGATCTCCCAAAACATCGACAAAAAGACGAAAATAAAAAAAAATTAAATTAAAATTTTGCAGAAAATCGGTGTCAATGCCGTAAAAAAAGCAATGCTCTAAGAATCATTAGATAAGTTCAATTGTGTCTTTATTCAACACAAATATTGCAATATAAGGCCTCTAATTGACGAGAATATGTAACATGGAGACAAAAGGAAGAGCAGAAAGCAAACCTAAAAATTACGTCCTATTATTTTAAAAACAACTGATTTGAAAGCTAAAAAAACTAGCTTTCAACTAAAATTTAAATAAAAAAGGTTCCTTTTCTCATACCTAGGAGGCCGCTAAGACTTGCATCTATCGAGAATTTTTCATTCGTCTAAAAAAACAAGAAATAAAGACAAAACAAAGAACTCTATCTATTTGTGCTAGAAGACGGAGTCCAACCCGCTAAAACCAGATTCAAATTACTGAAAAAATTGATATGCTCAATTGCGCCTTCTTTTTAAGCGCCAAAAATTGATATCTGACCTATCAATAACGTGACATGACAAAAATGGACCTCAAAAGGGGAAAAGTCCAAAAACCGCAAATTGTGCGTATCAATTAAAAAGACGATGTAACCTGTCTTTGCCGACTTTAAGCTACCATTTGAACAAAACAAGCAAAACGTGGTCAGGATGAAAGATGCATTGTTTTTCTTCAAAAACAAGTCTTTAAAAGTCAAATCAACAATAAGTGTTTGATTACAGAAACCTAGATAGGTTGCCTTGAAACTCCCCAAGAAGCCAATTGGACCTGTATTAGTAAGCCTTGATTTGCTCTGTTCTGTAATTAACATAAAAAAGCAAAAATAGGAAAATACTTTTAGAAAAGACTGTAACTGATTACAATCCGAATTATTTTGGGACTGTAAAAAACAACGATTGGACCAAAGCTATCAGTTACGATTTGTGTTTGGTCTGTATAAGTTTTGACAAAACAGGTTTAATTTGCTGAAGTCGATCTTTTCATCAGCACATTCGGATAACACAAAGTTCGAAGTTTGAGGAACAATGATTTTATTCGTTTTTTTTCTGGATCGCCAGAAAACAGTGCTTGGTCGTTTTAGTGGTTTTTTGATTCGAAATTAATAAATAGTTTTGCTCTTTAAGTGTTTCACTGCAAAATATATGAGAGAACTGAAAAAGAAGAGCGTTTAATTGGAGAATTTACATTTCGTGGTCTTTCATTTGAAACGGCGATAGTTTTATCACATCAGACATCAAATTTCATTTTTTTTTATGTAAATATGTATTTTTTTCTGATTATAACCCTAAGGTTAGATATCCACATGCTTTCAAATGTTAACTAAATTAATAGCAGTATCAGTATTGTTATTAATATAATAATCTTAAATTTGTGGCTGTCCGTTCTCATGGGTAAAAATAGGGTTCGAAGGCGAAAAAGCTATGAAATGCCAGCCAGGTAGCTGTAGCCACAAATGGGTAGAAATGGAAAAGATCCTATCCTTGAATGGAGCTCAGGAATTAGCGACCCGGAGCATAGAATTCCGGCTTCAAACTGAGATACAAACCTGCGGCCCCGGCGATGCTCTACTGGGTGAAGAATTGACAGAATTGTTACGCAAGTCGCCCTTGATCTTCCACGGTGACCCGAAAGGAGATTTGGGCTTCGAGAGTAATTTAGGAGACGACATATTAGTCGGTTTTGTGATACGAGGGACACTTTGAGGCACTGGGATCTTACTCTTATCCATAACAAGTTTAGTTATAACCGTTAGTTATAATAAGTATGGTAAACACTCATGCTTGTAAAAAAAAAACTGGGTAAACAAGCAAGGGATTGTGGGTTTGACTCGGCGACATGCTAGTTATAAATAATGTATAAAAGAAAATATAAACAAAAAAACTTCTTGGTTTTATCAACAACTAGTTATATAGTTAGAATAAAGTTATAATCAGCTGTAATAATAAATGAACAATAATATTGAGTATATCATTAATTACATTTCCGCGTGATCAAATTATTAATTTAGCTAAGTTAAATTTTAAAAACTGTATAACAAAAAAAAACGCATCTTATCGATAACCAGTCTAGTTATAACTGCGGGCATAAGCAAACAACAAAAAGGATAAAATTGAAGTTTACGGTACCAAGCAAAGACTTCACTGCGGGGAAATTTTTAAAAAGTAAACAACAACAAAGGGAAAACGTAAAACAGGTGTTTTTGTATCCCAACAAAAAAGGATTTTGTTCGGGGCAAAAAAATACAAACTACAACTCATAACGCGTGAACAGATATTTTTTGAGGGTGGATAACGCTTAACAAAGATCAAGGTAGAATTTTAACCAAAGGTGGGGTGGTTGGTTATTGAGGGGTTATAAACCTGAGTTATAACTAGAGTTATAACTTAATGAAGCCTCCATTGATTCGGGGGAGTTTTGTTTGGAATAAATTATAGAATTGCGGAATTCAAGTTGACAACCTTTCAGCAGTTAGATTATTTTCCAGTTCACAGCCAGACAAAGCCAGCCAGATGAAATTCCTCAAAAAGACTACCAAATTTTACCCCACAGTTTCTGTGCCATAATGTTGGCGCAAAATGAAAAATTTTCCCCCGTTTTTTTTTTCTCTTCAAATATCGCGGAAAAAGGGGAAAAATGGAAAAAGGCGAATTGATTTTTCCTCTTCAAATCGAGCTTCATCAAATTTGGATACAATGGTTTCCAATATATAGTATATCTAATCTTTCACTGGCAAAAAAGCAATTTTCAAATACAATTATATATGTTGGCTTTTTGATGTCCTTTTATATACTGAATATACGCATTAGCCATGCCCTGAAAAAAAGTCAAAGGACGGAAAAAATCTGCCCCTGAAATGTTATTGAAAAATATTGGGCAGTATATTTGGTAAATTTATCAGGGTTACCGAAATGGCAAATGTTAGCCCAAATTTTGTTGGGCAATATCTGGTCAATTTTTCAGCAGGGTGCTAAAAGCCAGAACAGCACAGGTATTTAATTGGTATTCAAACGCAATCTAGAAATCATCATTCGGGATTTAAGCTCCAAAAAGGGATAAAAGAGCCGGAAAATTTGAAAAGCGCTCTCTTTATTTAAATGCCTAAAGGCAGCATTTCAGGCGAAGGCTTTTTTCTTTTCACTTTGCTAAGAAGGCTCTGGGGGAGGGGCTATGTAGTTAGTAGGGTTATAACTAATAACTGGGGGTGGGGTTGGCTAGCTACTGAGAAGGTGGCGTTTCTATACCTTTACGTGGTTGCGCAATTTGGTTATAATCGCGTGGTTATCCACAATGAGAGCCCGCTAACTCCCCCCGAAATCTCCCCAAATTTAGACAAGCAACGTCAAAATTACATGTGCTGTCGGCTAATGGAATTTATTTTGGAAATTGCAAATCAAAAAAGCGTTATCATGCTGTTCCGGGATTTGTTCAAGTGCACAAAAAGTTGAACGAAATATTCCAGCGATTGAGCCAAAAACAACGTGAACAACTTAAAAGCCGGATTACAATATCTTTATTTTGATAAATTGTCACTTTTGTAGCAGCGGTCACAAAATTGCGACCGTTTTTGATTTTTAGCTGATATTATGTTTGTGTGAAGCAACCAATTATCTGAAATATGAAGGCTTTTTTGTGACTTATCAGTACCTTTTAGAACAATGCGGCCAAAAATTTGGGTAAAATAGGGTAAAATTTTCGTATCAGTGTAACCTTTTCTATCCCATTTTAAAGGTTTCCTTTTTTCTGTTTGCAAATAGAGAGGATATTTAATCTTTGTAATCGAACAAAATTTTACGACCATCATAAAAGGCAACTTCAAAACACTTCTAGTTGCAATATATAAGCGCAGGCCTTTGAATGGCATAAAAATATTTTATAGGCAAAAAAGGGCGATTAACATCTCAAGGGTTATAATTTTCCAGAGGAGGAAAGCAGGATCTAGTGGTGAAGGTGAAAATCAATCGTAGCTTCATGTTTTGATCCCATCGAGAACAAAATTTTACCCAAATTGATACGAGTGACAAAAATGATAAACTTGCGTATATTTTTTGGGTACTTTTACTGGAGAAAAAATACATCGTGAAATATATTTCGTCAACGCAAGCAAATGATCAAAATTATTCGTCGCAGATAAGAAAAGTAATTCAAAGTAAGAGGGAGACAGCTGGATTCTACCGGATCATGAAAAATAAAAGCCCAAAATCTACTTAATGAAAAAAATGATCAACATCATGATTGCTGTTTGTCTAAATTTTTCCGTTTTCCATGAATTAAAATTAAAACTTAAAATTAAAATTCTGCTAATATTAAAAAAGCCAACATAAATGGTCTTGAAACCAAAACTATATCAAATAAAGTCTGTTCACTTTTTAAAAATTTTGTAATAGCAATTATCTTAAGTTAGAAATGGCTCGAAAACAACACAAATAGTTCTAGTTGCCTAAAATAAACGTGATGTTTGTCGACAAATTGGTCTCAATAAGTGTTCCGACCCCGCTTGTGGGGGAAGGAGCTATATACTCGAAGGGTTATTTCTTTGTCCAGTCAATTTTGGCCAATCGATATATTCATCGTAGAGAAATGTGAGTGGTATCACTAAATAGCTCGTCCAGCCTAGAATTTGAAATTAAATAGATTTTTCTGAATTTCGTATTTTTCGAGGAGTTATCCAGGATTGTTTTTTGTGAACACGTCATATTTGGTATGATTTCGTTCATTTTTAGTGTAATTTTTTTTCAAATGATGATCTTTTCTTTAAAATATTCCATTGAAAGTTACATTTCACGCCGCAAAAGGACTCAGTTTCGTATTCCTAATATAAAAAAGGTGACAAAAAGACTAGTTCTGGTCTCATAGGAAAGTTTACTAAAAAGAAATTGGAATTCTATTTGAGAGCTGTTTTTTTTTTAGAAAACTTCATATTTTTTAGGTCACCTAGAGACTGGTCACTTTTCATATCGATGTTTGGTTAATGATAAACCTGATGTACAGTAAAATGGCGCCTAATAAACAAAGAACATGTTTTCAAGGAATCGCACATGCTTTTTATGGCTTCGACTCTGAGCTTTTGTAATTTTTAATGAAATTTTGATTTATTTGAGGTTTTACTGATTTTTTGTAGCCCTAGAGCATAGAATCGTTGACTAAAAGTGCGATGCTTTTTGTAATGAGCATTAGTGAAGCTATTCAGTGCTTTGATTGGACAGCTCATGCTTGTTAATACTTTATATTTAATTTTTCGAATTTTGTTTCAAATATTAACCGACCATAAACCTTTTTTTTTAAACTGAAAGTCAGTTTCTGTTGAAAGCTATTGATCTTATTGTCTGCTATTCTTTGAAAATAATTTTGCAAAAAAGTTTTTAGAACATTAACCTATTTTAAACCTATTTTCATGGTTGTTAAGAAATTCTCAGTAATGACCATAACCCCTTTCTTTTTTTCTACAGCAAGCTAATTTATTAGGTTATCTTTTTTTTTCTAACTCATAGTTTTATGGCATCGATGCCAGAAGATTTCAAAAAAAAAATTATGTTTGTACTCTTGGTTCCTGTTGAAATCTTATCATAATACCCTAATATTGATAGCTCCCACTGGTTTTGACAACACGCTAAATAAAGCATAGATAAAAGTTTCAGATAAAAGGATATGACTAGTCAATGACAAATAATCCTGTCTTCCCATCGAGGCTTAACAATTATGCTCCCATCGAGCAATTTTATTGCCTTTCGCTTAAATCAATTGAGTTTAATGGCGTTGATACTAACGGTTTTCTCAGAAATGTCGTGGTTTTAAAGAATTTGTTCATATTTTTTGATATTTTAAAGTCATATTGAAAAAAAGAACTTCATGTTGTTAAAAAGTAAATGGATGGTAGAAAAGTCATTGCCGAAAAGTTACTTTTTAACGGCTTCGACACTTTTCTCGCTCAATTTTTTTTGAATTAGCTCTTTTTGCTGACCGGTCTCAAAAGCTTGTAATTGAGTATTCAAGGACTGATGTTACCCGAGGCAGTCATTTTATAGCGAATAGTCTCAAAGTTTATGATATTATACATTTTCAATGATTAATTTTTAAAATTTTTAAACTTTTCAGTTTTTGTTGTTTTTTTTCGTCAACTTGTAGCTTAATCTCATCATTGAGAGATCTAATTCAGTTTTTTTTTGTGTTAGAAAAATGTAAATGTCCAGTGATATCATGTCGTAACTGATGAATTGTTTATGGACAATATGCATTTAAATAAAAGTTTTAGTGGTGTACTTGTGTTTCTTTTTCTCTTCTTTTAGCACTTTCGCGTAATAACATATCCTAATGATTTTCATATGTGGCCCAAATGCACTTATTTATTCTTTTAGTAAAATTTTAGTTGCTTCAATATGTATGAAAATGGAAGGAAGAATACATAGTAATCAGAAAATAGCTAACAATTTTAATGGCTTCAATAATTTGTGTTTTCGCAAATTGTTTATTTTTTATGAGTTTTTCCGCTTCTGTAGTCCGTTCTTATGGCTTAATCTAACCAAAGACAGGTTCGATTGGTTTCATAGTGAATGTTTAGTAAATTTATTGAGAATTATTTAGTTAAAAGCAACTGATTTTTAAGACTTTAGAAAATAATTGGTTTGAAAAAAGTTGATTGATTTTCAAATTTCGCCTTATTATTTCCCTTTGTCGACTTTGTTACCTAATCTCATTAAGGAAAAATGCCATCTGCTGCATAGTATGGACAAAGTAAGTTTGTGCAGTTAAGGTTTTATGCACAAATTGGCGTTGTTACTAGGTGCGTTCAAATTTAGATACTTAGTTTTTGCAGTGAAATTTTTTTGCTTCTTTTGTTGTGTGTGTTTTTTTTCATAGTTTTATCAATAAAACATCTCCTCAGCGCTGTGATGAGGCGTGCATTAGCAATATTTAATTCAAAAAGTAGTCAGCTTTTTAAACGTTTTTTAAACTCAAACATCTATTTTTATTATGTCTTCATTTGGTTGACAATTAAGTCAAAAATGTAGATGAGCTGGGGTCGGAACATCATTCGCGAACGCTCATTAATGAGCATCCTTGTTGAAAATAAAAGTACAATTGAGAAATATACACAAAAAGTTCTTCTGAAATTTTTTAACGAGTTTATGTTGAGCCAAATCTAGGAAAATTGAATCGTGATATCTGTAGTGTCTTTGTGATCATAAAAAACAAAAAGAACAAAACTACTTAGTGTTTGAATACAGAACTGCCCTACTGATTTTTTTTATTTAATCCTGAGTATTTTAATCATTCCTTAGTCATGTCAAGTGTTAAAGTTTGAGCGACTAAAAGCTGTGTAAACTCTATTAGTATGTCGAAATACTGCTTATTGTTTTTGGAAAAACCAGCAAAAGCTGTCGCAGTTTACTTGAAAAATGAAGGTTAATTATAAATACCTTATTTAAGAAAGTTAAATGAGCAACCTCAATAAAAATTTTGAAAACAGATTTAGAAAATTTACGCGCACTGACTCTTTCTGCAAAAATCTAATGAAATTTGTTAAAACTAAAAAGTTCTCCAAAAAATATTCCTGTGTTAGTATAATTGGGAAAAAAATGTTTGTTAGAAGTTATTTGAAAAGCGACGTCTAATAAATTTTATTAACAAAAACTTGGATGTAGCAGTAGAAGAGGAAGAGAGAAAGAGAAAGTCTAATTTTTTTTTCTATATTACGACAAAACAAAGCTTTTACTCACGTTTTTGGTAAATATTGACCACTCTCTACATAATAGTTTTTAAATAATTATAGTAATAACTATTTTAACTCTCGGTGTAAAAATGTTTTGAATGATAATCTACTGTTTTGAAGAACAATACTTTAACGTCGAAACATTTTGATAATAATTCTCATGCTAATTCTGAAATCAAGAAATACTTAAAACTAAGCTGTTATTATTATACAGAACTGCCCTACTGATTTTTTTTATTTAATCCTGAGTATTTTAATCATTCCTTAGTCATGTCAAGTGTTAAAGTTTGAGCGACTAAAAGCTGTGTAAACTCTATTAGTATGTCGAAATACTGCTTATTGTTTTTGGAAAAACCAGCAAAAGCTGTCGCAGTTTACTTGAAAAATGAAGGTTAATTATAAATACCTTATTTAAGAAAGTTAAATGAGCAACCTCAATAAAAATTTTGAAAACAGATTTAGAAAATTTACGCGCACTGACTCTTTCTGCAAAAATCTAATGAAATTTGTTAAAACTAAAAAGTTCTCCAAAAATATTCCTGTGTTAGTATAATTGGGAAAAAAATGTTTGTTAGAAGTTATTTGAAAAGCGACGTCTAATAAATTTTATTAACAAAAACTTGGATGTAGCAGTAGAAGAGGAAGAGAGAAAGAGAAAGAGAGAGAGAGAGAGAGAGAGAGAAAAAAAAAGAAAGAGAGAGAGAGAGAGAGAAAGAGAAAGAGAGATTACGAGAGATACAGAGAAACCGGGAGGGAGGGAGGGAGGGAGGGAGGGAGGGAGAGAGAGAGAGAGAGAGAGAGAGAGAGAGAGAGAGAGAGAGAGAGAGAAGCAAGGAAAGAAGAAAGAAAGAGAGAAAAGAACGGATTGTGATTTCTTTGTTTATTGCAATATACAATATACAAATATCCTTCTCTCATAAAAAAAATTCAATCCGTCATTCAAATATTGGTAACGGTCAGTTTGTAAAAAATTTCAAAAGGTACTCAATATGGATTTGACTAAACTGAAAATGTAAATATTTGTCATCCTTATGTTTTTTTTGTACTTGAGCAGGTTGTAATTTATTTTAAAACGAATGTCTCTTCAATGCATTAAAATCAGAATTCATCTGCACTGTCAAAAAACTAGTTGCAGGTTGGAAGTTGTAACCTGGTTAATGAAAGATGTCATTAGAGTTCAATTAAAATTTTTTCTAAGATTAGTAGTGAACATTAA
This sequence comes from Convolutriloba macropyga, assembly GCF_964194025.1. Classification (NCBI taxonomy): domain Eukaryota; kingdom Metazoa; phylum Xenacoelomorpha; order Acoela; family Convolutidae; genus Convolutriloba; species Convolutriloba macropyga. Next base: position 38,982,982 of record NC_134482.1, on the reverse strand, counting down.
AAAATGAAATCACCTTTGGAGCACTTTTGATTTAAAGTTTTAAAGTTTTTTTTAACTAGCAAACTGCGATTTAAGTTAAGGGCCAAAATTTTGCACGAGATCAGATGAAAATCAGGATTGCAATCTTGAAAGAGAAATTCTCATGCGACCGAAAACATATTCTTGAAAAAGTAACAATAACTGACTCAAGCTTTATCTGAGAGCAATTAAAAATCATCATTTTTTTCAAAAATGAAAAAAAAAAATGTTATTCCCTTACCATAGGACATACCGCAGCCAGAAGTTTGTGCCGTCCAAAATAACGAGTGATGGGATCAATATTTTAACTCTCACATTATCAGCTCTTGCGTTTAAAAATAAGTTTAATCAATTCACTTAGGTGACTAAATATTGAATAACTGTAAACACAAACCTCTACTAATCTTGAATTGGGTTGGCTAAATGGTTATACTCAACCCCAAAAGTTAATATAATTCCGAAATTCGATCAAAAATAAACTTATTGAGGCAATTTTGTGAAACAAAAGCTCGAACCGTTAGAAAACTTCAAATAGCGAAAACGCGCAATTGTGAAATCAACCGGCTAAAGACAAAAGAAATGTTCTATTCGAGTGTTTATTGCTTTATAACTTTTGTTGACAAAGTAATACTACAAGTTATAACGCAATGGTAAAGATTAGCACCTTCGGTTTAAGTCTCTCCAACTTAATCAACTAACCATACTTCTACTTAACATTCTGAACAACACTTTGATCTTGTGAAATTAGATACAAAAGCGTTGCAACAAATAACGGCGACTTGTGTTGAATAAAATGTGAAATGCTATACACCGCGTGAAAAAAAAAAGTATTCTTACAACCGTTAGATTTCAAATTCTAAGCTACAGAAAATGCGCTGAAAAAGCACCAAAAATGGCCCGAAAAGCTTGAAATAGTTTTGAGGTCAAATAATGAAAGTTACCCACCCCCCCCCCCCTCTTCGCCTTCACCAAAAAAGTACGCAAATGGATCAAAATTATTTGGAATAAAGCTGTCTATGGTTGGTTTAAATGCTCAAAATTATTTCGTCTAATTTTTTTTTCTATATTACGACAAAACAAAGCTTTTACTCACGTTTTTGGTAAATATTGACCACTCTCTACATAATAGTTTTTAAATAATTATAGTAATAACTATTTTAACTCTCGGTGTAAAAATGTTTTGAATGATAATCTACTGTTTTGAAGAACAATACTTTAACGTCGAAACATTTTGATAATAATTCTCATGCTAATTCTGAAATCAAGAAATACTTAAAACTAAGCTGTTATTATTTCAAAGCGTTCATATAAACGCTTTTGAACAAAAATAGCTTTAATATTCGGTTATAAAAATGAGATAAAATTCCATAATTTTGAAACTTTGTCATACTTTATCTCCAGTGCCGACTAATTTTATCCCAGTTATTTCGAAGACCACCCAATTTAACCCGAATCAAGTCAAATCCTCAAAATCAAAGGGGGGCTTGAAATAGTCTACTTTCTACATTTAGTTTATTGGGCTTTCAAAATGACGGAAATCTCGCTTTCACTTCAAATAACAGCCCGTTCAAATTTGCTTGTTTAATATTATTGTTACCTGACCTTGATAGGCTTAGGGGTGAAATTTAGACCATTTCACAGCACGTTTTAGATCTGTTCAAAATGTCATTTAAGTATTTCGGGAAGTAAAAGTATTATAAAACTTGGGATTACAATAAACAGTCTTAATAAATGTATAATTATTAATTTCGTTTTATTTTAGAAATATTAAGATTATTATATGAATAATTGTCCAAAATAAATTGATATTCAGTTAGTTAGCCAGAATAAAATCAAGTCAATAAATTAGTAGGAGTATCTCTTATCTTCAGAGCAAGAGTTGTTAATTCTATTCCGACCACATCAAAGGAGTGTTAAAGAACTACCAACTCGGAAACCAAAATGACGAAATCATTAGAAAAATGAAAAGGAACAATTTGAAAAAAGGACAGCAGATAATTTCAGCAACTAGCTCAGTCCACTGTGTAACGAAAAGCAACGTTAATATGCAATTACCAAATTACTTATGTTACTGCTTTGATAAAGAATTCGGTTTTTCACACTTGGGAGCCAGAACAAAGATGCAGAAAAAAAATGCATTTTGAAAAAAATTGCAGAACAAAGATCCAGAAAAAAAATGCATTTTGAAAAAAATTGCAGAACAAAGATCCAGAAAAAAATGCATTTTGAAAAAAATTGCAGAACAAAGATCCAGAAAAAATGCATTTTGAAAAAAATTGCAGAACAAAGATCCAGAAAAAAATGCATTTTGAAAAAAATTGCAGAACAAAGATCCAGAAAAAAATGCATTTTGAAAAAAATTGCAGAACAAAGATCCAGAAAAAAATGCATTTTGATATATCAGTTGAGAGATCAGAATGTGCTTTTCAAAAATTTACTTTTTTTTAGATCCAATGTCGCCAAAAATTCCGAAAAGAAAGATAAGATCTGTCTAAAAATAGCACGTTATATATGGAGATATTAGTTAGAGACATTAACAAAAAACTGCTGTAGAAATTTCAATGAATCGTTATAAATATAATGTTCCATTTTTTGCTTTATCTTGCTAAATAGAAACGAACCAAAAACAATCTGAAGGATACAAACTTTTCACATTGCTCTGTATTCAAGAACACTTTACAAGGATATCAAATTGCAGCAGTGAGATGATTTTTGACATCTGCAACCATTCTTTTCACTGAGGCAAATCCTTTGTATAAATTGTCTTAACTATCTTTATTCAGTAGTTGTCGAAAAAAATCATCCAGACAAAATTACTTATTTTTTTGTCGTCTATTTTCTATGCAGTTCTGTGTATGAAATAAACCGATGGAAAGAACACGCATATAAATTTCAAATTCAGGCATTTAGTAATTTCAGTCATTCAGGCACAACGTTCGGAAAAAGTCTGAAAGAAGCGTTAATCTGTTTAACGGATTGAGAAACACATCAGAACAAATCCTGATTTACATTTCAAAGACATATTCTTGAATTTCTTGAAAGATATTTTTCGTGATAACTGAATCAAGTTCCCCAGAAATGGAGTCCAAAATGCACAACAAGTACTTTTTGGTCGATTTTCAGCCATATGTGCTTGACTGTTTCTGTCTCTAAGCTGCAGTTTTAATTTTCGAGTTTAAATTTTCGATGAAAATAATTTTTTAAACATTGTTATTTCTCACAAAATTTCTTGAGTTATTACAGACAGATCTCAATTCACTGTCTCCTTGTTTCTCAATATCTGAAAAAAAATGTAAAACAAACGGAGCAAGTTAGATTGGCGGGCTGGAAGGTTATAAAAACGGGTTCCCCGGGAATAAAGATTGCTAAAATTTACTCAATCTTGTAAACAATGACAAAATTTCATGTTTTTAAAGTTGTTCAAAAGTTAGAATAAACTGACCAAAATTGTGGCGCCCATTAGGGCCCAAAATTTCCCTCACGAAGCAAAAGTATCGGAATTTCTCTTTATTGTGGAATATTGCTCACAGTGATCAGTAAGTTGATACTATAATATTATAATTTGGCCTCAAAAAGTGTCTGAATACAAAAAAGGGCTGCCATAAACTTCTTCTCTTTTTCAAAAATAATAGCAAAATGAGAACTGGAACTCAATGCAGGCTGGCCCTGATTTGAGGCCTGTTAAACTGAAATATTATAGGATTGAATTCTTATAAAAAAACTGATTCCCCGTGGAAATCCACTGAGTACATTAATTGAGCTACATTTTGCGTGAATCGTTTTAACAAATAGTTTACAACGCATTAAAACATTACTTAATTTAACCAAAACTGACGGTTAAGCATAAAACAATGAACTCCAAGTACAATATAGTTAATTTTGTCTTTGATGTTCATATGAGACGTTTTTGAACACATGAAATATTATGTTTTGAACAACATTGAAGCAAACTAATGCGTTATGTTAAAAATAGCAATTGAGAGCGATTAGTAAGAAGATAATATTCAAATGTGTATGTGCAAAAACTTACTTGGCAAGCTCTCATAAAAAGTTTTTTGTCCAGGATCAACCAACTTAAACAGCTGACATTAATTATTTCTTTTTTTTCTAAAACCAAATTCGTTGAAACGTCTAAGTTTGCAGATTTTTAAAACAAAAAATGAATTGCTATGCACCATGAAATAAACAGTAATCTTATAACCTTCAGATTCTAAAATCTACGCTACAGGAAATATGCAGTTAAAAGCAAAAACGAGTGTACTAAAAACTGAAACTATCATTTAGGCCAAATTTTGTTAGCTATTCGAACCCCTAACACTCTCCTACGATTCGCAACAACAGCAATAAGAAAAAACACCAATAAAACCGAATTTAGCGCAAAAAATTTTGTGCTGAATTTGGATATGCGTTAAAATCTAATCAAATAATTCAAATTTTTTGTCAATCAGAGTTTCTTATAAATGATGAGATGTAAATTTTTTTTACGCGCAATTGTGGTTAAAAGTGGGCTGCGCTCCAGATAATGATTCGAGAAGGTAATGATTTTTAAAGCAACGTAAGGAAGCTTCGTTCTGTGTTCTGTTCGCTTTCTTATATCCATTTAAACGGTTTGAAACGTAGGAATCCTTTGTTTTTTTCGAACAAAACTTTCAGTTTTTTGTTTATAAAGTAGTCCAATGTTATGATGGCTTTCTAACGTACCTCCTAGGGAAAATTTCTTGAAAAAAGAGTGCAAACTTATTTACATTCTCAATGATAAAACTATGTGAACAGTCACAAAATCCAATTATTTGTATGGAAAGAAACCAAAGATTTCGTACTTTTCAAACCAAAAGCAAACGGATCTAAGAAACACAATCTACATACATTTTCCTACGTTTTTAAGCCGAGAGTTCGAACATTTCTTACGCTTCAAAACCTAATATACCGAATTTAATTAACAGAACATACCGATAATTTCTTTTTTTTTGAATCGAACAAACGATAATACCAACGATTTATATGTAGAAAACCAAACATACCGAGATTTTTCCACGTCGTTTTTATTCGGTTTTCTGGAATATGGTAGAGTGGTTGATATCTTGCAAAAGCTGTACCGAAATATGATATCTAATAAATAATGTGAAGTTAATTAAATCTGAATTACCTGGTTTTTGATGGCAGCTGCAGCTATTCCAACTTCTAAAAGAGCGAGAGCAAACTCTTTTCTGTTATATTGAACAGCTAAATGAAGGGGCGTGTTCCTTTCCTAAAACAAAAGAAATTATCAACGTTCTAAAACGTGACCACTTAATGAAAAAATTGTGTAACTGCGTGACTTTCTTGATGAAATTTTGAGCAGCTATGAAAAATTAATAATCAACAAATTAGAAGTTATTGACCGAAAAGTGAACAGTTTTGATCAAAAATTATTCAGAATCAGCAGGAAAAAGCGAGTACATTTGAAAAAAATATTGCATAACTAAACGATGAAAAATGTTTCAGGACTAGTATCAATGTTTTTAAACATATACTCATATGAACATAACACATCAATACACACACAGGCACACACACAATACACATACACACAGAATCTTACACACAAACACACACACACACACACACACACACACACGCGCAGGAAGCACACATAGACACACACACACACACACACACACACACACACACACACACACACACACACACACACACACACACACACGCACACACACACACACACACACACACACACACACACACACACACACACACACACACACACACACACACACTCACAAACAAACACAAACAAATACACACACACAAACACACACACACACACACACACACACAGACACACACACACACACACACACACACACACAAAGACACATTTTTGTACCGCACTATGTTAAACATCATATTGATTTCATAACTTTTTTTATTACGATGCAGACTGATTAAATGACTTACAGAGTTAACATCCTCCAATCGGCAGTTTGAGTTGTTGGCTATTAAGAATCTGTAAGCAGACAGCTGATTGTACCTCACACAAATATGCACACACGAATCTCCGCTCTAAACAAAGATGTCATCTCAAAACTTTAATTTTTTACCGAAATATATTTGAAATGTTTTTTTTGAGGTCAGTTTTCATAATCAATTAGTCACGTTTGAATTATGCTCAATTAGCTCTCAGAAAAATGATGTCAGAGGTTCGGTTAATTTTTATTTTGTTAAATCATCGGAGAACAAAAAATTTTTCCCAGCGTGAAAAACTTTTCCCAGAGTGAAAACTGAAATATTAATTGGCAAATTTGTTGCAATTTTTCTTGTAATAAGAAAATCTAGTATAAAATATCGCTGATTTGTGACAGCTGATCATAAAAGTCCATTCGTAATATCTGTGAGGTTTTTGTTTTCCTTTGAAATTGGAGCGTTTGTAAAAAGAATGCGGTTGACCTAAATTCAAATGGCTCTGAAGAGGTCGAGAATGAAATTAAGAAAATTTAATTTATTCAACTTGACTACTTTCATGGTCCGTCACTGCTTAAATTTGGTCGGAGTATCAATATGAGTATCATAAATCAGATCGTTGTCAAGGACTGCCAGAAATTAGGTCTTAATTGTTGAGAATACGACTGCAAATAATCAATATAGCTTTCTGCTTGTTTCGTGTCCACGCGTAAAAAGAGCGCGTTCGAAACAATCAGTTCCTTCGAGAGAAAATGGTACCACAGATTTAACGCTGGGTAGAAAGGGCACAATCATGGGAAGAAAACATTCCCAACGCCTAAACACCACTTCGTCCCGTATTTGCAAATCAGATTTTTGTTGACAATTTTTTGTGATAATTGAGCGTTCAGGTTATAGTGAAGTTACTCGATCTGTTGATCTGGGCCACGAATAAAAATAACTAACTGTCTAATTTGTGTGAATTATTATATATCGAAATACGGATTATAATAAAAAACTTAAACACTTTACAGACAAACAATTTTTTTTAATCAATGTGAAAACAAAGTTGCAATTTAAAATGCACAAGAAGTCCTAAATTATCAATCAAAAGTAAGATATGGAACTTTTGTAGAGACAAGATATATTTTTCTGTTAGCACAGTGGATTAGAAAAAATGATTGGGATGGGCCATAGATATGCGAATATAAATAAAAAAGGTTTTAAAGTATGGTAAAACAAACAAGGTGGTTAGAGTCTATAACCATGGACTAGGTGAACAAAATGTTCGAAGAAATGATGAATCAAATAAGAAACATATGCATCTTATAAAAAAATAAGCAGGTTTTGTGATGTGCGTTTGCACATCATGTTCTGACCCGCTCTACATCCATGCAATTTTAGTTTAAATGGCTCCCAAATGAGTAAGAGATCGAAAAAGTTTAAAAATTAAAATATAGTTCAAAAACAATTGGACTACCAAAACTTACGACACAAACTCAATGTTAAATCTGTCGAAGCCGTTAAAACAAAAAGTAATGCACTTAAATCTTTATACAAATTAAATTTGGTCAATATTCACCACAAAACAAAAAATTGTTTGTTTGACATGCAACCTGTAATTACGTAATTAATGAGACTTGGTAACAAGTAAACAAAAAAAGACCAGCAAACGGCGAATTTATAAAATAAATCTATAACTGTTTAACCATCTCATTTAAAGTCATGAAAAACTTTGGCTATGAACTAAAATACGCAAGTAGGATAACGTGTTAAACCATGAGACAAATCTTTGCTGACTTTAAGCTAAACGATGACCAAAAACAAACAAAATACGCTAAGTTCAAAAATCCATTGTTTATTTTGAAAATAAATAAATTTTAAACTCAAAGCGACCAGAAGTTTTCGACAAAAATAACTAGATATATCTCTTTGAAACTCATCAGAAAGCTAATTGGACCTGTCATTAGCTATTTTGATTTGAATTGGTCTGTAATTAACATAAAAAAAGCAAAATATGCAAAAACATTTTAAAAAAGAAGGCGACTGAATGCAATCCGAATTTTTGGAACTGTTAAAAACAGCGATTGGACCAAAACTAGCTTTGTTTTATTGTTTTTTGATTGTTTTTAAAGATTGAGTGAAAAGCCTTTAATTGTGTTTAACGAGCAAAAAGTAACAAAGTGGCATGAAGAGGCCATATCGTGCGGTTTTTGAATGACTAAATTTTGCAAAGGAAATTTATTTAATAAATTGAATCAATTGTTCAACAACCTTCTTTTGTCTTTAAACTTAAAACCAACAACACTACCTTTAACAGCTTCTACATATTTTTCAGCAACTTCGGCAAAATTGCGTAAAACTACAAAAATGTGAACAAAAGCAACAAAAGTCAGGCCAATTCTAAACTGTCCAACCACCAAAAGCGAAAGAGACATAAATTTTTCAAAAAAAAATTTGTTTGAAGATAAGTGGCCTACCCATTTAAAAATGTTTCAGCTCTGACCACTACAGAAATGGAACATTAGACATTTCTGTAGAACGATGACAGCTGCCAGTAGGGAGCATAAGAGAAACCAAATGACCTGAATTTCACCAGAAAGGATATGTCTTTTTTTAGAATAATTAACATGTAGTCAGAAAACAAAAAGTGCAAAGTTAGAAAATAAGTTTAAACTTTTTGAAAACAATTAAACTCTAAGTCAAGAAAACAATTAGCTATCCTCTGAAATCATTCAATGGCTTCATTTATACCTTCAGACAAAACCATTGAGACTATTCGTTATCCGAAATCTCATAAGACTACAAAAAGAACAATTAAAAACAAAAATCAAAAGGTTATATCAATTTTGCAAGGAAACGGTGTCGAAGTCTATAAGGTCAAAATCTATTCATTGAAAATACTGAATATAATCAATTTCGTTCTATTTTGACGCCCTTACTGTGATGTGCTAGTTTTCATTAATGTGCCCTTAAAATTTTGGTCGGACAAAACAGCAAAAGAGAACCTCAAAAGTAGTGTTTAGCTGAAACTAACTATTTCCAAACCTGGAATATGTAGAACAGATGATGGGGGTTGGGGGATCCGGGGGGGGGGAGGGGGGAAGAGAACCTCAAAAGTAGTGTTTAGCTGAAACTAACTATTTCCAAACCTGGAATATGTAGAACAGATGATGGGGTTGGGGGATCCGGGGGGGGGGGGGAGGGGGGAGGGGGTTTGGTCGCTTTGTTTGTTTCAGTACCGTTTCAGAGCCGTTCATAATCAGTCTTCCCGGATGTTGGTCGCAGAGCAAATCAGCGCTGAATCAGTCTAAAGACATCCTGTTTTTTAGGATGGTCATTACTCTGTTCATGTCATAATTTACACAGGCCAGTCTGATTTTTGAGTAAAATTTACTTCATGAAAAAATAATATGTTCAGCTTAACTCCCGCCAACAAGGTTTGCTTTATATGCGATTCGAACTTCCGCGTGGGTACTTGTAACATTTAATTTGCGCAGCAAGTCGTAACCACTGAGCTAAATGGGCTTTGTTTTAGTTGCCTTCAAACCAGCTTAAATATAAACAATGCGTATACTACTATAGTAATTACTAGTTATAAGCTACAGAAGTATGACATTACTGTGCTCAGACTTAATTTTGGGGTATGAGTAATTTTTAGACTATACAGGATAAGTTTAGCCTGGGCGAACTCTATGACCTCAATATAATCATGATGAAGAAATACTGCACATAAAGAAACTTAAAATGTTCTGGAGATACAATGTTTCAGAACTGAATTAAGTTTTTACTCTTGAAATATGCTGGTTCAGCGTTGAAAAGCTCTGCGACTCAAGTCCGGGTTTATATCTGGTTACTTGTTTGGGATATATTTGTATATTTTTCATTTATGTGCTGTTTGTAATGATGGCTATTATTAGTTTTTCGAATGTTGGGACCAGTTAATTGCTCGAACTTATCGGAAATACAAAACTAGTATTTTGTCATGACATGATGCTGAAAATTAAATTTTCTTCTTTTTGAAATATTTGGCTCATTTTGTATGAAGTTTTGAGTTGTTTGTTTGAAAAAAAATAAATTGTTGAGAAGGATCCCTTACCTATAGCGACAATATAAATAAGGTTATAATGATAATAAGACTAATAATAAAATATAAGACTATAATAAAATATAAGACAAATATGCTACCAATGTAAACATTAAGTTTACTATCAAAGATAACAGGATATTTTTTGACAAATTTGCTCAACAACCAAAAAAGAAAAGATGAAAGTTACCTTCGAGTTTTCCCTTTCGTTGTGTTGCAAATTTGATTAGAATGTAAAATCGAATCAATAAATAATTCAATAGAAAACTGTAGTGTAATATCACTTGGAAGGGCTAATATTTAATTGAAAAGGGCGCGAGGCTTGAAATAGGAAAAAAAACCCAGACGTAAAAATGAGAAGGCGCCTTTTTCATTAACTTTTGGAATCGAATTTGAGCTGGTGGCGATATTTTTGAAAACAAATTAGTTCTTAAATCCGGGTTATTTTTTCCTGGTTATAAATACAGGTTAGTACAGTGATCGATCACCGATCTCAGACAAAAAGAGAGAGTTGAAATAAGTTATAAATTATAAACGCGTGGGTTATTCTCTTTGATAAAGTGTCTAATTTTCAGGGCTAAAATGACGGGAAACGTTTTCCCCGTATTGTTTTCCCCCAGCCCTCGGGTCTGTAAGTAAGTATATACACTATTGTTGCAAATAACACAACTATGGAAAAGTCTGGGATATGGAAATGTATATGTTTCTATTTACAGACAGAATGAGAGGATGAATACAGGGATATATTGAAAAAAAGGAGTGAATGTTTATGTTGTTGGGGGCATTTAAAAATGGTAATTCGTAAAATGTGCTATCGATATATATGTCAAAAAAGAGCCGTTTCAAAATGACAAGTCTGAGCAAATAATTAAAACACAGTATAGACTGTCTAAGACATTTGTAGCAAATTTCACGGCGTCGCGACTTCGAACTAGATCACGTTTTTCCTCAATTTTTTGTTTGTTTTTTTTTCTCACGATTTTGCACAAGAAGTGAAAAATTAAACAAAAAATAACGCGACCGGTTATGACGGCCGGGGTGAAAAACAAATATCGGTACAAAGATAGAATGGTTATCGAAACGGACACGCGCATAAATTACTTATACAAGGCGATGGCGATGGTTTTAATGCGTTTGAAATTGGAGAGTTAGGCTTTACATTTTAGGCTGGTGATTTGATCCTCAAAAAAAAAAAAATTTCAAAGAAGCGTCAAAAGGGACGTATATTCGTCCACTTTCTTATTAAATCTAGCCGAAAGATAATTGACAATTATGTAGTTATAAATAAAGATATATTTAGAGGTTTTTTGTAGGCTTATCGATATTTAGGTTTCGAGAACGGCGTTTCAAAGGATTCGAGCGTGCAAAGTGAAATAATCCCTCTGGCATTTTTATACCTTGCTTTTCCCCCTTTTATTCCCCCGCAAATTCACTCCTCCCCCAAGGCTTCCATTAGCGGTTTCCCTGTTATAATTTACAGACAGGTAGGGGTATATGTAACACTACATGGAGGAAAAGCGGGCGCTTAATTTTTTGGCCCAATTGTGGAAAATGAATTACATTTCTGTGCAATTTTCCGGTACATAAAAAGCACACAAAAAAGATAATCAATACTCTGAACGTAAATTGAAACTGGATGTTTTGTTTGAAAATTCGAAAACAGGTTTGATGCTCTTTTCATGCATTGCAAATGCTTTGAGTCGGAAAAAACTTCCTTGAAAAAATGATGAAAGTCAACGGCGGAGCTGCAAATATTTCAAATAAAAACTATTCCAAGCACTTATAAAACGCGCTAACAGAAACCTTTATAGATAACTGGGAACCGAGACATACATATAGAAAATAAGGCATTTGATTTTACAAAAGGTGCAAAATGAATAATGAACGTTTCCTTTTCAGTATCTTGAAAACAGATACTTTTGATACAAAAGATTAAGAAAAACGAATAGCTTAAAAAACAATGATTACCAAGCCAAGAAGAGCATGTGCAAACAAAATGTGAAAAATGTGTTTTAGGTAGTAAAGAAAACATTAATGTTAACATAAACATAGCAGGACAAGTCCTGACGTACAACTCGAATAATTTTTACTGACTAAAAAAACTAGACCTAGAACGGACTATGAGTAAATTGGGAAAATCATTTCTGAAAAAAATCACGTCAAGAAAAAAAAACAAAATCAAAATGCCGCATGTGAACAAAAAACCACTAACGAGAAATGAAAATTGGTTTCAAACAAAAAACTAGACCTAGAAAAAACAATGAATGGGTTGGGAAAACCAATTTGAAAATAAAATTGGATAAAAAAATCGAAAACACGGTAAAAATCAAATAAACATGCCACATTTGACCAAAAAAACAATGGCGAGACAGCAAATTTTTGTTAAGACACCGTTTTCTCACTTTACTTTAAAATAGGAGCAAAAAAAATCACCCTGCACACCACTTGCTTTTTTGCTCCACTTCCTTTTTCGGCGCGGCCAAAATCACTACTCCAATTTGAATTCAAAAATCACGAAAATATGTGAACAGATCTTAAAAACAAGACAGTGATCTAATACAATTCAAATTCTGTGAATTGTAATAAAAAACAGTATACATTTTAACTGTTCAGAAGAGCGCATCTGAAAACTGACATGGAGCAAAGGAATGAAAATAAACATCAAGTTTGTATTAGTTGGAAGAAATAGTGCATGAAAAGACTGAACGATGAGAGCAGAGAAAATCACTACTCTGAACGAAGAGAGGCCAAAATCACTACTCCAATTTGAATTCAAAAATCACGAAAATATGTGAACAGATCTTAAAAACAAGACAGTGATCTAATACAATTAAAATTCTGTGAATTGTAAAAAAAAACAGTAAACATTTTAAGTGTTCAGAAGAGCGCATCTGAAAACTGACATGGAGCAAAGGAATGAAAATAAACATCAAGTTTGTATTAGTTGGAAGAAATAGTGCATGAAAAGACTGAACGATGAGAGCAGAGAAAAAATTGTCAAAAAAAACAATAAACTTACAAAATTGGTCTAAAGACGTATTTCATTGATTTTCAAGTCGGCATCAGCTCCAAAAACACAAATTGTTATAAAACTAGATCCGAAATTCAATTGCACTATCACATGCAATATCAACATGCAAAAACTCGACAATGAATCAAAAGATTTATAATCGAATTAAACCAGATTTTTTGTGACAGTCTTTATAGCTGAACCTGTTAACAATTTTTCGAAATTTCGCAATAACAGAGATGTTCATTAAAAATTGGAGAAATTTGAACCTAGGTGACGATGGTAAACAATTATTGCAGAGTGAGCTGGTTACCCACAGGTATCTGACGGCAAAAGTTGAATGCTTTAAGAGAAACCATTCAAAGCACAAATAAAACTGATCTCGGAAAGGTTGGAAAGCAATTTTTTTCTCCAGAAGCTAGCATCATAATTTCTAAGCATAAGATGTTAGCTGAACAAAACAACTGGTCGAACTTCGAACTTATCAGTTTTCAAAATTTTGGCTTTGATGCTATGATGCTATTTTTTGTTGCTATAAAGGTAGTTTGAAAGAGAGTTCTAAGAAAGATTGATTTGCAGACTGTTGGATTATGGGAAGCTTATAAAGAATGATCAGTAAATTTTTTGACCTGAAAAAAATCGCAAAGAAGTTTGGGAGAATTTTGCTATCTTCATTATGCTTCCTTTTTTTGTCTCTGGCTCGGCCAACAAAAAGTATTTGCCATCCTGTCTGCAAAAAGTATTTGTCATCTTGTTGTTTCTGAGAAAATTAGTTGCCACTCTGGCAAGTGTCTCATTAGAACCCTACAATTAAAATGGAAAAATTGCTTTAAATATTCTGCGGGAGGGATTAAAATTTGCACGATTTATGCATATTCTCCTAGAAGAGTACAGCAAACAACTTATTGTCCCGACCCACTTTAGTGGGGGAGGAACTATATAATCCAATGTGCTTTTTTTGTTCAGTCAATTTTGGCCGATCGATATAATCATCGTAGAGAGTTGAGAGTGGTATCATTAAAAAGCTCGTCCAGCGTAGAAACTGGAATTGAAAAGATTTTTTCAGTTTTCGCTCTTTATAGGGAGTTATCAAGGTTTAAAGTTTTTTGAATATTTGACGTAATTCATCTGTTTTTATTCACATTTTCTGTATTTTTGACCTAGTTTTCGTCATTTTTGCTAAAATTTGTTCAAATTTTTTGCCGTAGTGTTATTGATTTTTATCTCTGAAGATGGAGGAGGTTTGATTAATTCTTTGATCTGAGTTTTTTGGCTGTAATTTTAGAAAATTTTAACTTTCGGGACAAAATTTAACTTTAGCCCACTTATCTTAAATCTGCTGGAAGTCGATAGCTTGAAACAGCGGCAATATTCTTTTTAAGCTGACAAACGAACTAGCTCTACACCCGTTGGCTTTGAGAGTCTTCTGGAATTAATAATTCGCAAGTTTTTTGCAAATTAAAACTCGATAACTATAAAAAATGCATTTTTATTTTTGACAAATTGAAAAATTTTGTTGTTCAAAAATTGATCTATTTCTCTACAATTTAAAACAATGAGTGTTTTGTTAGACGCATAGTAACATCTGGGATGATCTTGCTCTCGCCATGGATGCTCACGAGAATAAATTTTTAAGATTTTAATGGGGCGCGACTTTCTTTCAAAATATTTCGGCCATGCAAAAATTTTTTATGTAAAACTTCTTTTACTTACAAGAAATTCAAATCAGGGCTCAATGAGTGACAGATACCACTTACAAAAAAAAACGAGGCTCAACGAGATTTTTACACGGTTTCAGAGAAAACTCATGGTTTTTGAGGCTCTGACCAATTGTTTTCGTAAAATAATTTTTTATGTAATTCTTGAATTTCACTTTCATTTGTTATCTTTTTTGCAGTTAAATGACTTATTGTCCCCAAAAAAAGATCCAGTCATTTCTTAGGAGGTATAAATCAATCTAAACAATTCTTTCAGTTGTTATCCAATGTCTGTTTTGACTTTGAATATAATTGTTTTAAGAAAATATCGGTTAATTTTTAAACTTTGCCACTATTTTTATCTTATTTCTCTCAAGTTAGGTCGCAGTCTCAGTAAAAATAAGCGGAAACTGAGTTCCTGTGAGTTATAAATTAATGCTCCTGATGGTCCTATGTCAAACTAATGGTCCCTTTCTCTTTACACTACGCGTTTTCTTTAATTTTTTTTACTTTTGAGCATAATTGTACATTTTATGAGCTCATTTTGTTTCCTTGTCAAATTATCATATTACTGACAAGACCAACTGAAAAAAAAGCTTAGTAGGGAAAACGCACAGCGTTGGAAAAAGCATATGTGGATATGTTAATTGTTTTAGTTATATAGTTTATGCTTTTGGCTGAGACACAGTTATCTCGCAAAATTTTAATAATCTTTTTTTTTGTTTTTTGCTGATTTTTGTCATTTTTTTGTTGTTGTACGCCATATACCTGATAACAATAGATCTCAATTGCTTCCCCAGGACATATAACTCAGCCTAGTTAAAGATTTCAGTTTATAGCTGTTTGTTTTAGTGACTTTAAAACTGAAATAATTTTTTAGGTAGGTATCCTTTTACTTTCGTTTACGTAACCATGTACATCAATCTCAGAAATTAGACGTCTCAAATTCTTTTTTTGATTTATACTTTTTTTGCGCTCGATTATACTTTGTGATCTATTGCTTTGACCATTATTTTCACGAAAAGTTATAGAGGTTTCTATAATGTTAAGTTTTTGGGTTTCCTTTTTATCATCTCCTCGTAGTCGTCCTTTCATAAATAAAGCTCGCCGATGTTAAAAAGAAGAAACGTGACCATTTGCAGTTCTTGCAGGCGTCATTTTATAATTATAGTGCCTTGAATAGTGTGATCTAGTAAATCCGTTCGAAGTTTTGGCTTCTTTTTATATTTGTTGTTATTTTGAGGGGTTGTGACTCAGTCTCACTATTAACAGGACCAATTGGCTTCCTGAGGTATTGCAACTTAATCCATTGCTCTTTGTTGAACTTTAAGTCTGTTATGACTTTTGAAAATAATTGTTTTCAAAAATTTATTTCGGTTTTTGAGCTTTTGAGCACTTTTTAAACAGTTTTTCCGTCAATTTGTAGCTCAGTCTCTGTAAACATGGGTCACAACGCGTTTCCAGTGAACTACAATTTGATCTGTTTAACAATTTTAGCTTCAAACATTTGTTTCTCGGCTTTGTTACTCCTGCTACTACGACATTTAACAAAATGATTGAGATTTTTTATATTTATACGTTTTATAGGATATTTGTTTTCTTTTTAATTTATAACAATGATCGTAGGTTCCATTGTCTTTGAACTTTTGCGCAGTTGAACTTTGGATAATGAAAAATTTGTGTTGCTTCCTATGGAGATATAAATGTACATTTTAGGGATTTCAGTTGATATCTAATGACATTAATAGCGGTAAAATTAATTGTTTTCAAAAATCGAAACGTATTTTTGAATTTATTTCGCACCTCTTTACTTTTTTTTGTCGACTTGTTGACCAGTCGCAATGAGCACAGGTCTCATATTTTTTCTAATGAAGTATAGGTTAAAATGTTTTGTCTAGGTTTTATCTGATGCGAGTTTGAATTTTTGAATTTATTTTTTATAGTAATCGAGTTTTGGTCCTAATTAGTGTTCGTTGCTTGATATTTATTATTGTCCTTTCTAGTAGTCCTATTTTCAACGACCTTCATCGGTCCTCTAGGGTGGCATTATTGTATTCGGTTCTACTTTTTTCACTCCTATTCATTTAACCCCCTATCTTTTAACCCCGATTTATTCACCCCTCTATCATTTAACCCCTCTAACATTTTCCCCTCTATCATTTCATCCCGCCAATTAGCAGTCGACATTAAAGCATGTTTTGACATAATTAATGGATAAACTAATCCCACGTTCGGTTCTGATAGTTTCATATCAATTACCACGGGCCGCTGAGGCATGGCCATGGCCCGCCATGGCATGGCATGGCCAAATGATTATATTGCTAATTTAATAATCATTATTGTACAGAAAGATTAAAATCGGGATGAAATGATAGAGGAGTTAAAACATGAAGGGGCTAAATGATACAGGGGTGAGTAAATCGGGGTTAAATGATAGGGGGTTAAATGAATAGGGGTGAAAAAGCGGTACACGATTGTATTCCATTCGTTGTTTATTTAACGATATGTATGTTGTTGAAGGTTTTCTAACTCTTCATCATTTGGCAGCCAATTAACTCAGAAATGTGGATGAGCGAGGTCGGAACTTTATGTGTGTACGCACATTACTGAGCCTCCTTGTTTTTTCTCTAAAATTAAGTTTCCCATATTTGTTTCCATTCAGAGAGAGATAAAAATTGGTCTGCATCGTTGATATCTGAAAGAGTTGTGAAAAAGGACGCGCAAGCGATTTGACGACAATTTGCAAAAAATTGGGAAAAATTGAGGGATAGCGGGATAACTGCTATAACTGTTACTCTATAACATGACAACCAACAATTTGGTGCTCCCAGCTTTAAAAAATAGCAGGTTGGTAAGAGTTTTGATGGAGAAAACATCCTCGTTTTGGGATCTTGATCGCTCGAGTTCAAAATAATACGCTTTACCGTAGTACTGAATACTTCTTGTTTCCCGAGTTTCCCGAGTACTGAAAGTTTCCCGAATGAAATATAAAGTCAGAAACTATAAAAAAAATGACTCAATTGAAAGTCAAGCTTTTTTGAGATTTTATTTAGAAAAAAGTGGAAAGGACTTACCAAGTTCTTAGCATTTGGATCGGCTGCATTTTTGAGGAGGGTTTTAATGACGTCAAGATGACCTCCTTGACAGGCGAGATGAAGGCACTGGTTTCCGTCCTGAGTGAACAAAATAAAGCATGAAGAAAATCAAATATGATCAACATCAAGTATGAATAAATAAAACATCAAAATATTGAAATTATAGCAAAAATAACTAATAACAATAACAACTGAAATGTAGTTTTATGCGATTGGATGACTTCAAAAATTACGAGTGTTTCAAATCGATTTTTTTTTGACTGAGCGGTCATTTGCATTATTGCGAATTCAAAGAACTATTTTCTAACAAGCATTGTCGTTATCATTTCAAGATTCAATTTACGTGAATTTTCAGATATTCTTAGCACTAATTAATTTATAGAAAGATAAATATTGTTCAGTCACCAAAAATACCTCCTATTTATCTTCTAAAATATCGAACAAGCATTGTAGTTGAATCAAATTTTGTTTATTGACAGTTATCGACGTTTTGAAGCGAAGAAAGTTAAGAAAATTAGTTCACGTTGATGATTGTGAGCCAAGATAACCTTTAAAAGGTTTGAGTTCTTAATTTGCAAGCTTGATTTTCGTTTCTATTAGTCTTTCGTGGCGCTTATTTTACATGATTGCGGAAGAAAAACTTTAATTTCAATGTCAGATATAGGATAGCATGCCAATAAGATTGTACAGAAAATGGAAAGATAATAGTAATAAATTTAAAAAAATAGTTCGCTACAATCACATCGTCTCAAATCAAAAAGTTCGAATAGGGTAATAACTTAATTACTTAAAGGGTAAATTAAAGGGTTAAAGGGTCAATTAATTACTTAAAGGGTTATAATTAATTAAATTATTTAATAAACTAATAACTTAAAGTCTCTGCATGATGGGGTTCCAACAAACAGATTAAACGGTGCTTGAAATTTATTATAGCAGTATTTTTTCTCTTACTACTGTAAGAATTTCCAGCCATCTTGTGATCTGTCTTTTGGAACCCTAAAATGGAGAGACCTTCTAAAAATCCATGACATAACAAAGTTCAGCTGCATTCTTTCCATAAATTTAATTAATCGAGTTAGAACTATTGGAAGGGAATTATAAACTCTTGTTAAGATTTGACTCGATTATCTTGAAAAATTGCAGTGGAGTGTACTTTATTATATTGATGTGATTTGTTTTAAGTAAAACTGAAAAGCAACTTGTTTGTTTTTTTTTCACCTGATTTTGAATTGATTTGTCCCCTTTCTTCTGAATGAGATACTTGGCAACCTTAGCGTGACCTCTGTAGCAGCACTCGTGCAGGGCCGTGTTGCCAAACTGAAACAAACAACAATTCCACAAAATTGAGAATTATTCTCAAAAACTCCATTTTAATGACCGGATTGACCACAGAGCTGAAATAATTTTAAATTACAAAATCCTACTGTTCTGGCTATGAAAAATTGTTGACATGCATCTTTCATAATAGTTGTATGATGTTAAATTAACTTGAATGTTTTTCAAAAAAACATTTAGAAGCCATATGCAAAAATCAACTTCCAAGAATTCGGTCGAAACTTCAAAAAAATTTAACTTTTGAGAGTTTGAGAAAACAAGTACTAATGCAAAATTGTAACAGCAAAAACTGACCGAAGAAAATGTTTTAAAAAAGTTTTCGGAACAACCAGCTAAAGTTATTTTTAAGAAAACTGTAAGAAAGCAAATCATCAAGAGTATATAGATAATTTTTCCAGGCTGGTGAAAAACGCATTTTTTAAGAATCTACCATGAATTTCTGTGCCTTGCTGAGTCTTTCGAGATTGACATCGATGCTTCTAAAAGTGTTAGTACGCATTTGCGTTAAAAAACGGATCTATTCTGTATCGGCCCCCCATTTACAAGTTATTTATTTTTAAATAGCGCGTTACTAAAAACAGCACTGTAAAAAAACAGCACGTGCGCCTGGGGGGCGTAAAAAGTATTAGCCCACTAAGCTGGGCGCCAAAATAGGATAGGTCCAAAAAACGCAAAGAAATGCTTGAGCCGTCTTCTGCCGAGTGAAAGATCTAATCAAGGATAAGCTTGTGTCCTAATGATAATGAACTTTCAACAGCTCATAAATGAAGGTACACTGTTTTTGTCTGTTTGCCGTCAACATGCAAGTCATACACACCAGCACACACAAAAAAAAACATACACACACCACATATATAAATCCTAACAAAATAAATAAGCGAAATCAATTGCTCAGAAATCAAACACTTTCACGGTCTTTTGAAAACTGGAGAAGACAAAATTCATTTCGTACCAATTTAAACAATGTTTGGAATTTTTTCGTTTGTGCCACTTCCCCCAGCTTAGTGGGTGCATAGTATTTGCACCCCCCAGACGCAAGTGCCATATTTTTACATAAAGATTTACTATGTAATGGCACGTGCACTGTAGTTGGGGGGGGGGGCATAACGTACTGGGGGGATGTAAAAGACCCAACATTTTTACTTTGGTTTTATAGGCAAAAACAAACTTTATCGTTCTTCCTGATTAGCTAAGAGCTTACCAACGTTTATAACAGATTCACATAGAGCCAAATTGGCAGATTACCTAATTAGTGCATAGTAATGTATTTTTCTGGTGCATATGCTATTTTTTGTGGTGGCAATGATAGCGAAT
Source organism: Convolutriloba macropyga (assembly GCF_964194025.1). NCBI lineage: Eukaryota > Metazoa > Xenacoelomorpha > Acoela > Convolutidae > Convolutriloba > Convolutriloba macropyga. The sequence continues at coordinate 38,962,489 of NC_134482.1, read as the reverse complement.
TTCTAGGTTTTTTGTAGCATGGTAATGCTTTCTGAATCCCCTTAATACAATGTTATTTTGCTTTTTTAAATAAATTCCTGACAAATGTATTTAAACTGAACGCGTACCATGACAGTTCTTGACAACATTTACCTAAACGAGAATTAAAAGAATCTATCAATGGAAGAGAATATTGGTCAGAATAGTGAACACATCCAAATTATTTTTGAAAACAAGATATTTCGAGTGAAAACATATCGCTGTAGAAACCCAGCTATAAAAGAAGATATAAAAAAAACTCAAATATTCACATCTATTATAAAAAAAAATTGTAAGAAACATGTTAATTTGTTGCTAGTCAGAATCAGTAGAGTGTCCTGAACAATTATCGTTAACACGATTCGAATAACAATCATCATTTGTTTTCAAAATTATGCTGATAAATTAATCCAATGTTCGGTTGTGATGGTTTCCACGGGCCGTTGAGGCTGAGCACTAATGGAGTAGCTAAATATTATGCGTTATAAATTTTCGTTTAGTTTCAACAATTTAGTAGTTCATTATATTGGCATTGGGTATTTTGTCTTGATACCGTCTGTGTTAGCACTGAAAAGATTGGTGGAAAGTCATGTACTTTTTTCTTCAACTCTAAAACCAAAAGAAAACCAAAAATCAGAATTGTTTGTAGTGATGTCACCAAAAATCTAGTGATGTCACCAAAAAGTGATGTCACCAAAAATCTAGTGATGTCAATGTTTTACTTTTCCTCTCTGAGCCAGATCAGGTCTTCGAGAGTTATGCACTCGCTTGCTCACTTTTCACATGAAAAATAAAAAAGTTGATGATCTCATATTTGCTATAATTTGATCAAATTTCTAAAACAACTATACAGCTGTAAAACTAAGCAAACTATAATTGAAGTGAAAATTGCTGTACAGGAAATAGGAACCTAGAACCGAAGTAGATGCTGATTTATAGAGACATTGCTGGAAAAATAAAAACATAGCAGGACAAGTCCTGACGTACAATTCAAAGAATTTTCATTGACTAAACAGAAAACTAGACCTAGAACGGACTATGAATGGATTGGTAAAACCATTTAGAAAAAAATCCGATCCAAAAAAACGAAAAAAACAGTAAAAATCAAAGTCAAATTGCCGCATGTGAACAAAAAACCACTAGCGAGAAAGCCAATTTTTGTTCAAACACCGTTTTCTCACTCTACTTTAAATTTGGAGCGAAAACAATTCACGCCGCAAAACCACTCGCTTTTTCGCTCCACTTCCTGTTTCGGCGTGACCAAAATCACTACTCCAATTTGACTTCAAAAATCATGAAAATGTGTGAACAGATCTTAAAAAAAAGACAGCGCCCCAATACAATTCAAATTCTTTGAATTGTAAAAAAACAACAAAAGTTTTTGATGGTTTACGGTTTTTTGCTAAAAGATTGCTTTTATAAAAAAGATCTGAACAATATTCTTAATTCACAAGCAACAACAAAAATTTTTCCAAAATTAACACATTTTTGTTGAAAAATCTAACCAAATACAAGTTGTGTGGTGCCAGAAACCCCTTTGAAGATATAGTGATTGTTCAATTAAACAAAGAATGTAAAAACGGCGTACTTCGGTACTTTCTGTTGCATTTTTCTAAAAGCGGGTGCGTGCTCAAAATGTGGAAAGTTGTAGCCAATATTTATTTTAGTTTTATTAGTGACTGAGTTTTTAATCGGTACTGATTCAGTGAAATTGCAATTCTTGGATCTTTACTGCATCAGACCATGTCACTTTTTAGACTTGGGTCAAGCATTGAGAACAGTTTTTATTGTTGGTTTGCTTTCATTTCGTAATGAATGAAGAAGACTGCCACTTTCAGTGGCTTTTTTAAGACCTGAGATAAGTTGTGATCAGTACTGATTGGTCATATTAAGACTATAAATTCGTTCCTGGTATAATTACCTGGTTTTGGTAGTTGACTGGACAGTTCTCCTTGAGGAGGAATTTGATGACGTCTAGGTGACCATGGATGGCTGCCAGGTGGAGAGGAGTACAACCGAGCTAAACAATTCAACCAAAATAAGTCAACTAATAAATCAAATAAATAAATAAATAAACAAATAAATAAAGACTAAAGACGAAAAGATATTTTAAGACATTTCTCAGGATGAGGGTTTCTATTTTCAACCTCTAACCAGACCAGATTCAAGACTCTCGTCTTGTGAGAAGCAAAATCTAGAAAGAGTTGGACAAGGTTCCCATTAAATGGCAAGCTTTAAAGTCATCATTTCTGCTGAATTCCGGAAAAACGCAGAAAAATGTCTCGGTGTTGATCCACTGTCATAGCATGTTAATGTGAGAAATACGGTGAATATAGGCTGAAATTATGCTACAAATTTGGTGAGGTCGCAGAAAGTAGCTTAAGCATCTGATCTTTAAAAAAACAGCGCTTTTCGACGTATTTTTATAAATTTCATCACTTTTTTCAGCTTAAAATTATGTAGGGATTTTGAGTTGAAATTTATGGTGACTTTCTTACAAAATTTTTCCAGCCGGCCTTGACTTAATTAGTCACTACAGACAAGAAACATTTTCCCCTGTATCTTTTCAGTTTCAACTATTATTTTGTCAGAAAAATTAAAATGAATACTTTAGTATCTTAAGTTATTTTTTCATTATATTTTAAGATTTCTTTTTAGCTAATATGATTTATTTACTATGCAATATAAATTTCGAATGCTCATACATCTACAATGTGATCTTATTATTATTTTTATTTGATTTGATTAGTCACTAAAATAACAACTTAGGGGCATATTAGCGAATATAATTCCCTAATTTAATCTCAAATTTAAATTTGACAGTTAAGTATCACTCGAACTCTATCATGGGCCGTTGCAGTTGTGTGGGTGCCGTTATCAAATTAGAAGCAATTCCCTTTTTCCGCTTCGAACAACGGGGGGGGGGGGATTTGTGTTTATCGATGAGGCCTCTCCTTTTCGTGAGTTGATATGTGATTAATAGCCCTGCTAACTTGCAAGTGAGCGAGTCAAAAGTTTAGCCAGGTATAAATTTCTAATCTGTCAAAAAAACAACTTGGGACAAATGCACTGTTACTGGCCGAAATGTTAAAATTGCTCTGTTCGAGGTGTCATCGGTAAAATTGCCTAGAAATTTAACAATTATTTTTTTAGCAATTAGAATGTGGTGAAAATGGTGAGAAAGAAAAAAAATCATTTCCACTAAAAGACTAATAATTGAGTGGAAATGAAATTAATTTCTTTTGTGTTCTTTTTGTATTTAAATAAGATTAGCTTCATGTTATTGCGAAAACATGCGGATTGAGGTTTATTGTCACTGCTTTCTGTCGGTAGCGGTGAAATACTTTTTATAGCTCTTTTAAACAGTGGAAACAAAAATTTCACCACCCCAGTCGAGACCAGATGGTTATCTTGCAAGATTCTACCAGAATCTTGCAAAAAGAGCCTATCTTGCAAGATCTGGCAGAAAACTGGTTATCCTACAAGATCTGCCAGAAAAATGGTTAACTTGCAAGATTCTTGCAAGTTCGTTCCGGTCGAGCTGTCCTCTTATTGGCTCTCATTCAAGCAACACATCTCATTTTGAGCAGAAATTTACTTAAAAACCAGTTGCGTTTTTTCTAAGAAAACTAATAAACTTAAACAGATTTTAAGTCTGGAAATCTGAATTATCTGAAGAAAACAAAATAAAATCTGCCTTTGAGAACTGTTAACACAAAATGAATTGCTATTAAAAACTATTTTCTTTCAACTTTATTATGATTTACAAAACTACACTTCTGGATTACCTTTTCTTATGAAAAAATTATGTGATATTATTCTTAGCATCTTAAACCACTTCCTTTCATATATTTCAACTCCTTACGCTTAAGTTTTCTTGCCAATGCCCAAAAAATGTGATTATTCACGGCCTGCCATTTTGTTGAGCTTCGAAGGACTGTAAAAGAGCTTTCGCGCAATTTTCTTGCTGTCAGAATTACTCGCTTTAATCAATTCATCTTGTACGATCTTGTGCAAAATAGTGGATATATTAGAGGATTCAGATAGAGAAATGATTATCTTGTAAGATTCTGGAAAAATAGCTATCTTGCAGTTTTCTGACAGAAAAATGGTTATCTAGCAAGTTTCTAGCAGAACGAATGGTTATCTTGCAAGATTCTGGTAGAATTAATGGTTATCCTGCAAGATTCTTGCAGAATGAATGGTTATCTTGCAAGGTTCTCGCAGAAATCTTGCAAGATTATGCATAATCTTGCAAGATTCTGGCAGAATCTGCCAGAATCTTGCAATATAACCATTCGAAATCGAGTGGGGCACTTAAAATCACTAAGTTTACAAAATGAAAACATTGTGAAGTGAATCTGATTTAAAAATTGAAAAAAAAACTGTTTTAAAAATTTTAAGGTAGAGATTATGAACAAGTAGTAAGGGAGGTCTAAGCATTAGTCTAAAACGGACAAGTACCGGATTCAAATCAGCGTCTCCTTCCTGCAAGCCTTGTGTTTTAAACTTTGAACGCCCCTTTTTCGTCGTGTCTCTTTCTCCGGGGTTTCACTTCTCTAGCAAAAACCTCTCAAAATTAATTCAAAACTACATTGATAACTATCCAAATAAGAACTGAAACAAGGATTACAGAACAGCAAGAAACTATGGTAACTAATAGCACTGAACTTCTTTTCTCACATAACGTTCAAACCAAAACCAAATGTGGAACAGAGGGGTGGGATTGCTAGAATTCGGATTCCTAAACACTTCAATGTTAAACGAAGGAAAGAAATTCAGACAACTATCACAAGTTGAGCTAAAAAGGCTCGAAATTAATGAACCTCTGAATACTATAAATATTTTGTGACCATTTCGTCAAATCCAAGTAAAAATGCAACATTGACAAATTCAACACAACAGAGACAAAAAAGCTTGATAACTTTCCACCTGATTTGGCAATGAGCGTGACAAATGTGCACACTAAACGTGACAAATGTGCACACGCTTACTCTTTCTCACAAAAGTGTTTAACGCGCAATGATGGCAACCATAACATCATATTTTATCAGAGTCAGCTAAAGATCATTGAGAGCAACGAAGATCGTCCTAATGGAAAAGAAACACGAATTGCGAAAAATTTTTTTATCTTAGAGACTTAATTTAATATTAATTTGTAATAATTTATATTAATTTATTTTCAATAGAGAATTGGATTTACGGAATGGTAACCTATATAACAACAAGAAAATTGTGGTTGAATGTTCACAAACTTTATTGAGCATAAAAACAAAATGTACCCACATAAATCTGTAATTCTTCATTGAAACAAAACGGAAAACAGCTAAAACATGGATCTCAGAGTGATTTAAAAAATTAAGAGCAGAAAAATTCGCTCAAAACAAAGATATTTTCCAAGAGTTCCAAAACGCCTTAATATTCTGAACCAAAGTCTTAGAAAAGCACAGCACAAATATTGATTTTTAAGGCATTTTGTTGAATCAATTAAAAATTAGAAAATCACCACATAGATGCTATTGTGTCTGAAATTCAAACAGACGTATTCCAAGCAGACGGACGATCATGCAAATATCAAACCAACTCATCAAAAAGATCAATCATACAGATGATCAACGATTGTCTAATATCGGTCCAACCTGCATTTGCTTAATTTTCTGAGAAACCTCTGCTCACACAAAAGATGGATTACATCAATCAAAACGATCTGTTGAATAAAGAGAAGTTTGGAAAACAAAAATATCGTCAGCAGATGCAGTATTAATTTTCTTTGAGAATGTAATAAAAACATTGAAAACTGAACAAACGCTGCAGCGAATTTCTTTAGGTCTTGCAAAAGCATTCAAATCAATTTCAAACAAAATCTTCTTTCGAAAGCGGAGTGTTGCAACTTCTCAACGCTGACAAATGATCTAGTACATTCTTTTCCTCAATAATGTTCACATTGCGCCACAATAGGTTTCAAGATGTCTGAAAAAATTGGTTCCCTTATAAATTTCCAAAATGCCCAATTTTCGGATTTGATAGTTGTCTTTATATGCAAAAATTGACTTTGAGATTGTACATCTTAGCATAATATGTCAATAAGAACCATGGGTAGAATTGCTAACAAAACTGAAAGCAGTTTATTACAGACTGGAAGGTACTCGATGGTTAATCAACTGACATTGAATGCTGATAGAGCAGAGCCACTATTTTTCTCGAACATGGATGATTTAAAACCGAAAGTTACTATTAACGCAAATACAATAAAATGTGCTGAGAGCTGGCGTCATTTATGTATAAAATTGACCCTCAATTGTCATCTGTGGTAATACATCTAAAGGTAGTTCTGACAAAAATATACTTTTATACTTTGGGAAATAGTGCTTCTTGTTTTCTAATCCTTAGCCCTCTCTCAGTTTTCTTATCTTTTTGGTTATTTTATTTATTTACCTTTTTGAAAAAAGAAATGTTTTGAGTTCAAAAACGTGATGTAAAAACACATGATTAAACCATTTGTGTTATAGATAGGGTGACAACTTGGGTTGTATAGAGTTTCAGGAAAACACGATCTAGAAAAAGGTGTTGTTCTGTTTTTTCTCTCCCCAGCTTATAGATCATGTAACTTTCACCGAATCAACTTTCACTTTTTTTGTTAGTCATAGCAAAAGCAAATAAATTCAACCCTTTTAACATTGAGTTTACTAAATTTCTATATGAAAAATTCTTGGTTGTGAGAAAAACAGTACATAAAATTTTCAATGTCTGAGCGCTTCAATCGCGCATTTGGCCTCATGTTTGATATTTTTTCGGATGCAATTTTAATCGATAGTTTCAGAATATTCGTGATAAAATGCCTCATGAATAGCGTGCTATAATCATATTTTGAAAAATTAATATTTTTCCAAAGGTTCGGCTTTGGTCAGGTAAAGATCTGGTTCGGTGTGGCGACTTACAGAGTCCAAAGCTGACGACGTCCAGTCAAATCCTGGTGTGATGAGGGTTTTCAACACGTCCAGATGGTTGCTCTGAGCTGCAATGTGAAGGGGACTTCTACCAACCTGAAAAAAATAACATCACAGTTTTACAATTTTAGTGTTCAGCAAATTTCCAATTTCTATTATGTCAACTATAATTGCTCTTTTTTTTATATAATGAAAAATTTTCTGGATCCTTTTTTTCTCGTATTTGTGAACACGTAAAAAGTTAACCGAACGGTTATGCTTCATAACTTACATCTTTCCTTCAAAAAAAATTTGAAAAAAACGTTTTTATCAAAATTTTTTTGAAGGAAAGATGTAAGTTATGAAGCGTAACGAGATAAAACAAGAGCCAGGAAATTTTTCATAATTTGAAATCAACCGGGTTGCTTATCGAACGAGTGTAATTAGCTTGAGAAAATGAGTTATGAAAATAGAAAATGCGTTCTTGGGGGAAAAGGAAACAATTCTCAAATGTTATGAACAATTTATAGGTAGTATTTTATATTAAAATAACTCTATGCATCCAAAATTGCTTAATGCATGAAAAAAAACAATTAACTCTTAAAAGCAACGAAAATTTAAGTAGTACCAAGCAGGCCAAAGCATTAAATACATTCACTTATGCAAATGAAAAAAAGTAGGTGGTAGCTTGTAGGAGAAGGTGCGGGAGGGGAGTAGATAGTTATTATCACTGATCATTGACAACGCACTGAAACTTTACTTAAAACCTTATTGGCCAGCCTTCCAGAACAAAAGTCAATACCCGAAAAGAGAACACTCTAAGTCAGTTTAGCATCTTCAGTTTGCCCTTCACAATTATTTCAACGTTTATCAATATTCCTTTCATATCTGATAAACTGCATTATTGGAAAGAAGTCCGCATTACTCTCAAATCACGTCGATATCTTAAACAATTAAACGAAGGTAACAATTGGTTTTAAGAATTTTTCTGTTAGGAAAAAAACAGGTAGCTGAGCTGTTATTTTATAAAATTTTTTACTGTTGTTATCAAGAAAATATAGCAATAACTAAAAAATGTTATTATTAAAATTTTTGAGTGCAAGTTTTACGTTGCTTTTGCGCCAACTATTTTGCAGTATATTTATGCAGACTTGAGAAACACGAATGTCAGTGAATTTATTTAACTTGTTACAAAAATTGTTTTCGGCTTTCAGTCAAATGCTGTCCGCAATCAATTTTGGAAAAAAACTCACGGAAAAACCCATTGACCAATTTAATTTCAGATAGATATTAAATCCCACGAAAAAAACCCAACTGAAATAACCCCCCCCCCACTGAAATATACCTCACTTGTTTTTCAACGAGCTGCGGCCATGCCATGCCTTAGTTCAAATCACGACCAAAATTCAAGTAGAGGTTTACTTCCATGGGGTTGTTTTCCTTGGGGTTTTACTTCGTATTTAAAACTATGTGACTTTTTTTCCTTGATGGTTTATTCCCTAGACCTTTTCGGGATGAATAAACCAGTTGAAATGTTTACACTAGTGTGAAAAACATCGCACAAGATTATCGTCGTCACTTTACTTTTTATACAGCATGAGACCTCTACAAGCAGCTTGGATAAATAATAAACAAAACCGTTTTTTAAAGCATTACAGCACAGGACTATACTCTGGCTCACACTTTTTTTCATTTTTTCAAAATCAATGTTGTTCAAACTGATTTTACATTTTAATATAGGTTTCTGATCACTTTCTTTATGACCAAAACCTTAATATTCAAATTTAATATTCAAATTCATTAAACATAAAATTTTAGGCTTTTAGGACGCAATCGAAAAAGTTAGAAACATGAATGATTTTGTTTGCTTGCAAAAATCAAACTTGGGAAAAGGCTAGAAAATGAATTTCAAGTAATTATTTTTCCCAGGAACTAGAATTGAAAGGGGAAAAAAGTTTTTGCGTTCATTTATAGGATGGGCCACCACTGCAAGTGCAAAGCAAAACAACGTGTAGTTTTAGAAACTCGCACAAATTACGGTGAACAGTTAGTTAAGCTGCACTGAGCAGATTGTTGGTTATAATAGGAGTAGGAAGGTGGTTTTTAATACCGTTCGTAAACCTATTTAACGTAATTTTAACCACTGATCTCTTTCTCTACCGCTAATTATATCATATTCAGAAGAAAATTTCAAGTTTACTGATTTCAAATTTTCATAGTTTCTGTTGTATATTAAAAGTAAAACTCTTTTGAGCTGTAAGAACGTTGATAAAACTTAACCCAGATATCAAATAGAGTCTTTAAAGTTAAAATTCACGCGACTGTTGTTGTTAACTTCTGTTTGTCCCAAATCCAGCAGTACTTCAATGAGCTATTTTTATACGTTTTGAGTATTTTTTTCTGGTATGCATAAATTACTCAAATGGATGTAAAAAAATTGAATGAAAAACAATGAACTGGCTCGTTTCAAGTTGTAGCGAGATTTGAAGCTAAAAAAAATTCATATTTTATTGAAGTGACTCCTTCTCTGATAATTAAAAATAGAACTCAGCTACAAATTTCTTTTTTTTAATTAGAACATTTGATCACATCTGCCCTCAAAGTCTTTTTTGTAAAAAAAGTCTCTAGGCTGTTTGTCAGAACAAAAAAATCCGCTTATATTTGTTTGCTTTTAAATACTTTACTTTTTAAAAAATTGTCGAATTCAATATTAAGTCAACACAGTGAGACAAAAATTAAAAATCCGTTTATTGAGTCGTAAAAAAATGTTTTGAAATAAAACAAAAGATTTTGAAACGCTACATTCAATTCTAGCTCTAAAAGAAATTCAAAGAAGTTCAAAAACTACTCTGATTTTCTTTAGAAGAAAGTCAACTTACCGTGTTATTGCTGCATTGATGCGGCGAACGTTTTCTATTGTATATTGTTATGCTGCTAAACATAATGGCAACAAATACTTCAGATAAAATATGAAATAATTAAAAATAAAAGGATCGAGGGGTTACAAAAAGGCTTTGAATAATAAACGGGAGTTTCAATTTATTCGACATTTACAAATAATGATACATTAAACAGCCTCAAGACTGTTATCTTGTTTTCAGATTCAAGGAACTATGTTTTTTTTAAAAGTACTAGAGATATTGGTACTCAATTTTTTGGATCTTTTCCGTTTGTGCCCCCCGCCCCCCTCATTACGTTATGCACCCCCCCCCCCCCCCCCAGATACAGAGCACATGTCATTACATGGTAAATTATTATGTAAAAATATGACACGTGCGTCTGGGGGGTGCAAATAATATGCACCCACTAAGCTGGGGGCAGGGGCGCACAAATGGAAAAGATCCATTTTTTCAAACTTGGTGAGGTTAGGGGGGTGTACATGTAAACAGGCGAAAGAGTGCGAAAACAAGCTACAGGTCAAGTTGAAAACTGGAATTAAATTTATTGCCAGGGTAGCAAGGTAGCTCGAAGCAATTACTATAAAGTGGCTATCTTTTTCGCAGATATGTGTAAAAGATAGTGTAAATTTTTAATCCCTTTAGCCTTTTGACTTGTATTAAATTGACATATACTGCTCCAAAATGCTAAAAGGCATTTAACCCAAAAAATTCCACATTGTCAAAAAAGCCATTAAAGCAGTCGCGTTTAAAATGTGCCCTAAACGTGTTTTAAAAAAGATTACAGGAAAATTTGTTAAAATGGACGGAATTGAAAAAAAATAGGGAAAAATTGCTTCAAAAAGAGTTTAAGACCTTTGCAGGTAATTTAGGGCGCGACTTCAATAGGAATCAATTTCTTTCCCCAGCTAAGATCCGCCTGTTAGTTTGATCTGTTCCTGTTTTAGACGTCACTTTGGAAAAAACTCAATCGTGTGACAATTACGTAACTGGCGTTATTGCGCTTTTACCGCTAACAGATATATTATGTAACAGAATGGTATTGGGCAAGGTAGCAATATGTAACTTATTACGTAACAAGATATAAATTTCGGATCTTTTCCGTTTGTGCCCCCCTCCCCCTCCCCCCCCCCACCCAGTACGCCATTAGGTTGTGCCCCCCCCCCCCCGTTACAGAGCACGTGTTATTACATAGTAATTCGTTATGTAAAAATATGGCACGTGCGTCTGGATTTGCAAATAATATACACCTAAGCTGGGGGTGGGGGGGGGGGGGGGGGGGTGGGCACAAACAGAAAAGATCCATTTTAATTGTTTTTTCCACGGGTCACGATTTATATATACGTAATGTGCAGAACGCGGAAGTAATAAAATAGACGGAAAATACACAAGTAAATAATAAATTGTTAAAAGTAAATTTGTATTGTTTTATTAAAGTCGCCGCCTAATGAATTATAAAACGGACGCTTACAAGTCAAAATGCAAAAATGCATCTTGAGGGCGGGACTAAATTTATTCAAATCGTATGGGGATTATTCGTTCAAACTGCGAAACAGGAAATGCAGAAAAATCCGCTCACATTTGTAATTGGAATGGAAAACTTGAAGGAAAAACGTGAACAATTATCCAAAAAATGGACTTTATTGGAAATGGGCGTCAGGAAAATGTAAGCAAATTAGTTTGTCTCTTCAAAGATGTCAAAATATTCTTTTATCGAAATTGACAGATTAAAAAAACATGTAATAAACTATGAACAATTCAAAAAATATGACCAAAAAATGTTAAAAACCGCCTTAGTAATGGCTGAATTTCGTTTAAGCGAGAAAGACGAAAAGGCTAAATGGCAGATTAAGGAAAAATGTTCCAATTTGAGCGCAATTTTTGTTTGTTTGTTTCTGTTCATTGAAGACATTCTTTGTTAAAAACAGAAACACGAAAAAACAAAGAATGTTTGAAATTACTTGTTAGTCGAAACAAAACATTTTCTAATTTAACAAGATGACAAAGCTAAAATTGAACCTAATTTTAACTTCTTATAAAGTTTAACTGCGTAAAAATTCCAAAAATTGCGTAAAATAGACTTATCAATGACAAAGTATTATAGTGTCTCGCATTTTTAACCTGATTAAACCCCTATATCTTAACCCTGATTATTTCACCTGTCAATCATCTCACCCCGTTTTTAATTCTTAGTTTAATTGTGAAGCTAACATTGAAAATTGAGAAGTTGGGTTTGGGAAAGGTTTTGGGGTGAAAAGTTTGCGGGGTTAAATTAATCGGGTTGAAAAGAATTAGACGGAATAGATTGCGTTATTTGTGGATTGCAAAGAAAATAAACAAAAGAAGCAGATTAAAACGTACCTTTAAGATTATTGGCATAAAATAATGCGCATAATATGTCCCAAATCAGCAAATACTATAAAAAATTATCCAAAAAACCGATGATAATAATAATCTAAATCAGTTATAAAAATAATATACGTTTCAGAATTTCAGAATAAAATAACGAGATTGATACAGTAACTTGTAATCTCTTATTTAGTATTAGTATATTTATTAGTAAACCCTATAGCGAAGGTTACCTATTGTAATTCGACTTATGAATGATATCTTTAATAAGAAAAGCTTCAAATAAATCGGCATCTTTGAAGTAGTTCTGATGTGAGGCTAGTCGGCGGCGGGTGAGCTTAGTTTTGACGCCCAGTATAATACTCGAGAGAAAGGATTTCCTGCTAAGAAAGCTACTTATTTGTTGCCTATCAATATCATTCGAGAATGTGTTCCAACCCTCAAATTTTATTGGCATTTGCGATGTATAAAATGTATTCTGAATCAAATCTTCTAAAAGACCCCCCTCCCCTTTACCCTTGGTCTAATGTACCGCCCACTCCACGCGGGGCAGTCTTAATTAGGGTTTTGCTGGGTCCGGGTACAAATAGGTCAAACTGCGTGATTAAATTTAATGATGTTAAAAATGGGCCAATTGAGACATGGAAAAGCGATAAGACTAAATGAATAATTTCGACAATAAATAAACAAAAATAATCGACTATGATATCCTTCAGTCTAAATCCGAGTACTCTTGGATATACTATAAAAGTTTGGTTGCCCTCAAGCTTTTGAACAAAACAAAATTCAACCGTCAACTGGAAAGTTTCAAGAATTTTGATTCTGTCAGCAATGAAAGAGGAAAAAAGTTGAAAAAAAAGTTTTTTTTTAAACCTGAGATATATTTTCTGAAACATGGCAGAATGTCAAAATTAAACCAAAATAATATTTTGTTAAATCATAAGTTAGAACCAGATACAATTAAATGATGATTTTCAGAGTACGAGGGACCATGAAATAATACTGCAAATGTTTACTTACTTTAAGAAACATCCCTTTTGTGTTTTAATAAACGGGGTGATTTTTAGGTGATTTAACCTTTGTAGCATTATTTCATAGTATCACTTATTCTGAAAAAACATCATTTGATTGATTCTTTTGGTACCTTGAGTTTACACAACCTAGCTCTTGTTTGAATTTAGACAAGTTGAAATTCTGCCATGTCTCTGAATTATGAAATTTATATATTTATTTAATTTCGTTATTTTTATTTTTATTTAAATCTAACATTTTTTCTCTTTAAATTCAAATGGAGTTGGAGATGGTGTTAAACAACCTCTGTTGTCAAACTTACACATCTTAGACTTATCATGAGACAATTTTTTCAAGATATAATCGGTAAAGTGTTTTCTCATGCAAAAATCTCACAACATGCGCGTGTGGTCTAGCGAAATTTGTGAAAGAAAAAAAAATTCTCGAATCATCTAGCAAAATTCGTAGAAGAAAAAGAAAAGAGTGTAGGATTGAGTACACCTATGCACTATTTTTTTGTATAAAATTATTTTGACGGGGATGTAAATGGTGTATATGCTTACCTTTATACGACAAATTCAAGGAACATTTATTATGTTTCTAATTTTTGATTTCATTGATAGGATGGGACATAAAAATGGTTACATTACAGGTTAGTTCCCATAGAACACAACTATTTTGTAAGACTCTTTTGTACGTTTTCACGCATACCTTCTTATACTATAAAATTCTTTTAAGATCTCAATTGATAACGTGGGAAATTGGAAATTGAGTAGAGCGTATGCAAAATAATCTTATGGGGACATAATTCATTTTCTTAAAAAAATTAACGGATGTTGTCAACCCAAAGTTTTTTATGAAAAACATAAAGGAATCTAATATTTAATTTCAAGGAAAAATTTTGTTCAAAAAAACAATAATGTACAAGAATGATGTGAAGTTTTATCCATAACATATATAGCATTTTTCAAATAGGCTCGTTGTGATATTTGATTTTTACATGTCTTTATGTTTTATTGCAAAATACAAAATTAAAGATAATGTCAGTTACGATGCCGTCTGCTTACGATACGATGCAAGATTTGCTTTTTTCTATTGTACAAAGTTCATGTGATTTTTTTTGAGGTTGCGCGAAAGTAATTGCTCACACGTTACATAGTTTTGTTGTTGAGGGACCATTTTCCGATCACAAAAACAAGTTAAAAAAGAAATATGAACGCTGTTACTTTAGTAGAAATAAATTGTTTACATGGGGTCTTCCGTTTTGTTTTGTTTTCAGCCGTGCATAAGGGGATCTAGGAACGTTACACAGAAACAAAACCGAATTCAAAACACTTCAGACAAACGGTTCTAATTTTATCAGCGAGGTTAGGTAAACAATTTTTGATGCCTATTTTAGATTAAAATATAATTTCCATACTTTCCATTGCAAAATTGAGGCAATCTTTTTCCAATACTGAATTACTTTCCGTAATAACAGCTAACTTTCTCAATCACGGTTGATTAAACAATTTTTATTGAAAAAAAATATTGAAAAGCAATTAATTGACGATGAAAGGCTGTCAGTACAAAAAACAATTTTCAGAAGATAATTAAATGCTCATAACTTAACTATTTGGGTTAATTTCAATTCTCCATGTGGTTTTCTGTTTTTTTCTCTTCATTCATGTTCTAACAACATGAGAAATTATGTTTTAATTAACGTCAAATCGAAGTGTAAGTACTGTTTATGTTCAAATCAGAGCCGCCATAATTTCATACAAATTTTCGAGCAATATATTAGAAAGTCGAGAATGTGGGTCCACAAAACTTTGTCAAATAGCAAAACACATAATAAACCAAATTATCTAATGTAAAAAACTCTTTCCTTCCCCTTGGTTCTAACGATCAACTGTTTGATCACAAATTGACAGCTAGGCGGCATTACAAATTTTTAATCATACATCACGTTTGCGTCTTATGCAGATGTGTCAGCTATTTTCATTGCAAAATATATGCACTGCTAGGCATGACCAAATGAACTAGAGTTACATCTAATACGCGTTAAAAGTTTAACAAATGATCTCACTAAAAATATTCTCTGATAATTTTAACAATACAGTTAAGCAGCCGGTATGTTTTTGATATTTTCACACATCGGCTATTTTTGCTTAGGTTTTTTTCACTCACACCACAAAAATCATCCAAGCTCATTTTCCACATGTAACACGAAGCAGAAAGTTTATTTTTGAGCATTTTGTGTTCTTTTAAACAATAAGCCATGTCTTCATATTAAAAGATTATGATTAATTGGCAAACTGAAAGAATTGATTTTAAGATACGACATTCTGACAAAAATCTCACCTTGTTAGCGTAGTTAAGCCACGAGTTGTGGGTCATCGTGTGTACTATAAAGACGACAAAATAATATTGACAAAATTGCAGCTAATAATCTAAATTGTCAGAACTAGAAGCTGAACAAACTCATAAGAGATATACAAACGTGAAAATACTCAGTGATATGAAACAGTTAAGAGGTTAAACTAGAGTGACGTAATTTTTGCTTTTTAAAGCATTTTTCGAGCAACGCACTTCAAAAAAAATAAATTAACCGAAAACGTAAAAGTCAATTTCCTTGTCAAGTGTGAAATAATGAGAAATAGGAATTCAATAAGTGTAATTTTGTGAACTTGAACAAAATTTTCCCTAAAACGTCGATTTCTTAACGCGTTTAAAAATTCTATATTGATCGCGATTTAAACAAAATTGTCGCTTATCAAAATAACGGTCTTAAAAAGACGTAAAATTTTTTTTTATCAGTGAGTAACTTGAAGATATGCAAAACAGTTGAAAGAATAAATTTTTCCGTAAGGCAGAACTAAAAAATGGATAATAAAATTCCTCCACTTTTTCAAAAGGGGCGTTGCAAATTAGGTCTCAAGGAGATACAAAAAAGTAAAAAT
>NC_134482.1:38726799-38944299 GCF_964194025.1 Convolutriloba macropyga | reverse complement strand
CGCAATTTGTTGATTCTAGAGAAAAAATGACCGAGTTCAGCAAAGCAACAGAAAGAAAAGACCCCTATAGCTTCAAAAGGAAGGAAGAAGCCAAAATTAAAATTGTTTATTTGCACCTAGCAGCTGGAAAGCAGAGATCAAACAAAATAACCTTTCAGAAAAAGAATGTCTCAATTTCTGTTCTCAATAAAGTCTGAAGAGTGCTCAAAAAAGTCCTAAGCATAACAAAAACTAAAGACAAACCATGATTTTAAGTTGATTAGTATGGCTCTGCATCTCATTATAGTTCTGATTTGCCAAGGAACTGATGGCCCCTTTCAAATCCTTGACAGTGTTGTTCAGGTTGGCCACTGTGTCGCGCAACTCCGACTGCACAGTGACACTATGCTTGACTGCCTTTAGCAGGGCTTGGTAAAGTTCGTTGCCTTCTAACCCTTCGGTAGCAGCATTATTAGTCTTCTTGACCTTCTTGTGACATCCTGGAGTTGACGTTTTCAAATAACTGTAACAGGGCTGACTGCTTGTCTAAACATAACACGTTTTGAGAAAAAGATGTTAGAGCGCAAACAGTGGCTACTTTCTAACCTCTCGTGGAACGTTGTTCTGGTTAAAAACTGCATCCTCGTCAATTTCTAGCGAATTGTTGTGTAAAATGCGATCCAAGTCTTCGCTTGGTATTTCAGGCATAGAACTAGAGGCAGCCAGGGGATCAAGTTCGGGCCTGGCGATTGTTGTATCATTCAGGCCATAGACTGAGCCTTGGTATGTCAGCTTCTTGTTAACATCAAGTTTGGGTGCACTGTAATTGGGCAGCACTCTTGTATCAGGAACCGTGAGATCCGGATCAGTATTTAGTTGAAATGATAACTCTGAACTGCCCAGAGATTCGTTTCTTGTCGACGCAAGGTATCTCTGTTCATCGTCCAGACAGAACTTCTTGTGTCCAACAGAACTAACTAGCGCAGTCCAGATAAACGTTCCTGTTTTGGGGTTTATTGACTTGTCTTTCACGTCTATATATTCTCCAGCCTTTACTGCAGCTCGCTGTTGGTTATTCAGCCCAATGGCTCCACTGAAGGTAGCATTTACGACCAGAGTCGACTTGTTTTCGAACTTCAGAAACCACCATCTGTTTTTCAAAAAGACGAGGTTTCTTTCGTCGATTTTACGAGCCTCATCTTTATCCTTCTGGCTTAATCCTCTTGTGTCCCTGAGATGTGGTCCCTGACTCCAAAAGACCAAAAAATCAAGTCTGATAATGCCTACTGAAGAACTTGAAGAACCCTAAAAAACGCACACAGCATTGTATGTCAGTTTGATAAACCTATTCTTCTTGTAAAACTAAGAAAAAAGTATCCTCCTCAAGACACTGGGAAGTAAAAACAAAAAGCCTTCAGGTGCGTCCTATCGAGAAAAACAAAACGTTCAAGAATTTTATAAATTTTCAAGCCATCATGAAAGAGTTTTCGATTTAAAAAAATTCGAAAAAAAAAGACCAAGAAAACCCTTAAGCTTGAAAAGATCGACTTTTGAACAGAAAAGTGTGACTTGTGAATAATAACAATCAGTCCCTCTGCATAAAAGAGCCATTGACCCTTCTATTTAACCGCAAGCGAATACTCCCTTTGAATGTCTATTGAATGATATATAATAATATCTAATATATAAATATATATATATATATATATATATATATATATATATATATATATATATGTATATATATATAAATATTATATATATATATATATATTATGACTCTTATTTTTAATCTCAGACGCAGTAACGTACAGAGGCACGGGAATAAGTTTTGCTCTTTCTCGCAGCGCTATCATATGCCTCAGAGGGTGCCGCGGTTCCAAACGGCCGACTGACATTGATAGTTCTTGCAGTGCTTTTTTCACTACCAACTCGTATCTTGTGCCTTAGTAGGCAAAATATTTTATGACCCTCAGGCGCACGAGCTATCTTTCACAGAGTAACGTGCTATATAACAACATACAATTTGTAACTGGGGGTCATATAAACATTGGGGGGGGGAAACAGAATAGATCATTCACTTATATAACACAACCTATAATTAGAGTTATAGTGCCTTGACTTTGGCGCTGCTATGAGCATGTATTTTTGCGGTAAGTTTACATACGATGCTTTATCTTTATAGTGGGGGCTCACAGCTCCATCCATTGGATGGATCACGCCCCTGATTAATTAAGAATCAGTGATTCGCGAAATACCGGTCTACCCATGTTACCATGTGCTCGCTCATAAATTTTATCATGAAATTAGAACGCAACGGTTTGCGACCTATTAATTTAGTTAGCACACATAATGAGCTCGCTCATATCAAATTTCGAGCCAAAAACATTCGCTCAACAAAAAGTTATTAACGAACGAGCACTTGGCATGACCCATTTTTTCGGGGTACAGAGTCTGAAATCATGAATATTTACCAACATACTGAACCAATTGGAACCAGACATGGCGCATTAGAACCGCCTTGAAATGAGCTTTATAACCATATCTATGACTTTTAATTTGAGTCAGTGGTTCGCGAAAAACCGGCCTGCGAGTAGAGGGCAAGTTGATCCAAGTCGACCCATGTTACCTTGCGCTCGTTCATTTTTTTTTTCGTGAAATTGGAACGCAACGGTTTGCGACCTATTAATTTAGTTAGCACACATAATGAGCTCACTCATATCAAATTTTGAGCCAAAAACATTCACTCAACAAAAAGTTATTAACGAACGAGCACTCGGCATGACCAATTTTTTCCGGGTACAGAGTCTGAAATCATGAATATTTACCAAAATACTAAACCAATCGGAACCAGACATGGCGCATTAGAACCGCCTTGAAATGAGCTTTATAACCATATATATGACGTTTAATATGAGTCAGTGTTTCGCGAAAGACCGGCCTGCGAGTAGAGGGCAAGTTGATCCAAGTCGACCCATGTTACCTTGCGCTCGTTCATTTTTTTTCGTGAAATTGGAACGCAACGGTTTGCGACCTATTAATTTAGTTAGCACACATAATGAGCTCACTCATATCAAATTTCGAGCCAAAAACATTCACTCAACAAAAAGTTATTAACGAACGAGCACTTGGCATGACCCATTTTTTCGGGGTACAGAGTCTGAAATCATGAATATTTACCAACATACTGAACCAATCGGAACCAGACATGGCGCATTAGAACCGCCTTGAAATGAGCTTTATAACCATATCTATGACTTTTAATTTGAGTCAGTGGTTCGCGAAAGACCGGCCTGCGAGTAGAGGGCAAGTTGATCCAAGTCGACCCATGTTACCTTGCGCTCGTTCATTTTTTTTTCGTGAAATTGGAACGCAACGGTTTGCGACCTATTAATTTAGTTAGCACACATAATGAGCTCACTCATATCAAATTTTGAGCCAAAAACATTCACTCAACAAAAAGTTATTAACGAACGAGCACTCGGCATGACCAATTTTTTCCGGGTACAGAGTCTGAAATCATGAATGTTTACCAAAATACTAAACCAATCGGAACCAGACATGGCGCATTAGAACCGCCTTGACCTGAGCTTTATAACCATATATATGACTCTTAATTTGAGTCAGTATTTCGCGAAAGACCGGCCTGCGAGTAGAGGGCAAGTTGATCCAAGTCGACCCATGTTACCTTGCGCTCGTTCATTTTTTTTTTCGTGAAATTGAAACGCAACGGTTTGAGACCTATTAATTTAGTTAGCACACATAATGAGCTCACTCATATCAAATTTTGAGCCAAAAACATTTACTCAACAAAAAGTTGTTAACGAACGAGCACTCGGCATGACCCATTTTTTCGGGGTACAGAGTCTGAAATCATGAATATTTACCAAAATACTGAACCAATCGGAACCAGACATGGCGCATTAGAACCGCCTTGACCTGAGCTTTATAACCATATATATGACTCTTAATTTGAGTCAGTAGTTCGCGAAAAACCGGCCTGCGAGTAGAAGGCAAGTTGACCCAAGTCGACCCATGTTACCTTGCGCTCGTTCATTTTTTTTTGAGTGAAATTAGTACGCAACTAGTTGAGACCTATTAAATTAGTTAGCACACATGAGTTGGGTGTGGGGGGTGTCATGTTGGGATGTTGGGGGTGTTGATGTGGGGGGGGGGGGTTTGATGTGGTGATGGGGTTGGGGTTTGATGGGGCTCCATATCCAGACAAAGCACCTCGCGCTCGATCATTAATATCTCCGCGAAAATGATACCAATCAAGCTCGCACATATATTGTTTGTTAGAACAGATAATAGGCTTACTCATATCAAAAAATCATCCAGATCGAATCACTCAATAAAAAGTTATTAACGATGGCCCATCGGGCATACCTCAGATTTTCGGGTGTCACAACGCCAGATCTTTAATAACTCCATCAATTTTGGGTCAAATTAAACGGGACATCGCTCATTGAGACCGTTATTATCTAAGCTTTAAAACTATATATGGCACATTAAATTTGGATCACTGGTTGATGAGAAATTAGGTACTGAGCACCGCCTAAATCGACCTACCTACACACGAGGTACCTCGAGCTCGATCATTAATATCTCCGCGAAAATGATACCAATCAAGCTCGCACATATATTGTTTGTTAGAGCAGATAATAGGCTTACTCATATCAAAAAATCATCCAGATCGGATCACTCAATAAAAAGTTATTAACGATGGGCCAGCGGGCATACCTCAGATTTTCGGGTGTCACAACGCCAGATCTTTAATAACTCCATCAAATTTGGGTCAAATTAAACGGGACATAGCTCATTGAGACTGTTATTATCTAAGCTTTAAAACTATATATGGCACATTAAATTTGGATCACTGGTTGATGAGAAATTAGGTACTGAGCACCGCCTAAATCGACCTACCTACACACGAGGTACCTCGAGCTCGATCATTAATATCTCCGCGAAAATGATACCAATCAAGCTCGCACATATATTGTTTGTTAGAGCAGATAATAGGCTTACTCATATCAAAAAATCATCCAGATCGGAACACTCAATAAAAAGTTATTAACGATGGGCCATCGGGCATACCTCAGATTTTCGGGTGTCACAACGCCAGATCTTTAATAACTCCATCAATTTTGGGTCAAATTAAACGGGACATAGCTCATTGAGACCGTTATTATCTAAGCTTTAAAACTATATATAGCACATTAAATTTGGATCACTGGTTGATGAGAAATTAGGTAGTGAGCACTGTGTAATTTGACCACAAAATATAGCCGAAATGCCCGTATGCCAGCCAATATGCCAACCAATATGCCACCAAAATATACCGTGGTATGCCCATGGCATGCCTGGTATGCCCATAATACATTGCTAAACTATCAGAGGGCAGGATTGGCTCTTCTGACAATCTGTACATCGGCACTGCCATATGCCCATTTTCGTCCCCATTTTGACCACTTCGTGGCAGACCATTTTGACCATTCCCACTACTATCGAGCAGGTTTCCACGACTTTGTAAAACTGGGCCCCTTGACAGCATGGGAACCGTCACAGTCTTCTTCATAACTTTGCCTCGATTCGAATACCCAGACATTTCAAGATCTGAAATATATATATGTTGATTTTCGGCTAAAATTCGGCTCCAAACGGCTGAAAAATGGCTGAAAACGGCCCAAAACACCTGAAATACCCTCAATAGACCCTCCCGGGGTGCTAATATCACCCAATAATCAATTTGGTATGCCCCCGGCATAATTTTCTAGCACCCCGGAAAAGTGGCCAAAAAGTAATGCCAAAATCGTGGCACGTTGCGAAATTTTTTTGAATTCGAAAATTTCACTCGAAAATTTTTGAAAAGTTGGTTTTGACTTGGGAATCAACTTCCAAGTGTTATCCAAGTCTTGGTTAAGACTTGCCAGACTTGTAAGACTTGTATTTAGACTTGCCCAGTACTGGAAACCTAAATAAGACTTGGATTTAGACTTGCCTAGTACTGATATAGACTTGGAGTTCGGTCCGGGAAGCTACTTCAAATCATGAAAGCCAAATTGACATTTATAAATATGTGCCCGTTTTTTGTTTTCTCCCCTTTTATTGGCAGGCAACGCATGTGAGTTTGTTCATCCGTGCATTTGTTTCCAAGACAAGTATTTTGGATTACAACAAAACTTGCTGTCGCGGTGTGGATGTACAGTTAACTTTCTAACATCTGATGAGCAATCTCTATCAGTCGTCTAAGGCGTGTTAATTTGCAGCCAATTATAATTGTGTCTATTTATGTATGCTTATAGATAATGTTCCACTGTTTGGGTTTTTCTGATGGCAATTTTTTAAACTGCTCAGTCCAAATACAGCCAAAAAGTTCATAATGTCTATAGTATTCACAGAATTGAAGCTCATATTTTCAGAAAAAAATTCAGAATTTTACCATGAAAAACACTGTGAAATGTCTATAAAGTGTCGTGATCAGAACTTTGGCCATAGTAAAAATCATAACGAAACTTTTATGATTTAGTACTGAAATATCATTAGACTCAGGTCCGGGTTATTATTAAGTTTTGCAGATTTATCAGTAATTTCCATATTTTTTTATTATCGATTTAACCTGATCATTATTATTACTAGAAAACTATGAAATTCCTAATCCCGTTTCAATGACAAATCTGTGGACTATTTTAGTAAGTACCTTCTGAAGATTTTACGGAAGATACCTAAGTACACTTCAATGACTTGTAGATCACAATTTTCGGCATCTACCCCTTCGTTTAGTCAAATTGCGAATGACTCCCCCCCCAGGATTTTTAATGTCCAATAAATTACCCCTATCACAATTTTTGTGCGCATATATAGCACGCTGCTATGTAAAAAAAGCATGTCCACCTGAGGGGCGTAAAGTTATATGCCCATAATTAGCTGTGGGGGGGGGGGGGGGGGGGGGGGGCAAGGATTGGAACTCTAATGTTTACTGGTAGAAAATAATTTTGTTTAATTATTCCATATCGTTTGAATAGATTTTAGAGCATTTTGCTTGCTGGAAAAATACATGAATACTTTTTTCTGATAATTGGAAAGTATTACGAGACACGCCAAAATGTTGAAGGTTGCTGAATTGCAAAATTTCTGGAACAAGTAGAATCAAAACCCCACTCAAAGACCCATTTCGTGTAAACGTGAAAGAAATTGATATCGCATGGTCTTACAAAACAGCTTGTTCAACATTTTGAACGAAACTAGGAAACCAACAGCTAACATAAATTCCTCAATTCAAACTGAGATCAGATTAAATTCTTCTGGTTATTATAATTTGTTAGAACTTTTCCGCTCAAGCGTCTGCAGCAGGAAACATTTACAAGTTTTGCGAGGGAGTACTTTCACTTAAACTCTTTTGACTTCTTTACTTTTAACTATTTAAAGGTTTAGTTTAATCTGAACACTTTCAATTCATACTTTTTGTTACAGTAAGACGAAACGGGTCTTTCCCATTATAGACCCCCCCCCCCTCCACAATATTATAGCCTAGCTTATAGAGTAATGTGAATTGAGGGTGAGAGGGGAGCTACCTATACCTTATATGACCACTAACCTGGGGGAGGGGAGGGGGGGTTGATTTATTCAAGGAAAGACTCAAGAGAACAATTAGGTATCTTCAATCAACCATATTTATCATGCCGTTATTCTCTGATGAGAAAGTGGTGATAATAACTGGAGCTAGTTCTGGAATAGGACAAGACACGGCTGTGAAATTTGTGGAAAAGGGAATCACAAAACTATGTCTCAATGGTCGCAATGCCGAAGGACTGGAAAAGACAAAACAAGATTGTCTAGCAGTGAACAAAGATGCTGAAGTTTTATTAGTTCAAGGTTTGTAAAACATTTCAAACATTTTGAGAAATTTCTTCTCCTGTAGTCCAATTCCACCGGTTATCTTGTATGATCGAGCGAACAGACGGTAATCGTCCGAGAAGACGTTTTATATTTCAAGAATTAATCATGCAAGATTCTGTTATCATAATGTAAAATCTTGCAAAAGTCTTGCAAGAATCCTTCAAAATAACGGCAGGATTTGGACTTTGGTCTCACAAAGAAACTACTTTTATTTAAGAGTGATTGAGTCCATTAATTCAAAAGTTTGAGGCACGGCGCATAAATCTAACAAATGTCTCTTCACAGGTATTTAGAGGCAGTCGTAAATTCGTACTTTTTTTCCAATTCCTGTTGTGAAGAGTACCAAAAAATTATGATGCAAAGATCCGATGTTTGAAGATTCACTTTTAGATAATTGTTCCGGCCCCCTTGTGGGGGGACGAACTATATACTGAAATTACTTTTTTTATTCAGTTAATTTTGGCCGATCGATATATTCATCGCAGAGTTGAGACTGGTATCATTAGAAAGCCCGTCCATTGTAGAGAAGGGAATTAAAAAGATTTTTGATTTTTGTTTTTTTTTACAAGGAGTTATCGTGCTTTAAAGTTTTGGGAAAAGTAGAGTGAAATCTGTTGTTTTTATTCTTGTTTTCCGTTTTTTAAATAAATTTTTAAGGATAGAGAATGTTTGCCAATATGTTTTATCCGAGTTTTTTGGTTAATAACTCTGCTAACTTTTTGTGCTCAAGACCTTTTCAAATCAAAATTGGCTCAAAATACGATTTTGAAAACTACTTTTTTAAATATGCAGGAAGAAGAGAATAACACCTGCTCTCAGAATCTTTGAAAACTGCTAAAATATAAAAAAATATAGTTGTACTGTTAGAATTTTGTTTATCTTATGTTGATTATTGACAAAAATGATTCCAAATCAAGGCCTAATCAATGACAGATTTCATTGACAACAAAAAAATGCACTATGAAAATATAGTTTTTCTTCAGACTTGACAATGTGTCTTTGTAAACTTCAAATGATTTCTTTTGTTTTGCTTTCTTTTTTTTTCATTTTTTTGCAGCCTCACGACTATGTCTTTTTAATTAATGAATCGATTTGGTTCTTATTGAAATTTTTAAGTAATGATTTTTGGCTTTCCTACAACGAAATTGAACAAAAGTTTTGTGAATCTTAGCATAATTGATTCTATTCGAAGCTTTTACTTGTTCCCTTTTCAATTTTTGTCAAAAACTAAGCTCCATATGGCATTGAAAGATTGCGCAAAAAACTTTTTCATAGACTTCAATGAATAGCCTATAGTTTTAACGGCCGTGAATCCGTGCTCTATCAATTTTTTTAGTCTTTTCTGTTTTTGCTTCTAGTTTTTGTTCTTTTTGTTGTCCTTCGACAAATTGATGACAAGCAAGGTTTTAATTGAATTTATTTCTTTATTTCATTTTATAGCTAACAGTTTTAAAGACTTCGAATTAATTTCTTTAAATAATTTTTTTGTTATTCCCATATTTTGTTCTGTGTGTCGTCAGCAAGTTACTGAGTCTCATTTTTGACCGAGCATGTCTACTTTTGTTTGTAAACAATATTTTTGTTATGTTTTGACTGATGTCTATAGAGCTTAGAATTATGTTCTCATAATAAATTTTTGAGTTTTCTATGGCTGCCCTCAAAATTTGTGGTTCCTTTTGTTGTCTTTTTCACAAAGACCCTTTACCTATAAGACGCAGTTGAAATCAAAAGAGAGCCAAGCAAAGCGTACAACCTTTTTCGTCAGCTTAAAGTTTTTAACTGTTTTCAATGTATTACAGGCATAATATTTTCATCATTGTTGTTTTAATAAATCGTTTGTGAAAATGTTTGTTCTGTCCGCATTTGCTGCTTTTTGTCGTCCTATGATTCGATCTCAATAATAATAAGCACAAGTGGCTTCATAAGCATCTGAAACTTTTCTTTGTTTTGTTTTAACTTGAAAGCGCAAGGTTTGTTTGGGTTTTTGAAAATTTTTGTTGTAAAGAAAATCTGTGGACTTATGAGTTTTTTCAAATTAACCGTATTTCTTTCAGTTTTGTAGCTGAGTCTCTGTAACGACAGGTTTCATACTCCTTTCAGCAAAACAAGATTCATACTTCATAATTTTTAAACCAATGGTTTTCTGGCTTTGATATTACGCATTTTCATAAGAAAGGGATAATTATTGGACATTTGCCCATTCTGAGGTTTTTGTTTCCTTTCCAAGTTATTGCACTAATGTTTTGCCGAGTTGGAGTTAGCGCTTGCTGTACCGTTCCTGTTAAATCTAATTGTTTTTTGTTTCATTTTTGCCGTTATTGTTGCAGTCGTCCAACATAATATGGATAATGACAAGTCTCAATATATTCCTATGAGGTATTAATGAAACTCGGCCTTTTTAATGGGCCGAGTTGAACTTTTTAATGGGCCGAGTTGATACATATTTGTTTCAATCGGTTTAAAAGTGGTTAATTTCAAAAAGAGAAAATCATTTTTGAACTCCGACTCTTTTGATATTCTTGTAGGTCTGTCACAGAGTCCCATTATTGAGAGATATTTTATCTTATCCAATGATCATCTATTGAAGTGCAGGTTGAATTTATTTAAGAAAAGCGTTTTCTGATTTCTTTTTCATTTTGTATCTTTTAAATATGGACATTGAGTTTTGGTCGTAACTAATCTTTGTCATTATATGTACCTTGGTGTGTCTTGTCCTGTACTCTCATTGATGGCAAGTCTCATCGGCTCTCTAATAAAGCATTATTTTTTCATCTAATTTTTTGTTGAATGATATGTGATTTTTGAAAAATTTGTATCTCTTCCGCCTTTGGTAGACATTTGAATCAACGTGGATCAGCTGGGTTGGAACAATATGTGCGAACGCTCATTACCAAGCCTCCTTTTCAACTTTATGTTTCAAGCATTTTTAATATTGAAAAAGAGACAGTTTTTTCTGACAAAGATTGGTAATATTGTGGGAAGCAGATAAGACAAACTTGACTAGTCATACCAAAACTCAGTTACTCCAAATGAGGTCTAACTCAATCGTATTTTGTGGCAATTTGGCTACATTCGACAAAATCGGTTGGTTTCATTTAAAAAGTGATTGAAAACATCATTTAGCAACTTAAGTAGAACAACTATTGCTCTATTGACTCAAAATGTTTTTCCTGAACTTAAATAATTTAGATGAAATTAGTTCTTAGATACCGTATTAAAGAGCATATAGTTCCATCCAACTCAAGGCATAATCTCGTGTATGAAGTTGCTAAGAAGCCATATATGATCTTTGGTAATTTTTCAAAGATTTTGCGTATAAAACGTAGTTTTAGCAGAGCAACACAATGTTGATGAACTTCTCTCAGATCGAGTGTTTTATGATCTTGGATATGGTATCCAAGAAAATGTTATTGTCTTGGGTATGGTATCTAATACAACACATATGATCTTTGAAAAGTTTTCTAAGATTCGGCAAAAAATTAAATGTAGTAACCAAGTGAATGCTTTTCATTCCATTATCTCAAAAGGTAACTTGTATGATCTCGAAAATGCTATCCAAGAAAATATTATGGTCTTGGCTATGGTCTCTAAGACACCATATATGATCTTGACGCCATGAATTCATCTTTTTCTCAACCTTGTTTTCTTTTGTCTTCCTATCTTTCTATCAAGTTAATTGAAGTTCCTTCAACCATAAAAAACGGATGCGGAATTTTTATATTGTAGGTCTTTTCTGAGCCATAGATTTCTATGGTGTTGTATAAGGAATCTAAGTCGCCACAGAAAAGTTTTTCCATTATTTAAAAATATTGTCACATTGTGCTTAATATGCGATCCAAAATATGTCATAAGAGACCTTGTGTTTTTTTATGTTCTTTGATATTGTATCCAAGATACAATACGCAAAATACATGACTTTGATATGGTAACTATGATGGGTTTATTGTCGTCAGCCCGGTTAACGGAAAAACGTTTGTCCTCTACTGAAAACTTATTATGGGCTTAGAGGTAATTTTTGTTCGAAGAATGTTTTTTCAAAACTATCTGCTCATAAAACTTGTAAAATAGCGCTAAGAAACCGAAATCAATGTCTATTTTTAGTTATTAAGAAATTAAACACATTACTTATCTTAAAGTATAAACCAACAAAGTCAGCAAACAAGTAAGACCTTACAAATTAGTGATTTTGGTAAATTTCAACTCATTGACACGCCATGAGAGGCGATAATGAGATCAAACGAAAAAAAAGTACTCGTGTCCAGATGTCAGCGCCGTTTTAGCGCATTTTTTTTATAAGAAGTACGCTGAATGCGCTGATAATATGTAAGAAAAGCGCTTAATACATTGAAATGCTCCAAAACTTTGAAAACGCGCTGAAATTTCAGAAGTTCAGCGCAAATTCAGCGTACTTCTTGCATATTTTCAGCGCATTTTGAGTACAATTCTTGCAAAAGTTTCAGCATTTTTTTTCAGTGCATATCTTACAAAATTTCAGCGCAAAGTCAGCACATCCGTAGAAAAGTTCAGCGCTTTTAAGAAAACGTAGATACAAAAAAAAATTTCAGCGCAAATCTTACAAAGTTTCGGCGCAAATTTATCCCATCCTGCATACTTTCAGCGCATTTTGAGTACAATTCTTGCGAGAGCTTCAGCACTTTTTTTCAGCTCATTTCTTACAAATTTTTATCGCAAATTCAGCGCATCCGTATAAAAATTCAGCCATTTTAAGAAAACGTGAAAACAATAAATTTTCAAAGCAACAAGTTTCATCGCACATTCGGCGCTTCCCTAAATAAAATTTCAGCGCTTTTAAGAAACTGTAAACACAATAAAAATTCAGCGCGTTTCCTACAAAATTTTATCGCACATTCAGCACATCCGTAAATAAACTTCAGTGCCTTTAGAAAAGCGTAAAAACAATAAACTTTCAGCGCAAATCTTACAAAGTTTCAGCGCAAATTCAACCCATCCGTGAAAAAACTTCAGCACTTTTAAATAAAAGTAGATACAAAAAAATTTCAGCGCAATTCTCACAAAGTTTCAGCGCAAATTCAGCACATCCGTGAAAAAACTTCAGCACTTTTAAGAAAATGTAGATACAAAAAAATTTCAGCGCAACTCTCACAAAGTTTCAGCGCAAATTCAACACATCCGCGGAAAATTTCAGCGCTTTTAAGAATTTGTCGATACAATAGATTTTCAGCGCATATCCTACAAAGTTCCAGCGCAAATTCAGCACATCCGTAAAAAAATTCAGCGCTTTTGAGAAAACATAGCTACAACAAAATTTCAGCGCTTTTTAAACAAAGTTTCAGCCCAAATTCAGCACATCTGCAGAAAAAGTTCAGCGCTATTGAGAAAACGTAGAGAAAAGAAAAAATCAGGGCATTTCTTACACAATTTCTGCGCAAAGCAGCGCATCTGTAAAAAAATATCAGCGCTTTTTTAGAAAACGTAAAAACAATAAAATTTCAGCACATTTCTTACAAAGTTTTATTGCACATTCAGCACACCCGTAGAAATTTTCAGAGAAAATTCAGCGCATCCGTAAATAAATTTCAGTGCTTTTAGGAAAACGTAGAAACAAAAAAATTTTAGCGCATTTCTTACAAAGTTTCAGGGCAAATTCAGCACTTCCCCAAATAAAATTTCAGTGCTTTTAAGAAAAAGAAGAAACAAAAAAATTTTAGCGCATTTCTTACAAAGTTTCAGGGCAAATTCAGCACTTCCCCAAATAAAATTTCAGTGCTTTTAAGAAAACGTAAAAACAATAAAAATTCAGCGCGTTTTCTACAAAATTTGATTGCACATTCAGCACATCCGAAGAAAATTTTCAGCGCAATTTCAGCGCATCCATAAATAAATTTTAGTGCTATTAGATAAGCGTAAACACAATAAAATTTCAGCGCATTTCTTACAAAGTTTCAGCGCAAATTCAGAACTTCCTTAAAAAAATTCAGCGCTTTTAAGAGAACGTATAAACAACAAAATTTCAGTGCTTTTCTTACAAAGTTTGAGCGCAATTTCAGCACATCCGTAGGAAAGTTCAGCGTTCTTAAGAAAACGTAGATACAATAAGATTTCAACGCAATTCTTACAAAGTTTCCGTGCAAATTCAGCAAATCTCCAGAAAAACTTCAGCGCTTTTGAGAGAAAAGTAGATAGAGCAAAGTTTCAGCTTATTTCTTACAATTTTTCAGCGCAAATTCAGCGCATCCGTAGAAAAATGCAACACTTTTGAGAAACTGTACTAATATTGAGGTGGGCGTTAATGATCAGACCCATCCAGACTTTAATGAGTCATGATCAAACCCATTCAGACAATACTCAGCCGTGATCAGACTCCTGCTCGTTTTTTATAAGCGCTTGCTGTTAGCACGTTTAATTCATGAAAGGACTCTCTAATAATAGAACTACTTGTGTTTTCTGGGTACAGTGATTTCTTGTGTTTCACGTGTGTTTTCTGGGTAATGTAATAGTCTATTAGTTGCATTTCTTCGAACTTGTTCGAAAGCTTTTTAAATGCGCCAGCTACGGTAAAATTGTGGCCAAATGTCTAAAAAACATAATTTTATGAAAAAACAACTGGTACAAAAACTTTGATATTTATATTATACCCCCAAGTTCTTGGAACTGTTCTTAAGGAAGGAGTCAGCAACTCAAGGCGAGTAATGGCTTGAAAGACTTAGATTGGGAACAGGGGCTCCAGGCCGACTATACCCACAGTTAGTTATTGGCCAGACCGAACAGACTTTGGCTGCTCTTGGCCAGAGCAAACAGACATTGGCGACCATTGGTCAGAGTAAACCGACTTTGTCCGTAACGTTCGCCAGACCGAAAAGACACTAGGCTAGGCCGTTGTCCGGACCATCAGGCAGAATGTTTTCAAGACGATTGGGCAGACTGAACAGCAATACCAAGCAGAATCTGAGCACACAGCTGTCAAGAACATTGGCCAGACATTGGTCAAGAGCAGACTTTAGGCCAAACCATTTGCCAGGCTTGTACTTATGTAAAATCAGCTCACTTTTTGTCGAACTTTCGAGTAATTGAGCATGAGAAGGTTAAGAAATAGATTTCTTCAACCGGGGTTTGATTTTTCTAGGAAACCCAGACTGAGGTCCTAGACTGAAATTCGATATGTACAGACTAAAAGGAACGCACAAGTGGATATCGTGCGCTCAGAATTACAAGAAATGCGAATGAACGCACGATAGTCTGGACACAAGGAAGTTTGCATACACGAAAGTCTGGACATAGGGATGTTTGAATGCACGAAAAACGCACATTTTTTGCACATTTTTTTTGGAACACACGAAAGTCTGGACTTAGGTGTGTTCTGTCTGGTGGAGTCTGGACATAGACATGTTTTGTCTCGGATGGTCCAGACATATGGATTCTCGTTCTGGGACCTCAACTTGGGAAACTATTGATTTTTAGCCAATTGTTAAAATAAATACAAAAAAAATATGCTGACAAAATTATAATATTGAAAAAAATCCTTTTTGTCTGACCGATTTAAAAAAAAATTATGCAATTAAAATATGTTAGTTTCAAAATAAATTTTAACATTCGTTCATGTGACTTACGAACTGAGGGAGTTATTTGTGAGAAAATAGTAAACGAAGCAGTGGAAAAAATTGGGACGAGTGACTTTATTCTTCAACGATTGTATTCCGCGTTTGAGTAAAACAAAAGGAAATAGGATCTTTTCCGATTTGACCCCCCCCCCCGCCAAGTTGTTTCATATTTTGGTTTGGTAACCTACCGTGGGAGTTGACAACCAGTCAAAATCATCGACCACCTGAGTTAAATTGACCCAGTTTTACCTTTCAATTACTGTATTTGAATGCATTCACTTGAGACAATTTAGAGTTTACGGCTTTAGTATCCCATGATATAATTTATACTATGTAATGGCAGAGTTTCAAAAACCGGATATTTAACAATTTTTTGTCAACCCGGGGTCGGATGGTAATAACTCCGGATAGACCAAAAATTTTTGTACCCATAGCTTTTAAACGCACGATAGTCTTTACAAACTTTGAAAGCACGATATTCTAGGCATGAGAAACTTTGAACGCACGAGTCTGGACATAGGGACATTTGAACGCATGAACAACGCAAAAGAAATTTTTTGAACGCGCAAAAGTCTGGACATAGGGACGTTTGAACGCACGATGAGCGCACAAGCTTTCTAGAATGCACGAAATTCTGGACTTGGGTATGTTGCGTCAGGAGCGGTGTGGACATAGAAAGATTTTGTCGAGGACGTCCATGGAATTTTGGACTGGGAACTCAAGAAATTAAAGTTAAAGTTCCTTAGTTTTTGTTATAGCTTGTTATACTCACAAATCACCGGCTCAGTTGACAGCAATTGTACATTAAGATGCATGTTAAATAATAGAAAAAATTTTAGCTTTGAATTTTATGAATTGATTTTTTTTGCTTCAATTTCTCCGATTTACCTTGCAATTTTGAAATAATAAAAGTCGACGTTTTTCAGATGATACTTCGTTTTCGACGGTTTCAAAAGAAGCAAAATATTGTCAGGTTATTTTAGGTTACGTTCAGGGTAAAAAATTAATGTATTTTTAGTTTCTTGTTGAACTTTCGAGTAATTCATTATGAGATTGTCAAGAAATAGATTTCTTTGTCCGGGGTTTGATTTTTCTGGGAAACCCCATTATTGTCAGAGACCAAAAGTCTATATGTAGAGACGGAATTGAACGCACAAGGGGGTGATGTGCCTTCAAAATTACACGGTCTGGAAACACGATTGAACGCACAATAGTCTAATTATAGGCAATTTTGACGCACGATAGTCTTGAAAGAAGAAACTTTGAACGCACGAAAGTCTGGACATAGGGACATTTGAACGCACGAATAACGCAAAAAATTGTTTGCACACAAGAGATTCTTGGCATAGGTACGTTCCGTCTGGGGCAGTCTGGACATAGACATGTTTTGTCCGGAACAGTCTGGAGATATGGTCTTTTTGTCTGGGACCTCAAGAAATTAAATTTAAATTTTCTCAGTTTATCTTATAGCTTTTTAAACTCACAAATCACCGGCTCAGCTCACAGCAATTGCACAATAAGATGCATGTTGAATAATAGAAAATTTTTGGCATTGAATTTTTTGAATTGATTTTTTTTTGCTTCATTTTCTTTGATATATCTTGCAATTTTGAAATCGTAAAAATCGATGTTTTTCAGATAATAATTCGTTTTCGACGGTTTTAAAACAAGAAACAAAACATGGTCAGGTTTTTTAAAATACGCTGATGGTAAAAATTTTCTGTAATTTTTATTTTAGTGTTAATCTTTTGAATATTTCAGTAGGTGAATGTTAAGAAATAGATCTCTCCGACAGTCGGGGTTGGGTTGTTTTTTTTCCAGGAAGCTCAGAGTGAGGTTATAGACCAAAAGAAAGTCGATATGTGCTGACCGAAATGAACGCACCTGGGGGTTGTCGAAACTTTGAACGCACGATTTGGACTTAGGGACGTTTGAGCGCATGAAGAACGCACAAATGTTTTTGAACGCACGAAAGTCTGGACATAGGTACGTTCCATCTGGGGCAGTCTGTACATATACATGGTTTGTCTGGGACGGTCCGAACTTATGGATTTTTATTCTGGGAGCTCAACTTGGCAAACCATCCATTTTTGATCCATTCGTTAAAATAAATACAAAAAGAATTATGCTGACAAATTCATATTATTGAAAAAGTTCTTTTTTGTTTGACCATTTTTTATAAAAACGTTTCTTACTTTCAAATAAATTAGTTTCATATCATTCGTTCAGGTGACTTACGAACTGAGGGAGTTTGTGAGAAAATAGTAAACGAAGCAGTGGAAAAATTTGGTCGACTGGATATATTGTTCAACAATGCTGGCTCTAGTTTTAGCAGCGAATTAAGCGACCCTTCGATGGAAGTTTTCGATACTGTATTTGACATCAACATCAAATCAGCAGTCAGAATGACAAAGCTCTGTATTCCCCATTTGAGGAAAACAAAAGGAAATAGGATATTTTCCGCTTTGCCCCCCCCCCCCCCCCACCACCTAGTTGTTTCATATTTTTGCTTCGGTAAATACTTTATTAGGCTATATGCCATACAGGTCAGGGCATGCCTTAGCGGACCGTGAGAGTTTTCAACCAATCAAAATCATTGACCACCTGAGTTAATTTGAGCCATTTTTACCACTCAATTACGGTATCTAAATTCGGTCACCTGAGAAATTTTATATTTTCCGGCTATAGTATTTGATGATGATTTATACTACGGAATGGCAGATTCTGTATAACTGTGTATATAACAACTTTTGGTCTACCCGGGGTCGGATGGCAATAACGGAAAATATGCAGGAAATATTATAAACAATTCGTCATTTCTGGCAACGAATCCAATGCCAAATTATGCCCACTATTGTATGTCGAAAGCTGCTCTGGATATGCTGACAAAATGCATTGCAGTCGAGGAGGGAAAAAACGGGATTCGCGCAAACAACGTTAATCCAGGGATGATTGTTTTCAGGACTCAGTGATGTTTCTCTAACATATCGTCTTTGAAAAACGAAGTGGAGTTTAGTCATGATTATTGGAAAAATTTTGGCATATTTTAGGCATTACAGATTTTGGATTGAATTTCAAATTTATTCGCGTATATAAAAAAACGAGTTGAATTTTTCCGTTTGGATTGAAGTTCAAATTTATTCGCGTATTTAAAAAGCCGCTTTAAAAAATACGTTTTCATACGTCAGCCCGACATTATTAAGTCTAATTCGTTTTCTCAAATTGAGAGTCACGCCATGTAGAACAACTAACCTTCCACAAACAAGGAGTTAGTTTAAAAACTGAAAAGAAGAATGTCTTTCTCTATAGTTTGGGGAAATTTCTTGTTTGATTCTAATGTCAGGAATCTAGTATTGAAATTTGTTTTTCAGTTGAAAACAAATTTTAGGTTCTAACACAACTTTTTCTTTTCGACTCATAAAGTTTCCAAGTGATTAATGGACCTTCAGATGACGGTGTACAAGCAGATCGTAAGCATTTTTGAATTCTGAACTTAATCTAATATTTTGTTTCCAAAGAAGTTTTACGTGGAGCATTTTCCGACTGCATTTGTGTCTTTATTAAGTTCAATTTTAAGTCTATGCTGCCAGTAATTCTCAGTTTAACGGTTTTTCCAAGGATCCAATAAGGATGTAAATTTATTCAAATGCGTCAATGATAACTGCTGAGTTGTGGAAAAGACCTAATAACAGGGCGTTTTAGACGAGTCTCAATAGTTTCTGTGGAATAGATTTTTTAATAGCTTAAATTGTTTGTATTCTATGGGCTATTTTGTAGGGCATGATTAACTTTCCCTGACACGTCCTCAAATTGCTGTCAATGCGAGCCCCTCAAAATTTTACTTCAAGCTTGTTGTCTATGAAAAGGGAAAGTATATTTATCTGTTCATTGAGGTTTTTTCTGTTGCTCTTACCAAATATCGTGAACTCAGTTTTTGTGCGTAAAAGCTTTAAAAAACACGGACAAATTTAAATAAAATTGAAACTTGAACTTTTTAAATTTTGCGGTGATGAACCGTTTTGGTTTTGGACTTCGTAGTGATTCAATCATCTTATCCCTAATCTTTAAGAATTGTACGATCTCACTGCTCAGTGAATTTTATCCCACAGCTTTTACTATGTAATGTCATTCTGCTTTTTTGTAATCTGTCAGCAGAGTTTACTCTACGACTACAAAAAACTGAAATTTGATTGAATAACTTTGACGCAACCTGTCAACAAAAAATTAGAGGACCACGGATCTCGGTTGCGCTTTCAGATTTGTTTGACCCCTTTTTGCGCATTAATGAAAGCAAATTTGAATTCAAATGTTAGCTTGAATAATCCGCTTTTTAAAATCTTTATGGTGGATATTATTTTCCATTACTTGGACAACAATACATACCAAATACCCAGTCTTTTATTTCAGACGGTAGTTTTTTCGGAGTTTGACAGTCGGGTTTTTCTGCTTCTGCTGTAAAAATTTTAATGCGAACGAGGACTTCTCGCGTTGAGTCAACCCCTTAGAATTTTTCCGTTTGCGCTCATTCACAAATCAGGAGACTCCGTTGATTTCCAGAGGTTTTGCCGAATTGTTGTCAATTTCGTCTACTACATTTATAACTAACCCTCAAGAAAAGAGGAATAGATTTTTTTCTGGAAATGTATTTTCTGTAGATTTATGAAATTAAATAGTCGTCGTACTGTTCAAAAAGAAAAACTTGCAAAGGAGGTTTCTAAGAAGATATGGAGACTACCAAAAAGTATCCATGCGTTTGAACCAGGTCAACAATGAAACAGCTGATATTAATCCCGCCGTGTAAATTTTTATATATTACCTATTTTGAAACCCAACAGAAAAGTTAAGTAAATTCAAATTTTGTCGCAAATTTCAAAGAAAAGAACGCGTTAGAACTATACGTTTTTAAACGTTTACTTAACAACAGTACGTTCATTTCAGTTTTCCAAAATTGAAGTCATGCCATGTTGAACAAATAACCCTCCGCGAACAAGGGTTCAAGTTAAAAACTAGGGTCCTCAAGGATGAATTTTAAATTTTACTCGACATTTTAATATTTAACTTTTAACTTTATTGAATGAAATCTCCTAAATCTAACATAACGTTTAATTTTTTATACAAAACTCAATACCAAATTTTTTGCCTCTATTTAATAATGAATTAGTAAAAACCAATATTTTAATTCTTGAAAAAATAAAAAATTATATTTTGTTTTGGAATGTAAGTGTTCTCAAAACTAAAAATAAACTGAATTATTCTAAATAGGCAAATGTGTGAGCAAAAGCATGTGAACGAGAATGCTGAAAAAGATGGGCAACTAAAAACACAGAAACATGAGGTACAATTTTTCATATTTGTCATATATGAATCAGGTCTCCTTGAGTTCAAAAAGTCAACCACACAGACTATTTTAATACCACAAAACTTCACTTCAAATTTTGCACGGTTCCTAGGGCCATAAACAAAACTGTTTTCTGAAACGCTGCCTGCGTAGCTTGATTAAAAAATTGAAATATTTTAGATACATATTTTCTTGTAAATGGATAAAACTGCTGTTTGCGTTCCTATCTTTAAACACATCTACTTCTTCGCCTTATAAACAAAACTACTAGTTGTTTATCATGAAATTTGCTCATTTATCTGATTTGGTTTTTATTGAACGGACCAGAGCAATTTAAAACTTTGAAATTCTGAAAAAGTTTGTTTGAAAAATATTTAACACGAAGTGAAGCTTATTTGATTCAGAAGTAATTTAAAATTTGTTTATTAATTCACTAATTGATCAAGTTGTTAAGTGATCTGAGCTAGCTGTCAAGACCATACAAACAGCACAACTGCAAATACCATGCATACTGCAAATACTATTTTGAATTGTGCGGAAAAAAAATGGGTGACCAAAAAAAGCGCAGAAACCGATTAATATAACTACTTCTGTTTATCATGATTTTACTTACAAACAGATACAAATGGATGATTAATTTTAAAGAAGTCATTTTCCCGAGACGTTGTCAATGCTTTTTATACGTACAGTTTTTTAAAAAAAAACTTTATGATGGTCGTCTCAGGAACTCGGCTATCAAGTCAGTTGGACTTCTCAAAAATAATTTAAGCAAAAATTTCGGGAGTGAATTCCAATTTTTTTTTTGTAAAAAATCTTTAAACGTGTCCCATTTTGATCATTAATCAGTACTGCTGATATTTGTACTTAGTCAGTACTGATCAGACATGCAATTAGACTAAAATTAACTTATCGTTATATCCAGGACAACATCAAAAGCTAGTTTGCTTCTTCTAATTATCTTCAGCCTGATTAAAAAAAACATTTCCATCCGTAAACTTCTAAAGAAAAGGTTCGAATTGAATTCTGAAAACAACGCAGGATTGGTCCACACACCATTTGGCGAGAAACACGGACTATCCAAAGAACTCATGGAATGGTACTGTGATAAAGTTGGTAAGGACACCCCCCTTGGAAGAATCGCAACCTGTCAAGATGTGGCTAAGTTGGTCGCTTTCATCGCATCGGACGAGGCGGAATTCCTGAACGGAAGTTTGGTTTTGTTGGATGGCGGACTTGCATGCAGAAATTTCCTTCAGTGAAAACTTGTTGATTGATTGAAAAGTTTCGCAAAATAGAACCTGACTGGTAATGGAACTGTATCCTCCCCCTCCCCCCTCCCCCCTGTGAACAAAATCTTGTTTTCATTACTATGTTTGAATAAACTATTTGTTACTCACAATTGGCAATGAAAACAAAGCATTTACATCCCAATTTCGTTTACTGCGGTGAAGTAAGACTAGAAGTTTTTTGGCCTAACTACTTTTATATTATTTGATATATTCTAACGTGTTCTCGATTGTGTTGAGTGGTTTATAGATGCAGTGATTTTATTCCTAATGGAACAATATATAGCCTTTGCTGGTGTTCATTTGACTAAAAACTAATTAATTCACACTGATTGAGAAGGAAATTCTTCGAAGAAATTTGTCAAACAAATAGCGAGAGAAATGGGATGTTTTTTTTTTCAAAAGTGAGTACAATCAGCAGTTCAAAATACTTAAAAGATTTTAGAGATTTGAGAACTTCAAAATGGCATCTATCGATTTTCTTCTGAAGTAAATTGAAAATGATGCTCAAGGAGCCATTTTTTAAGAAAAATTAATAGTCAGTATGTCTTGCAGAGACTGGGAAACATTTCTTGACTATTTAGATGTCATCTTCTTCATTGACAAATATGTTTTTTTTTCAAACAATGGCTTAACTTGCATTATGCAGCAAAACGTTCAAATAACCTTGTTGAGCCCATTTGGCAAAGTCGTGGAAAAATATGACAATGTTTCGTCACGGTTGTTCACGATTTGTGGCTTTTGCAGAAAGTGAAAAACCCCCTCAGAAATTGTGGAAAAATAATTTTTGTAAACTTTTTCCAAAACTTATGTCACGATTTTCCACGATTTTCAGCATGCGAGCATGTTTATATTCCCGCCAGTGGATGGAGATTTAAGATCCGATCCAAGACAGGTACGATATTGACGAAATTGTGAACGGGAAACCTGTGTGTGCACGTGAGTGCGAGTGTATGTTTATATATATATATATATATATATATATATATATATATATATATATATGTGTGTGTGTGTGTGTGTGCGTATGTGTGTATGTGTATGTTGTTGTGTAGGTGGGAGGGGAGGCAAGGTGACTGATATAACCTATGTGAAAAACGGAATTTTATTTCACCCAATTGAGGCAAGACTCACTACGTTTTCACTTTTTTTAACTATATGAAATTATAAAATACTAAAAACATCGTTAAATCAATTCGGCAGATATCAACATTTTAACTCTGCATTAGGATTCGAAAAAGGTGGCGAATTGAAATCAAGCCAGCAGAAAAACTTTTCTAATTGTAAAAAATGAATTTTTGAATGACGACGGAAAACAGAAATTGAAATGAAAGGAAAAACCTGTTTACTTATAAAGTTTTTGATATAACTTTGTCATCTCGTTTCAAACGTTAATTTTGGATAAAGCGAATTCCGAAAAATAACCACAAAACCTTAAGCTAAACCTATATTAATATTAGACCGCTCTAAAAGCAAATTTTTCCTTTTCAGTATTGGAAAAATCTGAAGACAAATGTTGCTAGTCTGCCTAGTCATGGGTAAGACTTTGTTAAAACTTACAAAAGTTAATTTCTTAAATCAAAATGGACAAATTAAATTTCTTTCTGTTTTTTTTTGGCTTGATGTCACTTCTGGGCTTGAAAACTGATACCAAATAATACATTTCGCTTACTTTCACCCAATGATATCAATCATATTTTTGAGGTGTTTTCAGATGATCTAGCTACTCGAGAGATAAATTTTAGCCCATTAGAAAACAAATTTTTAAAATCTTTTGAATTATAGATTTAAAAAGTTGAACACATCAATCTGTGTGAACCCA
This sequence comes from Convolutriloba macropyga, assembly GCF_964194025.1. Taxonomy (NCBI): domain Eukaryota; kingdom Metazoa; phylum Xenacoelomorpha; order Acoela; family Convolutidae; genus Convolutriloba; species Convolutriloba macropyga. Next base: position 38,920,395 of record NC_134482.1, on the reverse strand, counting down.
TTAGGAGGTTGTCAATCAGTGATGGCATCCATGTTCTCCCGACCTCAATGTTTTGGAAACTTATTCAAGACTGGCATTTCGATTTGTAAGTTTCAGCTGGCGAAGGCCAGGATTTAGACTTTGAAGTTTTTGCGAAGATTGGGTAGCAATTTACACGCGCAGAAGTGATGAAAAAACATGATTTATTTTTTTTTGTTTATATACTTCGTGTCAATTATGTTTAATTGACAGCTAAAGACCTGATATCTAGCTTAGTTGAAATCATCAGAAAATCTTTCGAGAATATTTGGAAATCGGTTTCAAATTTGCATGTGTTGCCTGACTGAGAGCTTACAAAAACTAATTTTCACCAAAAGAGCTCCTTTCATGATTAGATTGTTAGTGGGTTAGATATGTCTAAAATTCAACATTTCATATTCTTCTAACTTATTTAAAAAGAATAAAAGTGAGAGGCATTCCAATTGAAACAATTTAGGCGTGATGGTTATTTTTGTTAATTATTACAAACCACACCATTCCTGTTGAATTATAAAATGTCCAAAACTACCGTACAACACAAAAAGGGAAAATTTTGAATTTTCCAGAGGCCATAAAGTGTGGTAATGACAATAAATGAAAAATAGAAAAAAACTTAAAGCCAAAGAGTCAATCAACACTGATTTTCGGTTGTCCTGCAAAAATACGCGAAAAAACCCACAAAAGCAACTCGATATAATCAGCATATTGAGATAACTATTGTTTTCCAATTTTTTTCTCCTGTCACACATGTCGTGAAGCGCACTTGACCCATTATTTTTCATCGTATCAAATTGGTGGTTTTTTCAAAAACCATTTCATGCTTTTTTCTAACAAAATGCTCTCTTCTACTTCCTAAAATAATTTATTGAATCATTTTAATAGCAATCTAAGCATGAACTTTTGCTTTGTCACACATGATCTGCTCCCCAAAGAATGTCATAAATAGGATGAGTAATAGCGAATGACATTAGAGCAGACGACAATTGCGACGAGCTTTGCTAGCAAAAAGAATAATTTATTTTCGTTTTCATTGCAGTTATAAATATTTACTACAAAATGAAATAAAAAACAAAACAACAAATTAAAATGAAAACACTATAAATCTTCACACCACGTTCAATAAAGATATTTTTTAAATCAAACTTGCCGTTGTCTATGAAAAAAGCGGTAAAAAATTTGGAAAACGGATAACATTTTTGATAATTAATGCTTAAATTAAATTTTTTGAAATGTTTTAACTAAAAAAGGTAGTAAAATTCTTTTATTCTTTGAGGAAATTCAAAACAAAGACCAATGTGTTTCAGCAGATAATTTAATCATAGTCGTTTTTTCTTTTTCTGAAAAACTCCTTACTCAGAATGTTTAAAGATAATAAAAAAGTGAAACGTTATCTTTTTTTTTCATTTGCTTATTTGAAACAGAAAACTTCTAAATAATTCTACGTCTTTGTACCAAAAATATGCGAACACATCTAATTGCTGATATTTTCGCACCACTTTCATTCGAAGATGAGATCAAAATTTGTTACTTTTACCATTTTTAGTATACGTAAATTCTTATTAGTTTATCTGGAGGCGTACCGCGTAAGTTAAACTCGTTTAAACTCTCTTTTTGAACAAGCAGCATTGCGTTTTGTTGAACTACCAAGACCTTTTGTAATTAAATCTGTGTGTAAGAACTATTTATTGCTTTATATACGTAAAAATAATTCTACAACAAAATCAGTCGAACAAACCGAATCAATTGAATCATTTTACTCTAATTCAATTGTAAAATTTCTTAAAGGGTCGATCTATCCATATAGTTTTATCTTTTGATCACCCTTCATTCCTTCTACGAAGCAAAATGATGAACTTATTCTCGAACGAGAAAGTTGTCCTTATAACCGGAGCTAGTTCTGGAATAGGACAAGAGACGGCTGTGAAGTTTGTGGAAAAGGGAATCACAAATTTATCTCTCAATGGCCGCAATGCTGAAGGGTTGGAGAAAACAAAACAGGACTGCCTAGCAGTTAACAAAGATGCTGACGTGTTGCTGGTACAAGGTTTGATAAACGTAAAATTTTTTGACTTTTGACTTTGTAACCAAACGTTCTTTTTTATTTGAGCAAAGCCAAAGACTGAAGGGATCAAAATTCCATACCTCAGAAGCATTGGTAAAACGCTTTAAAAAATTGAGACATTTAGGTTTTAAAAACTTTTCAACGCACGAACCTTTAAGTAGTAGCCTAGTAGAGAATTTAGCTTTTTATTTGTTGATTTTGAAAAAAAATCACAATTTGAAGGCACGATCTGAACTAGTCAATACCAAGTTTTGTTGCAAACTCTGCACTTTAACCTTAACGTTATCTACGCTATCCGCTGAAAAATAAACCACTGAAAATTAACAGTTATGATCCTATTTCATCTACGGGTAACCGTTGGAGCATAGAAAGACAAATTAAAACACTCAATATTAAATATTTGACAAAAAAAGTTTTCTACAAGACTTACAAAAAAATGTTTGCTGAGAACCAAATGATTCAATGCAAGGAATTGAAAAGATAATTACATATTTGAAACATTATCCCTTAGAAGAAGAAAAAAAATTCTTAGAAATCCGCAGTCTGATTAAATCTTCTTTATATGAAACCGTTAAAATATGTGACTTTACTAACAGGCGCTTTAAAAGAGAATTAAGTAAAAGAGTGAATTGATGTCAATGAAACTTTAAGAAAAAAATGATATATTCAATTTTCCGGAGTTTTAAGCAAGCAAAACCCAATTAGTTTTCCGAAATGCTGCGGATTGATAAACAGCAAAAATGCTTTGTATGTATTTGTTACTATTTTTTATTTTAAAAAAGAATTCTTTTAAGATGCTAAGGAAAGAGCAACATACATTATGCGACGAAAAATGTTAATTATAACGAGTGTACAAAATTTTATTTACTTGCCATAATATAACAAATAGTAACACAAAGGAGAAACAGCATTCGCATGCTGAAACAAAAATAAAATCATAGTTATATGAAGCGTAAAAATTTCTTTGGTGTTATTTTCCTTAAAGAAGGAAGAAAAAATGCTGAATTCTGTTACTCATACGATTGACTAAAACTAAAAGAAATGGAAGCCTATGTATTTTTTAGGTATCAACAAAAAGACGGAATATAACCAGATTAATACATAATTGAAAAAAATTGGTTTTGGAGAAGACAAGAATATTGTCTAAGAATAACCACAGTTAGCGTTTTTACTTCTTTGCTGAGCAAAATTGAACAATGGACTTTATTTCCGACAATTGTCCTAGCTAGAAAGTCAACAGCATTTGAATTCCTTTTGAAGTCTTTATTTGCCATTTTTGAAGTCCTTTTACTAGTGAAGAGCTGTTTTTTGCTCACGTAATCAAAACTATGTTACACTTTCTCTGAAAATCTGATGAATTAAATATCAGATTGCGCTCTTAAAAAGTTCCAATTACTGCCAGACACGAGCTTTAAAAACCAAAATATGCAAATGATCAGCGTTATATTGCTTTACAATAAATTCAGCTCATAAACATCTCTTAATTAAAATTTTGCAGAAAATTCGCAAACAAGACAAAATGTAAAAATAATTTTGCTCATTGCGCAATAGAGTAATGATTACAATTCCTTACAATTTTTTACTGCATCATCTGTTTGCGCATATCAGTCCTTTTCCTTTGAAACGATATCAAAAGGGATAATGAAAACAGATTCACGTTTTCTAGCGTGTGTCGTGAAAACAGGCTAAAAAATCAGCTTGAAAAGGGCTAAAAAAAGGATTGAACCCAACGTGAGAAAAGAATTGAAAGCGCTGAAAACGTAATTTCAGAGACCTTTTCTTTCAAAATTCAGTTCAGTATTAAAAAGCAACGTACAAGTTTGGTTCTTCAAGCGTAACTTTTGCTCGAAAATTTTAATCTGCGCTTAGGCATGAAAAAAAGGCGTGAAATGTTGAAATTTTAACCTGGATTTCATTCTCTTTTTCTCGGTTTTTAACAGAAAACGTGGTTGTTTTACTGTCGTCGGCGCTGAACTAACAAAAGCAGCGCAGCTCAGAATCAAGATCTTGTACACAGCAAGCATACAAAGGATAACAAAAAAGTAACAGGCCAGACAACAAAATCTAGTTCGGACAAGCAATCATCTATACTTTTGGGTGCAATTCAATCAGAGGGGCGGAAACTGTTTGGCAGACTTTCAAACACAGAAAATGCACCTTTAAGTCTTCTTTTTCGCAAAAAATTAAGTCTTCTTTTTCGCTTAAAGACAAAAAATTACAAAAAATGCACCTTTAAGACTTCTTTTTCAAAATGAGGCTGCTCTGCATTTCGACGATCCAAGCCAAACATGTTCAAAAAAAGGTGCTGGAGGTACAAGAATTGTCAATAAATAGTCCCGATCAGAATCTGAAAAATTATGAACAAGTTTGGAGCAACAGTTACACAGAGACACGCAGTTTTTAGAAAAATTTTCAGAAAAAGCTGAAACCTAATGACTCCTTACTAGATTGATGATCTGAATCCAAAACATTGTATTTTTTTTTAAAGTTTGTGAAGCTTTTGAAAAATTTTCTAGATGTACCTAGTTTTTTGATACCATAGTTTATCATTGCTATTCAGCGCATTAAGCTGACAATTGAAAAAAAAAACAGAAATGGAGCCCAATTTTCAACTGATTTCAACAGATTGCTTTACATAGTTCAGAAGGATCCCCGGTCAAAAAATTGCACAATATCTATGACCTCGTTTGAGGCCATCTTTGACCATCTTTGCTTCATTCGAATCAGATTTGATTTTTGTATAAAAATACAATTCGTGACCAAATCAAAATCCTAAGAAAAAACCTATCTTCGGATATAAAACTTTATTTCGGTTTAGGTGATCTACGAACCGACGGCGTGTGTGAAAAGTTAGTGAAAGAGACTATCGAAAATTTTGGTCAAATTGATATTTTATTCAACAATGCTGGGATGTCAGTAGGCGTACCACTTTGCGACCCATCAATGGATTCTTACGAACCTGTTTTTGACATCAACCTCAAAGTGGCGGTCAAGTTAACCAAACTCTGTATACCCTATTTGAGACTAACCAAAGGAAATATTGTGAACAATTCCTCAATTCTCGCTACCCACCCGGTGCCGAATCACTCGTTTTATTCTATGAGCAAGGCGGCTCTCGATATGTTCACGCGGTGCATTGCTGTTGAGGAGGGCAAAAATGGGATTCGGGCGAATAGTATCAGCCCTGGGAAGTTTTGACATGCAATCATTGAATATTCAATAAGGTTTTCAAAACCGACCGTCTTCAGGTTTACTTAAAATCATATGCGGCTCGCTGAAAATCAGATTTAGACAAACATCTGGTCACTTAGCAGTTGATCATTTTCCATGGAATTTTCCACGCACCTCGCCTCTCTTCCGTGCGTTTTTGAAAGACCTAATAGAAGCAATTTTGAACGAGGACCTCGAGTTGAGGAGTTGAGATGACCATAACTTGCCTCCACTTTTTACAACAAAATTGGGTATTTTTAGCCAATTTTTGAAATGCTTGTCAATTCTAAATTCTTTTACGCGTTATAAAAGTTGTCAGTATGTCTTCTTCTTCGTAAAACAATGTTAACAATTAAACAAACAAACTTGACAATTAATTTTCACCTTATTAAGATTACGTGCCTCATTTTTGTTGCCAACTATAATTGACAGCGCAACTCAAATTATGCGAACGTTCTTTCTCATGGGGAGGAAATTAAATAAAAATCCTACACTGTACAATTCAATGATTGCTTACCTGTTCTGAACCATTTAAAGGGATAATTGAGACAAATTTCGCGCAGAGCATTGGTGTTCCCAAGGAATTCTTGGAACCGTACTGGGATAATCTTAGGAAACAAACTCCACTGGGCAGAAACGGATCTGGGAAAGATGTGGCTAATTTGGTTGTATTCTTAGCATCCGATGAAGCGAATTTCTTAAGCGGTTCTTCAGTTTTACAAGATGGAGGTCTAGCGTGCAGAAATGTCATTCAGTGAAAACCTGACAGTCGGCTGCAAAAATGATTAGTGTGACTTATAGATATTCACAGAAGAAGAAAAACTTGGACAAAAGTTTCGAAGACTGCAAAAGAATTTATAAAAAATATCTGGAACTTTTTCTGCACAAACTGAAATATATCTTTGCTGGACTGTTTGAGTTATTGTAATTAGTTAGTTCTTTTTATAAATCATTGTACAAGAAACAAATATTGTTTTTTATTCATTAAAGACTTCCGAAGTTTATCTAATACAAATTTCTTTCAAATGAGAGGTAAGAAAACAGACCACGAAAAGGCCGGTAAACTTCATACTTTAACTTTTTTGTTGGATCAATTGAAAAAAATTAGCGAATTACCAAAGAATTATACAAAAATGCTTTTGAAGCTGTCAATCTGCAACTTACAAATAAGTTGAAGGAAAAAACGATCACATTTTTGATGAAGAAGTCTAGCCAAGACAATAATTTGAATAAATTTAATTTGATTCCTAGTTCTCAGTTTCTATCTATTGCCCTAGAACCATATTTCATTCTGTTTATAGGCATTTCCACAACAACTGGAGTCTTAAAGCCACTCGTTACGTACACTGGAGGCAAAAGGAAAAATTCAAAAGAAGTGCTTGTTTTAAACTTTAACTATGTCTTTTTGGTCAACGAGATCAGAGCAGGATGGCAACAAAAAAGGAAAACGCTTCGATTTCAATTATGTCACTGAAAACGAAAATAAAAATATCAGTGGTTATAAAGGTAAATAAAATCTAATTGTTTCCTATAAACCGCTGCCAGCTGCTCAAAAAGCCAAAGCATGAGATAAACATAATCTTTAAAAGGTCAGCCGAAAAAACTGGTATTGAAAAATAATTTGGTTTTCATTCTAAGGAATTGGGTTCAGAATAGGAGCTCTTCGTTTGATGAAAACATATACAAGAGAAACTACGCTCAGTATTGTTAGAAAAATTAATATACACATACGACTCTTTCCTAAATGAAGAAAAATCATGAGCTCACGTCAGCATTTTTATGGCGTATTTTTTTCCAAAATGAAATAATAACGCATAAAATTTCAGAGCAAGTTGAATTGAAGGGAACGAACGTTCGGTTTTCATGTTTTTCAGAACATATTAATTGATTCTTAAGAGAATCAAAACGAATTCGCACAACAGGGTTTTTCGAGGAAACTGATTTCAATAGTCTTTAGTATTAAAAAAACAGTTCTCTGTACCATCTGGAGAAAACATATTTTATTTAACTAGATTGGAAGTCAGTTTTTCAACTTTGACAATGGAGGATGAAAAAGAAACGTTGCGCTGTTTAAAGTAGATTTTTATCCAATATATTGACATAATGACATGTAAGCTCTACAAGATGGTTTAATAGATATCCATAGTTTCCAAAAGTGATTTTTTTGCAAACTGCTCAAAATGACAAATACTTATTAAAAAATCAACAGAAAAAAACGTTTAATAAAAAGTAATCCGAAAAAGTTGACGTGCAAGGCGCTGCACTGAAGAGACAGTGTTTGTGAAGGTTGATGACGAGCAACAGTATATTTTTTAACTAGTGAAAAAGAGTTCTCTAAGTTTTGGCAAGAGCAAATTTTTACTAGATGCATCCTTGGTCCGTAGCTAACAAAGATCGAAATGATTCAGAATGTCATCTGGTCTCAAAAACATCTTTACATCCGGGAGGCGTGCGTGAAAGAATTAAGGGACAATGTCTCAAAGTATCTGCCTGATTAAAAAGAACAGAACAAAAGAAAGACAAAGAAATAGCAAACTTCGTGCAAGCGATCTCTGTTGCCCTGCAATTTTTAGAATAACTTGTATGAGTATATTTATTTACTCTTTATTAGTTCAGTTTTTTAAATGCGTTTGATGAAAACAATGACTGTCTTTGACCAAAAAAAAAATCAAATTTCTGGTTTTTCGGAAAACAAACACCATCAGGATTCTTTATGACTACTCATTTCTGATTGTACAGTGGTTGGCCAATTAGCGCAAAAAACGGTGCAATAGATTTTTTCTGAGAATAAAATCCTATTGACAAGGGAATGAAAAAACGGATTCAACATCTAGGATTTTTGCAAGATGTTTCTAATGTATTGCAACATTCTTGTAAGATGGTTTCAAATATTACAAGGTCCTTTCTAGAAAAATAAATTATAAATATGGCTTCATCTGCAAGATTTGTGGTAATTTGCAATTTTTTTACCTTGACCGATATGTTTAGTTCTTATGAGATGTTCCCATTTGGACAAACTGGTATCGGGTGGACACAAATATTCCGGAAAAAATTTTTGCAAACATATTTTTGGTAGTAGAAATAAGTATGAACTTCGTAGTAGATATAAGTATGGACAAATATTATGTTTCGTTCCAGAAAAATCCCGGAACTATAAGCAAGATTGTGATATTTTGTCAACTCGAAACACCATTTGACAAGGAACACACTCTTTTTTTTCAGAAATGACAAAAAGAGAGCGTCAGGAAAAGCAATTTTCTCAACTCCAATAACAGGAGTTCTCAAATTTCTGTAAGTTTTAAATGCGTGGTTTTGTCGTTCTTTCAATGTTTTTTTCTTTTATCATTGTTTCGTTTTGACGTTGAAAACATTTTTACAGATCTACGGTTTGACTTAAAAACTCAAACTCCATCGGGGAGGGCCTGTATTCAAAAAAATACACCGTTTTGTTTCATACTCATTGTCAAGGAGAAGTCTTTTCATGCGTCGAGCAAAAAATTTTCCAAGAGCATTCTGCGTTGAGCATAGATTTTTCATGGGTCAATTCAATTTCTTTTCTTAGGTCAGCGTTTCTGCAAACCTTGAATTTTTTTATTTTTGCTTCTCTAGATTCTGAAGCAGCAACTCAGCCGGACAAAACGCGGATTGCACCAGTGCAGTTTAACTTAAAGTTTATCTAATTACTAACATAAGTATACTGGTAATAGAGATATATTAAGCATAAAATTATCGAATATTAGGCAAAATTCTTTCGAATGATTTGGGTTTTTCTTAGTTAAAAGTGTCGGTTCCCTGGTCAATTTCGATAAAAACTAACTACCAGAAAAAAATTATCCCCCATATAAAGAGAAGTTACTTCTCTGAAACCATGAAACAGCATCGAAATCGCATTTAGACTCCTTTTATCTTCGATTTTTTTGCAGTATCTGAATTAAAATATAGTTGCCTACCTCTAAAAACCACAGGAAATATAGCATAGCTAGTTTACTCCGAGTAAATAGTTGATCAAATCTTAATTCCGGCAGTTAACTTAATATCATTAATAAACATAATGCCATCGAAATGTTGCTCTTCAATTATTTGTAGATCGCACTTTGCTATTATTTTAGTTGCATAATGTTGAGACGTTTTGTGATCACTTTTAAGTTCACGACAGTTCTACTATTCAATGTAATTACTGCTAAAGCTTGTTTGGTTTAACCTGATATAACTTTTCGGCTCTGATAATTTTAATATTGTTCAATCAATAAGCTTATTTATCTGTTCATATTTGTCAATGGTTTAGTTACACTTTTTGTTCGAAAATTCGTTATAATCATGAAACTGTTCTCTGATGAGAAAGTGGTGATTATAACTGGAGCTAGTTCTGGGATAGGACAGGACACGGCTGTGAAATTTGTGGAAAAGGGAATCACAAAACTGTCTCTCAGTGGTCGTAATGCAGAAGCTTTGGAAAAGACAAAGCAAGATTGTCTAGCAGTGAACAAAGATGCTGAAGTTTTATTGGTGCAAGGTTAGTTTTCATTTTCTTAATAGCCGAGCTCTTATCTGATGCAGTTCAGAACAAAATTTGTTTGGTTGTTGGTTCTCTGGCGAACTACTATTGCTAAATATATCATCGTTTTATTTTGTTTACTATGACGTCAACAAACAGATTTCATGAAAAAAGACATGCCCATAACTCCTTGTAGAGGTATCTCAAACTGTAAGAATTTTTGTCTTTCGGTTCTCGTTTCATTTTCGTTTCCAAGTGAATTCATAATCTTGCAAGCTTCTTTCTTGCAAGTTCATAATCTTGCAAGATGCTTTCTTACAAATATTCAATTCCATCGTTACTAGGGTCAGCATTGAATTGACTAATTTGATCTCAAAAAGTTCCTCAATAGGGCAATTTGAGTTCAGTATTTGTAGAACATTGTCAGATATTTTCATCTGTTTCCGCAACCTTCACAAGAATTTCAGCTGCTTATCAGAACAAGTGAATTTCCCTATTGGATAAATTTGACTCCAAGGAAAATTGAGTACTGAATTAGAACGAAATTCAGAACGTTATCAGTACTGATTCAGAGTCTGATTCAGGTCACATTTTGCCCTGAATTTGTCTGAATCAGACTCTGAATCAGGGGTCTGAATCAGAATCAGAATTTTATCTGATTTAGACTCTGATTCAGACTCTGAATCAGGCTCTGAATCAGACTCCGATTTTTCTCTGATATAGGGTAAATTCATAACTATGTTCGTGAGCCAAGCTATGTTTTACCCTTGTTTTCGCTCTCAGGTCCTTAATTATATAATTTCAAATAATACCTGTAGAAAATGAAGAGATTTATATAATGGGTTGTCGGAAACTTTCTCAAGCCAAGTCAAAACTGACTTTTTGAGATTTTTCGATAAGCTCTGTGTGGTTTAAACCCTCCTCCCTTTTCATTCCGGGCTAGGGACCGGCAGTGACAACCTCTTTATGAAGACAATTATTCTCAAATAAACGTATGGTGGCTACATCTTTTGCATATTCACAGTTCACATAGCCCCTACAGTTGGTATAAAACCAAAAATAGTCAAAGAATCAGGAACTGTACGAAGAGTCGATATCAATTTGCATCACAATACCAGAATACATCAGGAAAGATGTTATTTCTTTTTTCGGCTAAAGTTGTTGGCATTTTGTTCCAAAAACTAATTAAAACGCTTAAAAAATGATGAAATTTTTGATTGTGTTTCTCTGCAGGGTTGAGAAAAAATTCTGATTTTCATTCTGATTCAGAGGCAAGTCAGAAACGAATTCTGAAATTTCCTCTAATTCAAAGGAAATGCAGAGAACACTGATTCTGAATTTTGCTCTGATCCAGAAAGGTTTCAGAATCGATGCAGAAAATATTCTGATATTGTTCTGAATCAGTACTGAAAATCAAAATTTCTCTGAAAACGTTCTGAATCAGTACAGATATTAGCTAAGCGTTAGGTGCGGGTAACATGATCTTGCTATGATATACCAAATTTTGTCAAGTGTCCCCATTATCACAAACTCTTATAATTTTTCCAAAAACGTACCCAAAAACTGGCTAAAGGTATACCATGAAACTTTTGGTTTTTGTTTTAAAAACAGGCCAAATACATCACAAATACAAGATATAATCACATATTCAATTGAAAAATTAAATGTGAAAGGAGATGAACAACATGTCAGAAATTAAACAATTACTTTTCCAGAAACTAATACTTCACTAAAAAAATAAATTTAACTTTTTAAGCATGAGCTTTGGGTTCAAGATATTGAATGGAAAAATTTAGTACTGGTCTATCTTGGCTATCCAAAATTTCAGCAGAAATATAAAATCATAGCAGGACAAGTCCCAACGTACAATTCAAAGAATTTTAACAGAATGAACAAACAACTAAACCTAAAACGGACTATGAGTGAATTGGAAAAACCATTTCTAAACAAATCAGATATAAAAGAAAACAAAACCAAAAATTAAGGTCAATATGCCGTATGGGAACAAAAAAACGGCTAGCGCGAAAACAAAATTTAGTTCGAACAAAAACTAGGTCTCGAATGAACTATGAATGGAGTGGGAAAACCATTTAGAAAAAAATCCAATCAAAAAAATTGAAAAAACAGTAAAAATCAAAGTGAAATAGCCGCATGTGAACAAAAAACCACTAGCAAGAAAGCGAATTTTTGTTCAAACACCGTTTTGTCACTCTATTTTAAAATTAGAGCAAAGAATTTCACGCCGCAAAACCACACGCCTTTTTGCTCCATTTCGTGTTTCGGCGTGACCAAAATTACTACTCCAATTTGACTTTAAAAATCATGAAAATGTGTACACAGAACATAAAAAAAGACAGCGCCCCAATACAATTCAAATTCTTTAATTGTAATAAGCTTTGCTGACTAAATGGAAAAAAAACAGAATGAATGACAGGAGCAACAATTTAACCATGAAAATGATTAAATTGGAGTCCATTTAAGTTGGATGACTTTACCGAAAAGGTAAATGAGCTTGCTGATTTTTGATGCACCATTTGACTGAAGAAAAAGTGAAACAGTGTTTTCTTGACACCAACATTGAGTTGCCTTCTCCAGATGATGACACTCGAGTATAAAGTCCTTTTTCGAGTTCATGTGTCGTGGTCGATAACACGGTTCAACAGTTCAATACGTTCAAATTTAAATTAAACTGGGATTTGAAAATATACAAAAATTAGCTCTTATTTATAGTAATTATCTATACAAAAATAAACAGAGGATATTTAAATTAGCAAAAAATATTTTACATGATTACCATGCAAAAAGATTTCAGTTCCGAGTCACGGACCCTATGTTCTATTGTCGGTAATATTCATGAGAATCCTTCATAATGTTGGTAAAATTGAGTTCATCAGTTGGAGTTTGAAATCAAATTGCCATAGCTCAAAGAATTTTTACTTCCGACCCGTGATTAATGGGCCAATAAGACAATGATAGCGCCAAGACAAAGTTAGAATAGTTTTCAAGTTTAGTTTACTGGCGAATATTTATCGAAACAACAATAAAGTTTCTTGATATTTCTTCAAAACCATCACGTCCTCCCTCTTTTTTAAGCCAGCTTTTTGGTTAGAGGCGTTCCAAATCTGTAGGGTTGTTTTCTAATTCCTATTGATGCTCGTAAAAGCTCTGATGATTAGGATTGAGATTGCTTTGCAGTTGATGTGACTGCAGAAGCTTGGCTTGATATGAAGGTCTCACATGTGTGTTCAGAACTTGTGGTTCTGATTGAGCTATGGTCTTCATCACTGGTTTCACATTGTCTTCGTTTAGTTTCGGAATTTGATTTTTGCTCACTCGAATAGTCCGAGTTGAGTTTTTGGGTTGTATGAAAGAGGTTTTCAAGCCCTCTCTATTGTTGAAGGCACCGGGAATTCTCTGCGTCTTTTCATTGGCCTTGAATAGAATGGGTTAGCAGAAGTCAAATTCGGTAACTGCTGGTAGTCTCACTGTGCGTTCCAATAAAAGTTCAACTGGAATTTTGCCCTCGGCATTTGAAGTGTTGCAATGTGTCATCAGTGCCCTTTTGCGGGAATGATCCATTTAAAAAGGCACGATTAGAACTCCACGCTTGAAGTGCCCGCTTCACTGTCCATTAGCTCTTAGAAGATAGACGGATGACTCCATTTTCTTAATTCCCAATGATTTGTTCTTTTTTAAAGATCGCCCCTTAGAACTTTAGAGCCATTATGAGATACTAAAATTCTGGGTATTCGGAATCTTGCAAAAATTTAAGTAAGATATGTTTTGACTGTTTTTGTTGTTCTACTTCACGCGGGGGAAAGCTACCATCCAGTCAGAACCCAAATGAACAATTACATGGATATTGCTTTGGACCTTAACATAACCCGAGTCCATTTGAAGCTCTTGCTAAACTTTGGCTTTTGGCCACGCGGAGACTGTTTTTCCCAGGCTAAGCCCGTTCACTTGACAATTAGGGAATTTCTTAAAAAAATGTTTGAACGTCTTGGTTTATGCCAGGCCAGCGTGCTATTATTTTGACTAAGGCCATGTTTTCATTTTTCCCAGGATGCGACTCATGCAATTTTTGCCAAATTCAAGTGTCGTAGTTTTGGTCGATAAGATTGATTGCGAAGCACACTCGATTGTTGTCAGATTCGCCATCAACAAAACCCATTCTTCTCAATGCATCTGCGCAGGGTATTTGCTCTCCTGGCGTGTACGTCAACTCAAAGTCGAAACCCATATACTGCAATTGCCCAAGTTGTGATTCTAGCTGATGCTGTCTTCTGGATCTCAACGTCTGGTGCAAAAAGATAGTTGAGTGGTTTTGTGGTCCTTCTGTAGGGTAAATTGTCTTCCAAGAAGGAACTGCTTGAATCTTGTGACCGCGAAGACAATCGGCAGTGCTTCCCGTTTTATTTTTTTAGTAGTTTTGCACCAGCGTCAAATTTTTCGATACAAATGTAACTGCATGTCCTTCTTTTGAAAGAACCCCACCAATGGCTTTTCAGAGGCGTCAGTAGTAACTGTTGCATCTTTTGGCAAAATGTATAGCTGTACAAATGTGGTAGTACATAATTCATTTCTTTGACATTAAAAGCTTTTCGGTGTATTTGTTCCATGAAAAATTACTAATTCCCATGTCATTTTAGGGCAGCATAGATGTTGCCAAAATAGGAATCATTCTTCTGTAAAAATTTGCTAGCACAACAAACGGGTTGAGTTGTTTAATGTTAGTTAGTGCTACTACACTATTTTTTTAAAAAAATTTCTAAAACCTGATTGGTATCTGGTGCTATTCCTTCTATTGAAATGAAGTGTCCAAAAAAATTAATGATATCGACTGTTTTTGAGTTAGTTTTTTTCTCAGTAATAGTAATGTTTTCCTCACGAAGTTACTTTTTCTCTTGAAGCATTCACTTGCCAATCTGGTATTTCAATAGACCAACACATGGTCATGAAAAATCACAACATTTTTCATTCCTGTGAGTGTTGATTCGATGCAACTCTGGAAGATCGAAAAATTTTTTGATCCCTGAGGTAGTCGGCGCATATTGAACAGTCTCAAATGTTTGTTGATTGTGCCTATGTCTTTTGCCGTCGTCAATTTGATAGTTGGCATTTGAGAGATTGATTTTGCCGAACCATGAGGCCGCATGGACATTGTGGAAGATCGTATCCATGTCTGATTTTGGATAACAATCATCCATGACTTTGCCTTTGATATGCACTTTCAAATCCACACAAAGTCTCAGCTGTTCACTCACGCTTCTCTACCACACCACTGAAGATGAATTAGTGACTCTTCTTGGCTATACCGGATCAAGGATTCTCTGTTCTTCACCAACTTCTCCAGCTTCTCTCTAACCTTGTCTTAAAGGTATTATTATGGCTTTGTAGAACATTGGTTCTGATTCTGGTTTCAGCTTCACATGGGCTTTGTAACCCTTCAAAACAGGCAAACGTTTGGTGACCCTGTTTACACTGTGGTTAGGTAAAAGGTCTCTTCTAAACAATCCAAATTCTGTCTCAGACTGCACTAGTACTAGTTGTTTATGAGTGTGAGTATGTGTGTGTGTGTGTGTGTGTGTGTGTGTATGTGTGTGTGTGTGTGTGTGTGTGGGTGTGCTTCCTTTCCACTCGACGTCACAAGTAAGTGATCACAGAAGCTTTAATTGATAAGCATCATAAAATTTGGGTTGTCCTATATTAACTTATAACAAGAGTCTTCTAAGCACAGTCCACATTGTAAATGAAATCACTTTGCTATCTGCACCTGAGTCCGCCTGCATTATTTTAATCTTCATAAATTTCTCGTAAAATATTCCAATGGCCAAGACATGTTAAAGATTTGTTATCTAGTAAATTATCTTCTCATCTTCGCTCCTATTAGAAAAGCTTGAAAAGAGGAATGGTTTTCTTTCTTCGCAACAGCTTTTTTCTTTTTATGTTTACCTGAATATGGCTGGGATTTGCTTCAAGCATTATTAAAAAGTATCCCTCCTTTTAACAGTTAGTGCATTTTTTAATTAGCACTGGACAATGTCTACTAGAATATGGCTTGCCTAAAAACCTAATGCCTTTATTGTTGCTTTTAATAGCAATCAAATTTTGTTTGGTTTTCGAAAAAATGAAAGTGTCCCTGCTTTGCACAGTTGGTGCATTTTTTTAATTAGCACTGGACAATGTCTACTAGAATGTGGCATGCCTGAAACCTAATGCTTTTATTGTTGCTTTTAATAGCAGTCAAATTTTGTTTGGTTTTTGAAGAAAATGAAATTGTCCCTCCTTTGCACAGTTGTTGCCTTTTTTACTTAGCGCTGGACACGGTCCTCTAGAATATGGCATAACTCAACACCTAGCTATCATATTGTTGGTTTTAATAGCTATAAAGTTTTAGTTTGGTTTTCGAGTGGTCGTTTTTAGGCTGTGTACAACTTCTTCTTGCATTATAAAAAAGCTATTGTAATTTTGTATGGTAAAGATGCTAATAACGTTAAATCAGGTGGCTGCTCGAGCAATGTATGTTTTGAAAGATTCAACAGAACGTCAATGTTGACTAATTTTTCCCTTGTACATTTTGAACCAATCAGATAAAAGCAAAATATTTGGAAGTTACACTTTTTTAATTGCAGAAGGTTATGAAGTCAAAAATATGCGGGTTGATGAAACGGACGCATTCATGTCTGATTTTAAGAAATTTAATTGTATGTGTTCTAACACAAGGAAATGCAGAGAACACTGATTCAAAGGAAATGCAGAGAACACTGATTCTGAATTTTGCTCTGAACCAGAAAGGTTTCAGAATCGATGCAGAAACTATTCTGATATTGTTCTGAATCTGTACTGAAAATCAAAATTTCTCTGAAATTGTTCTGAATCAGTACAGATATTAGCTAAGCGTTAGGTGCGGGTAACATGATCTTGCTATGATATACCAAATTTTGTCAAGTGTCCCCATTATCCCAAACTCTTATAATTTTTCCAAAAACGTACCCAAAAACTGGCTAAAGGTATACCATGAAACTTTTGGTTTTTGTTTTAAAAACAGGCCAAATACATCACAAATACAAGATATAATCACATATTCAATTGAAAAATTAAATGTGAAAGGAGATGAACAACATGTCAGAAATTAAACAATTACTTTTCCAGAAATTAATACTTAACTAAAAAAATAAATTTAACTTTTTGAGCATGAGCTTTGGGTTCAAGATATTGAATGGAAAAATTTAGTACTGGTCTATCTTGGCTATCCAAAATTTCAGCAGAAACATAAAATCATAGCAGGACAAGTGCCGAAGTACAATTCAAAGAATTTTAACAGAATAAACAAACAACTAAACTTAGAACGGACTATGAGTGAATTGGAAAAACCATTTCTAATCAAAACAGATAAAAAAGAAAACAAAACCAAAAAATAAGGTCAATATGCCGTATGGGAACAAAAAACCGCTAGCGCGAAAACAAAATTAAGTTCGAACAAAAACTAGGTCTCGAATGAACTATGAATGGAGTGGGAAAACCAATTAGAAAAAATATCCAATCAAAAAAAAATTTAAAAAAACAGTAAAAATCAAAGTGAAATAGCCGCATGTGAACAAAAAAACCACTAGCGACAAAGCGAATTGTTGTTCAAACACCGTTTTGTCACTCTATTTTAAAATTAGAGCAAACAATTTCACGCCGCAAAACCACTCGCCTTTTTGCTCCATTTCGTGTTTCGGCGTGACCAAAATTACTACTCCAATTTGACTTCAAAAATCATGAAAATGTGTACACAGAACTTAAAAAAACACAGCGCGACAAAACAATTCAAATTCTTTAATTGTAATAAGCTTTGCTGACTAAATGGAAAAAAACAGAATGAGTGAAAGGAGCAACAATTTAACCATGAAAATGATTAAATTGGAGTCCATTTAAGTTGGATGACTTTACAGAAAAGGTAAATGAGCTTGCTAATTTTTGATGCACCATTTGACTGAAGAAAAAGTGAAACAGTGTTTTCTTGACACCAACATTGAGTTGCTTTCTCCAGATGATGACACTCGAGTATAAAGTCTTTTTTCGACTTCATGTGTCGTGGTCGATAACACGGTTCAACAGTTCAATACGTTCAAATTTAAATTAAACTGGGATTTGAAAATATACAAAAATTAGCTCTTATTTATAGTAATTATCTATACAAAAATAAACAGAGGATATTTAAATTAGCAAAAAATATTTTACATGATTACCATGCGAAAAGATTTCAGTTCCGAGTCACGGACCCTATGTTCTATTGTCGGTAATATTCATGAGAATCCTTCATAATGTTGGTAAAATTGAGTTCATCAGTTGGAGTTTGAAATCAAATTGCCATAGCTCAAAGAATTTTTACTTCCGACACGTGATTAATGGGCCAATAAGGCAATGATAGCGCCAAGACAAAGTTAGAATAGTATTCAAATTTAGTTTACTGGCGAATATTTATCGAAACAACAATAAAGTTTCTTGATATTTCTCCAAAACCATCACGTCCTCCCTCTTTTTTAAGCCAGATTTTTGGGTAGAGGCGTTCCAAATCTGTAGGGTTGTTTTCTAATTCCTATTGATGCTCGTAAAAGCTCTGATGATTAGGATTGAGATTGCTCTGCAGTTGATGTGGCTGCAGACGCTTGGCTTGATATGAAGGTCTCACATGTGTGTTCAGAACTTGTGGTTCTGATTGAGCTATGGTCTTCCTCACTGGTTTCACATTGTCTTCGTTTAGTTTCGGAATTTGATTTTTGCTCACTCGAATAGTCCCAATTGAGTTTTTCGGTTGTATGAAAGAGGTGTTCTAGCCCTCTCTATTGTTGAAGGCACCGGGAATTCTCTGCCTCTTTTTTCATTGGCTTTGAATAGAATGGTTTAGCAGAAGTCAAATTCGGTAACTGCTGGTTGTCTCACTGTGCGTTCCAATAAAAGTTCAACTGGAAATTTGCCCTTTGCTTTTGAAGTGTTGCAATGTGTCATCAATGCCCTTATGCGGGAATGCTCCATTTAAAAAGGCACGATTAGAACTCCACGCTTGAAGTGCCCGCTTCACTGTCCATTAGCTCTTAGAAGATAGACGGATGACTCCATTTTCTTAATTCCCAATGATTTGTTCTTTTTTAAAGATCGCCCCTTAGAACTTTAGAGCCATTATGAGATACTAAAATTCTGGGTATTCGGAATCTTGCAAAAATTTAAGTAAGATATGTTTTGACTGTTTTTGTTGTTCTACTTCACGCGGGGGAAAGCTACCATCCAGTCAGAACCCAAATGAACAATTACATGGATATTGCTTTGGACCTTAACATAACCCGAGTCCATTTGAAGCTCTTGCTAAACTTTGGCTTTTGGCCACGCGGAGACTGTTTTTCCCAGGCTAAGCCCGTTCACTTGACAATTAGGGAATTTCTTAAAAAAATGTTTGAACGTCTTGGTTTATGCCAGGCCAGCGTGCTATTATTTTGACTAAGGCCATGTTTTCATTTTTCCCAGGATGCGACTCATGCAATTTTTGCCAAATTCAAGTGTCGTAGTTTTGGTCGATAAGATTGATTGCGAAGCACACTCGATTGTTGTCGGATTCGACATCATCTAAACCCATTTTTCTCAATGCATCTGCGTAGGGTATTTGCTCTCCTGGCGTGTACGTCAACTCAAAGTCGAAACCCATATAGTGCAATTTCCCAAGTTGTGATTCTAGCTGATGCTGTCTTCTGGATCTCAACGTCTGGTGCAAAAAGATAGTTGAGTGGTTTTTTGGTCCGTCTGTGGGGTAAATTGTCTTCCAAGAAGGAACTGCTTTAATCTTGTGACCGTGAAGACAATCGGCAGTGCTTCTCGTTTTATTTTTTAGTAGTTTTGCACCAGCGTCAAATTTTTTGATACAAATGTAACTGCATGTCCTTCTTTTGAAAGAACCCCACCAATGGCTTTTCAGAGGCGTCAGTAGTAGCTGTTGCATCTTTTGGCAAAACTTATGGCTGTACAAATGTGTTAGTACATAATTCATTTCTTTGACATTGAAAGCTTTTCGGTGTATTTGTTCCATGAGAAATTACTATTTCTCATGTCATTTTAGGGCAGCATAGATGTTGCAAAAATAGGAATCATTCTTCCGTAAAAATTTGCTAGCACAACAAACGGGTTGAGTTGTTTGTTGTTAGTTAGTGCTACTACACTATTTTTTTAAAAAAATTTCTTAAACCTGATTGGTATCTGGTGCTATTCCTTCTATTGAAATGAAGTGTCCAAAAAAATTAATGCTATCGACTGTTTTTGAGTTAGTTTTTTTCTCAGTAATAGTAATGTTTTCCTCACGAAGTAACTTTTTCTCTTGAAGCATTCCATTGCCAATCTGGTATTTCAATAGACCAACACATGGTCATGAAAAATCACAACATTTTTCATTCCTTTGAGTGTTGATTCGATGCAACTCTGGAAGATTGAAAAATTTTTTGATCCCTGATGTAGTCGGCGCATATTGAACAGTCCCAAATGTTTGTTGATTGTGCCTATGTCTTTTGCCGTCGTCAATTTGATAGTTGGCATTTGAGAGATTGATTTTGCCGAACCATGAGGCCGCATGGACATTGTGGAAGATCGTATCCATGTCTGATTTTGGATAACAATCATCCATGACTTTGCCTTTGATATGCACTTTCAAATCCACACAAAGTCTCAGCTGTTCACTCACGCTTCTCTACCACACCACTGAAGATGAATTAGTGACTCTTCTTGGCTATACCGGATCAAGGATTCTCTGTTCTTCACCAACTTCTCCAGCTTCTCTCTAACCTTGTCTTAAAGGTATTATTATGGCTTTGTAGAACATTGGTTCTGATTCTGGTTTCAGCTTCACATGGGCTTTGTAACCCTTCAAAACAGGCAAACGTTTGGTGACCCTGTTTACACTGTGGTTAGGTAAAAGGTCTCTTCTAAACAATCCAAATTCTGTCTCAGACTGCACAAGTGCTAGTTGTTTATGAGTGTGAGTATGTGTGTGTGTGTGTGTGTGTGTGTGTGTGTGTGTGTGTGTGTGTGTGTGTGCTTCCTTTCCAATCGACGTCACAAATAAGTGATCACAGAAGCGTTAATTGATAAGCATCACAAAATTTGGGTTGTCCTATCTCACCATATAACAAGAGTCTTCTAAGCACAGTCCACATTGTAAATGAAATCACTTTGCTATCCGCACCTAAGTCTGCCTGCAGTATTTTAATCTTCAGAAACTTCTTGTAATATATTCCCATGGCCCAGACATGTTAAAGATTTGTTATCTAGTAAATTATCTTCTCATCTCCGCTTCTATTAGAAAAGCTTGAAAAGAGGAATAGATTTCTTTCTTCGCAACCGCTTTTTTCTTTTTATGCTTACCTGAATATGGCTGGGTTTTGCTTCCACACATTATTAAGAAGTATCCCTCCTTTTAACAGTTATTGCATTTTTTAATTAGCACTGGACAATGTCTACTAGAATGTGGCTTGCCTAAAAACCTAATGCCTTTATTGTTGCTTTTAATAGCAGTCAAATTTTGTTTGCTTTTCGAAAAAAATGAAAGTGTCCCTGCTTTGCACAGTTGGTGCATTTTTTAATTAGCACTGGCAATGTCTACTAGAATGTGGCATAACTCAACACTTAGCTATCATTTTGTTGGTTTTAATAGCTATAAAGTTTTAGTTTGGTTTTAGAGTGGTCGTTTTGAGGCTGTATACAATTTGTTTTTGCACTATAATGCGCTTAGTTTCTGGTGAAACTTTTCCAAAGGCCGTTTCTTGACATCTGAACTGCAAGCTCTCAATCATTCCACCAATCCATATTACTGCTTTTGCTTTAAAACCCTATATTAGTCTAAGTTTAGCTTCAGCGCCCCGCAATATGGTTGACCATTTTGTTGAAACTTTCGCAGTCACAATAGCGTATTTATTCTCTAAAACGTGCTAGCAAATCAACGTCTCATTTTCCTACACCTTCTAATATGAACAGAAACTAACCTTTTCTGCCCCTACTATTATCTCTTTAGGAAAATCATAATTTTGCTTCGCCAATTTGATTTCTTTAATCGGAGTGTCTGTCAGATTCCCAGGGCTCATTAGGCTCCTAATTTTAACAATTGCATCTTGCCCGCACATAAAAAAAAACGAGATTGGTTAACTGTAGGTCCACTGTAAAACCATCGGTTTTGATCCTGTCCTCTTTCTTCTCTGGTCAACATTTCGTAACAAAACTCATAATCCACGCTGTAGTTGGTTCTGCAAGCCCTAGATCCAAAATTTCTGTATCTGTTGGTGGTCTGGACATCATTGTCAAAAAATTCAATAAGTTCACTTTTGAAATGAAAATGAACCAGAAAAAAATTAGCTCGTATTTATCTATCCGAAAAAATACAGAAAAAATTTAGATTAGCTAACAATATTTTACATTATTGACAAGTGAAAAGATTTTAGTTACGAGTCCACGACCTGTTTTCACATTTTCGCTACTTTTCATGTGAGTTATTCATGATCTTGGTAAAATCAAGTTTATCAGTTGGAGGTTGAAATCTTATTTCCAAAACTCAAAAAGTTTGACTTCTGACTCCTGATCAATTGGTCAATAACATCATGATAGATTCATGACAAAATTAGAATAAGATTCAAGTTTATAGTTTTGTGGCCAACTTTTGTCGACAGAACATCTGAGTTCGTCATGTAAATTCTGCTTTCGTTTTTTAAACTTAATCAGAGAAGACTTCTAAGTTTCCTGCTGTTTCTTCGAAACAATGACATTATGCAATTTTTGAAACAAAAATTGTGTAAAAATTCTAGAAAGAAAAGCTCTTCCGTATGTTAGTTTTTTTTTCATTGCAAATGATGGTTTGACGCTGCGCATCTGTTCAAGAAGCATCATATCAAGAACATTTTTTCCCACATTATTTTCAAATCATTTTTTTCTGCAATTCTAAATTGCTACTTATTTCATTAAATTGAAACACAAAAATAATAACAGGTTAAATTTGAAAGAATTTCAAGAAACCTTAGGAATTGCCCTTAATTAATATATCGAACAATACAAATAATAATTTATTTGAAAAATAAACTGTTTTTGACAGGAAAAATTTCATGCAATAATTGAAATCTGATTTTTGTGAGTAACATCAATCGAAAACAGATGAAATTATTTTGTGTGCTCCAGTAAATCAAATTTTTATAAAACCACAAAAGAGTTTTGTGCTATTGCATAGCAGGAATCTCAAAAGCAAGAGTGGGGCAAGAATAAGTATGTGCTACTCATTTAATGATTCAGGCCAATTGAATGCTCCGACAATTCGTAATAATTCGATTAAATAATTTTTATTTTCTTTTGAACAACTTGTGTTAGAACACATACAATTAAATTTCTCAAAATCAGAAATGAATGCGTCCATTTCATCAACCCACATATTTTTGACTTCATAACCTTCTGCAATTAAAAAAGTGTAACTTCCAAATATTTTGCCTTTTTCTGATTGGTTCAAAATGTACAAAGGAAAAATTAGTCAACACTGACGTTCTGTTGAACCTTTCAAAACATACATTGCTCGAGCAACCGCCTGATTTAACGTTATTAGCATCTTTACAATACAAAATTACAATAGCCTTTTTGCAGGTAAGTATAACAAAAAAATAAGGGACCCAGCTAACAGTAATAGTTTTTTCCCGGGTCGAGGTGTCACCGCTAAAAATCGCTAAAAGATGTAAGATTTGCGGTGAATTTGAGTAAAAATGTAAGATTTGCGCTCAACGCGATGAATGCGTAGAAAAAAAAATATTCAAGCGGTGAATTTTTTTTCACCGCTTAAGCGGTGAAAAAAAAAATTTCATCGGTACCAACAGAATGCGGTGAAAAAAAAATTTTCACCGCTAAAAATCCCAAATGCTAAAAAGATTTACAGCTTTCACCGCACTTAACGCTAAAAGATAAAAGAAAGTTTTTTTCAGCGCTATTCACCGCTAATCTTACATTATTTTTTGACAAAAGCTGGACCCGGGTTTCTTATATTTATTTATCTCTGCTGGTAGTCAAAATTACGGCCCGTATTACTAAGAGATGCATTAGGATGCTTTAATTATCTACCAATGTACGAACCGACCACTACTGACTATGACATTTTCTAAGAAAATTTGAGCTTGCTGTTAAAAAACTTTTTATGACCAATCAGAGATAAACAATTTAAGTGTCAGCATCACGTTTTATTGAACAACAAAAATTTATTTTGACGACAACTTTTTCACTTAAATCTATTTGTTTATGAACTACTGCATCTACAAATTGTTTTGGTTTTTGTTATTACAGCTTAATAAATGTTCTGTCATCAAAATGTTCAGTTTAGTGCATGCAGAATATTGTAGAACTAAGACATACCACATCATTAAAAAGTTTTGTGTACTGCAACCTTTCTTTTTCTTCAGATTTTAAGATTTTTATAGTAAGTCTAGATCTATGTCTATCTAGCAAGGGGCAAAAATTTTTAAAATTCAGTTTCATTAACCTTTAAACAAACAAAAAAACTAAAATTCTCCAATTTACTTTCTGAAGCTTTACTGTCAAAAATTGTCGGCAAAAAGATTATTATCTCATATTTGCCAATTGATTCCTCCCGAAACAAGCAAAAGTTGTCCTCAAAAACATCAAATCTCACAAATGATACTCAACATTTCTATTTTTCAATTTATAATTGAAACGCAATTTCATTTTGATATTGAAATAAAATTCTTTTAAATCGTCTTATAGATGTTTGCCAATTTTTCTGTTCAGGTGATCTACAAGCAGACGGTGTGTGTGAAAACATAGTGAAAGAAACTATCGATAAATTTGGACAAATCGACATTTTGTTCAACAATGCTGGAATGTCAGTCGGGGCACCTCTTGTTGACCCCTCGATGGATTCTTACGAAACAGTTTTTGACATCAATCTCAAAATGGCTGTCAAATTGACCAAACTTTGCATTCCGTATTTGAGACTAACTAAAGGGAATATTGTGAACAATTCCTCGGTTCTTGCTACAAACCCGGTACCGAATCACGCGTTCTACTGTATGAGCAAGGCAGCCTTGGATATGTTCACACGGTGTATTACAATTGAAGAAGGAAAAAATGGGATTCGGGCTAACAGTATTAGCCCAGGGAAATTTTGACAAGCAATTTTTGTTTCAATTTTCTTTGCTGAGCAACATTGTCTGTTTTTTGTTTAGCTCGGTTGTTTCAAGTTTTTTTTGTTCTTTTTTGAAAAACTGTACAAGTACGTTTTTTAAACGTTACAGCGAAAAATTGTACTTCTGTAGTTTGTTTCAGTACATTCATTACTGACAGTTTCTATTATGTTTCGCATAGCGTGATTTAAAAATTATTTAAATGACTTCTGAAAGTAGTCGAGGAATCCAGATGAAAAACTTTGTCACTTCAGATCATGCAGGAATCTTCCGAAATGTATTCAAAATCAACCTTTAGATAATAACAGAGGATTGATTTATAATGTTGCAAGAATCTTACATGAAGAATGTATTCCTTCTCAGGATCGCTTCCAGGGTTCTCATTATATTAATCTTTTATGCTTCGTTTTTATATGCTTTGTTAACGCTTTGTTTAAATTTCAGTTTTACAGAATTAATTTTCCCAATTTTTGTTCTGTCTACATAAATATGTTTTGAGATGTGTTTATAAAATTTCAATCTGATTGACATTCTACAAATTTAAATTGAACTTTATTTCAATGGATACCTCAAAGACAAGTATGTAAACAGCATAAATTATAAGAGTATATTTTTCTCCAAGATTGAAGAGTGGTCTTAAGATAACTCATAAGAGAACATGATTTTTGAGTTAATCGGTCTTTAAAATTGCAATTTTTTCTTTAAGATTTTTCGACGTCTATCTTGCAAGATCTTGTAAGATTCTTGCAATATAGGCGTCCGGATCTTGCATCTTGCAAGATAAGTGTCATTTGCAAGAATCTTGCAAGATCTTGCAAGATAAGCGTCGGAGTTCGTCTAGGGTAGATCGTCAATAATTGCTTGTCTGTTAAAAATACTCAAAGGAGTCGTTGAGACAAATTTCGTTGAGAGGATGGGTCTTCCAAAAGAAGTCGTGGAGCCATATTGGGATAATCTTAGGAAACTAACTCCATTGGGGAGAAACGGAACCGGGGAAGATGTGGCTAAGTTGGTTGTATTCTTAGCATCCGATGAAGCGAATTTCCTGAACGGTTCTTCGGTTTTACAAGATGGAGGTCTAGCATGCAGAAACGTCTGGCAGTAAAAACTAAAGAGCAAGATGGATGAGCAGATAAACTTCAATCATTGTCGCAAAGGAAAAAACTTCGAACTTCTCTGAAGTACACCTTAGATTAACTCAGAAAAAACGTATCCAGAATCTTTTCTACACATCATAAATTGATATAAAATTCAGTACTTTTCCCATTATAGACCCCCGCCAAATCTGTCAACATAGAGAACACAAATTGTCAAATTTGTAGAGGAATGACTAATTTTGAGAATTTTTAAACATTTATCGTTTTAGACCGCACTTGATTGTTATTAAACATTGTGGCAATTTTTTGTTGAATTTTAAGGACAAATGCAGAATCTCATCATATTCTTTATGAAAAGGTCAATATTTCATCACCATTCCCCCCTTTACAAATGTATAAGTCAAATCGGAAGAACAGTTATGGACAGTAAGACTTATAAGAACGAGTTGATAATTAAAACAAATCTTTCATGGGAAAAACCAAAATATTGAGTTATTCTATTTGGGCAATGACACTTGCCATTGAAAGGGCACAAAAAAATTAAAGACAAATCAAATAAATTTCATCAATTTCAATGTTTTCCCTTGAGACTTCTGAAACATGAATAATACCTAAAAAGTGATAGCAGATCTTGAAAACCATCGGTCAGTAAATTTTTGATCGGTCTATTACTTTTTAATAAATTAATTTATTATTTTTCAAATTAGTATAAAAAAATTCCAAGGGGGACATCGAAAAGAAGCTCACAGAAACTCTTGTGAAGAATAATTTTGCTTCGAGTATTTTAAATCTGAGAAATTGAGGTCATGGCTTTATTCCGTTAAGCTTACTAGAACATGCATTTAATTTTATGCATTCAAATATCATAATTCATTGTCAAAAGTTTAAAGAATTGGACGCCTTATGTAAGATTTCTTTCACTGTAGTTAAAAAGCCCATTTCTTCGAAATTAATTCAAGAATAAAAGAAAGTAAAAACTTTACTTTATTTTCAGTTGGTCTCAAAAAAATGTTAAAAAAATGTTTAGCCATTTGGTCTCAAGTGTGATCCTCAGGCTTATAACGGAATGAAGAAACTAGAAATTTTCTTCATCCATTTTTTGCTTGACCGACTATTGTGATTTTTGATAGAATTACAAACGTCCACTTGGACCGAGTTTGTGTGTATGATCGGAACTATTCTGTTTTCGCCCAGTGTTTTATCACAGTTACAATTTATCTATTGTTATATAGCACGTTACCATGTAAAAAATAGCACGTGCGCCTGGGGGCGCAAAAAAAATATAAGCCCACTAAGCTGGGGGGGGGGGGGAACAGAAACAGAATAGATCCGTATGGTCAATCACTTTATTAGATTGTATGGTCAATCCGTATGGTCAATCATGAAACGAGAACCACGGTCTGTCCGCTGCACCAAAGCTCTCATGGCGTATGAACTCTATTAGCTTGATAAACTGCAAGCTTGTTTTTTTTAGTACTACCTGAGCCCCCTACAGCACGATAAAATATATTTCTTATTGTCTTAATATCTAACAGCAGGTGCTCTGTATATCTGGGGCCAAACGAAAAAAGATCCTAAACTGCTCAGCTGCTATGGTGTAAAACTAGACTTGGTAGCTAACAGTGCAAATTAAAATTGGTTGGTACCAGTCATTAATATAAAAGCGCCTGTTGTCGACTGTTCTAGAAATCGACACTTGATTTTTAGCATGTGGAGCCCCGTCCTTTTATTTTAAGGGATCGTTAAATATAAAACCACTGTTCTGTGATCATATAAAGTTAACCTCAACTCCCTCCCCACCAATTACTGTAAATATATCATTAGGGTGGGGGCTATAATTTCGTAGATTATACATATAAAGAAAGTTTTAAAAAAGTGTGCATCAAGGATACCTTATGAAAACAGAGCTTGTGCCAACCACTGAAAATAATAAGTAAGTTGTGTGTTTCCTTAATAACAAAAGTTTGAAAATTTTGAGATTGTAAATACACTGCGCAAGGTAAAAAAAAATTGAGAATTTTTCTGAAACTTCTGCCAGTCAAAATATTTTTATGTCTTTTAACGCAAACAACAATTGTTAAAAGAAATTGAGTTGAACTTTTGATAGAGTTTTACAAATCAAACATTTCTCAGTGCTCTATTGCGTGTTTTTTCTAGATGTCAGAGTCGACTTTTGAATGCAGGGCTTAAATTTTTATGTTTGAAGTAATCGAGCCAATGGGAGGGCGTCCTCCTTTTTGAGACTGTTTTCAGCACGAGTCGCGGACAGGTTTGATCTTTTTCTAAACTATAACCACGTTGAGGCCCCATACGGAAGCAAGTATTTAAAGACCATACCGGACAGCAAGTGTCTATAACAAGACGGGATGAATTTATGCCCAGAATTTCATGCTATCATCAGAGTTTTGTGCAATAATGTCCAAACTTTTGTGCGCCTAGATATTTGTTTTTGTATAGAAGTTTCACAATGAAAATGAAGTCAACAAAAAAATTAGTCTATCTTGTCTAGGAGCAAGACTTAGATTTTTGTAATTTTCCTGTATTTTTTTTCAAAACACGTAAATAAAATTGGGCGGTTTTGCGTTTCTCTACTGCATATTGTGTCTAATGCTTTCTCGATCGGTGCCTTTTTGTTTTGTGTCCGTTTGATGAGTTTGACGTGATGCTATATGTTTATGTTAGTTTCAGAAATCTAGAACAAATTTTTTAAAAAAGTAACTTCTTTTTCTCATCTATAATGGATACTTGCAAGCCCCAAAAAGTTAAGTTTTTTTTGGTGCGTACATGAACATGAATGCACTTAATTAAAGACATGAACGCACTACAATTTGACCATGAATGCACCTAAGTTTGGACATAAACAGACGAAAGTCTAATTATGAGCACAAGAACATTTTAGATTTTCGTGCGTTCATGTCAGACTTTCGCAAGTTTTTCAGACTTTCGGGCGTACATATCAAAGGGCCAGAGATTTTTGTGCTTTTTTCGATGTTTCTATACTATGTCATTTTGAGCGCACGAAGCCCTCATTTTTCGTCTGGACATATTTGATTCAAGCTGGGACCCAAATTTGGGTATCATTGCGTCGATCAAGGGTCAATGGCGCTTTTGTCGACAAACAGGCAAATGGTGCAAACATTTCAAATAAAAAAGTAGAATTTTTAAATGATGGTGCAGTGATGACGAAGATCAAAAGAAAGCAGATCGAAAAGGAAAATTTGGACAACAGATCGAAAACAAATTTATTCAAGGCGCAGATTGGGCGCAAAACATATTCGGTCGTGGCAATATGTTCCGTTTCAATAGATTCATATCAAATTCCACAAGCTGCTGCGGTATAGCTATTGCTCGTTAGGCCATACGCTATAATCTTATGTTTAAGCTTGCAATAAATTGCAATAATAAGCAACAAAAAATATATATTTTTGCTTTACTCTCACAATCTTAATGTTTTCGATCTAATCTCTTTCGATCTTTTAATGTTGTGACGTCACCACAAATGCTATGATACATTTTGTTTCCTTATTGTTAAAAAAAGCTAGCTGGTAAAAAATTATGAAAATATAACTCAATTGAATTGAACCTTATTTTTAATATTGATTTTATGAGGTCATATTTTGAAAACCAGAACGTAACATTTTTGGGTACGGTTCCGTTGAAATCATGGCAAGACTTTATACATAGAGACTTACTAAGTTTTGGACGTTTTCTACGCATAAGTATCTTCACTAGTTATTATAAAAGTACTAATTACTTTGATACTTAGTATAAGTATAAGTTTTCATTCTTATTTTTCAAAGTTCTAAGTAAAATGGGCAACCTGGGTTATGAATGAGATGACAATCCATGTCAACAAAATTTTGTTTTTAAATTTTGAAACCAAATTTGTCGTCGATTTCGACTTAGGCCTTGGACATAATTCGAATATACAAAAGGGGAGTTCCTGTTCTTATCTGAAGAATAATTGCTGTGTTGCCTGCATCCAAAAACTCCGCCTGAAAAGATATTGTGATATTTACTCAACCAACAAAAGTTGATCGATGTTTGCAAAGTTTGTGGCTTTAAGATTACGTTTTGAACATTTACAGTTATAAACCTTCAGTTTACCGATTTATAACATTAAAGTTTTGAACAAACTGACCCTATAATTCAACCTAATAACTTGTTGACTTTTCTCTCAAATTTTTGTTTCATAATCACACAAACTATCACGCCTCAATTTAAATTTTATTGATTGTTAGAGTTAGAAAAATAATCATGAAACTGTTCTCTGATGAGAAAGTGCTGATAATAACTGGAGCTAGTTCTGGGATAGGACAAGAGACGGCTGTGAAATTTGTGGAAAAGGGAATCACAAAACTCTGTCTCAATGGTCGCAATGCAGAGGGACTGGAAAAGACAAAACAGGATTGTTTAGCAGTGAACAAAGATGCCGAAATGGTTCTCGTACAAGGTTTGAGTTTGATGACGTTGGATCAATTACCAGAGAAATAGTTTCATTTCCTTTTTTTAAAGGATCAATGTAACATTTTTTCACTATTTCAATGATTCATGGTTAAACAGAAAAATTGAAGCAGAATCTGAATTTGCATTTCAATTTTGTTTTCCAACCTCCAGCTGAAATGAAAAACAGCCAGCTAAAATTATAAATACAAAATTGACTCGTTCAATTTTGATTTTCATTTATTGAACGTTTTATTGAAAGTTATACCGACAAAGAATATTCACCATTTGTCTTTGTTACAGTCCCGTACTTAACGCCAAGTCAATATCAGTACTGGGCAAGTCTAATTGCAAGTCTAGGTATCAGTACTGATTCAGAGCTATGATCATAACACATTTAAGACTTGTCAGACTTGGCCAAGACTTGGCAAGTCTTAATCCAAGTCTTGGCCAAGACTTGGCAAGTCTTAATCCAAGTCTTG
Source organism: Convolutriloba macropyga (assembly GCF_964194025.1). Lineage (NCBI taxonomy): Eukaryota > Metazoa > Xenacoelomorpha > Acoela > Convolutidae > Convolutriloba > Convolutriloba macropyga. Next base: position 38,889,403 of record NC_134482.1, on the reverse strand, counting down.
GCCAAGACTTGCCAAGTCTTAATCCAAGTCTTGGCCAAGACTTGCCAAGTCTTAATCCAAGTCTTGGCCAAGACTTGCCAAGTCTTAACCCAAGTCTTGGCCAAGACTTGGCAAGTCTTAATCCAAGTCTTGGCCAAGACTTGCCAAGTCTTAATCCAGTCTCAAATGGCCGAAAAAAAGGTCAAAAATAGCCGAAAAAAAGGTCAAAACTGATCGAAAAAACGTCAAAAATGGCCGAAAAAAAGGTCAAAAATAGCCGAAAAAAAAAGGTCAAAACTGATCGAAAAAACGTCGAAAATGGCCGAAAAAAAGGTCAAAAATAGCCGAAAAAAAGGTCAAAACTGATCGAAAAAACGTCAAAAATGGCCGAAAAAAAGGTCAAAAATAGCCGAAAAAAAGGTCAAAACTGATCGAAAAAACGTCAAAAATGGCCGAAAAAAAGGTCAAAAATAGGCGAAAAAAAGGTCAAAACTGATCGAAAAAACGTCCAAAATGGCCGAAAAAAATGTCAAAAATAGCCGAAAAAAAGGTCAAAACTGATCGAAAAAACGTCAAAAATGGCCGAAAAAAAGGTCAAAAATAGCCGAAAAAAAGGTCAAAACTGATCGAAAAAACGTCAAAAATGGCCGGCAGACCTTGCAAAAAAAATCAACAGGACCTCAAAAAAGCAACAAAAGCTGTTTTCCTATACTCAGTTAAAAAAGAGTACTACAACACTGAATTGGCCGCAAGCGACCAAAAAGTATAAAAACACCGACAAAATTTAAAGACATAATTTTTTTAAATTAAAGACATAAAAAAATAGAGGCATCGTATTCAAAATATAAAGGCATCAGAGCTGATTTTTTTTTCGTTTTTGACCCAGAGAAAAATTAATCATTTTTTAAAGGCAAGTAAAGTATTATTAGACGGTTTTTGGGTCAAAACAAAAAAAACGGCTAAAGAAGAACAGGAAAAAGAAAAATAGAGGCATCGTATTCAAAATATAAAGGCATCAGAGCTGATTTTTTTTTCGTTTTTGACCCAGAGAAAAATTAGTCGTTTTTTAAAGGCAAGTAAAGTATTATTAGACGGTTTTTGGGTCAAAACGAAAAAAAAGCAGCTAAAGAAGAACACGAAAAAGAAAAATAGAGGCATCGTATTCAAAATATAAAGGCATCAGAGCTGATTTTTTTTTCGTTTTTGACCCAGAGAAAAATTAATCATTTTTTAAAGGCAAGTAAAGTATTATTAGACGGTTTTTGGGTCAAAACAAAAAAAACAGCTAAAGAAGAACACGAAAAAGAAAAATAGAGGCATCGTATTCAAAATATAAAGGCATCAGAGCTGATTTTTTTTTTCGTTTTTGACCCAGAGAAAAATTAATCGTTTTTTAAAGGCAAGTAAAGTATTATTAGACGGTTTTTGGGTCAAAACGAAAAAAAAACAGCTAAAGAAGAACACGAAAAAGAAAAATAGAGGCATCGTATTCAAAATATAAAGGCATCAGAACTGGTTTTTTTTTCGTTTTTGACCCAGAGAAAAATTAATCATTTTTTAAAGGCAAGTAAAGTATTATTAGACGGTTTTTGGGTCAAAACGGAAAAAAAAACAGCTAAAGAAGAACTCGAAAAAGAAAAATAGAGGCATCGTATTCAAAATATAAAGGCATCAGAGCTGATTTTTTTTTTCGTTTTTGACCCAGAGAAAAATTAGTCGTTTTTTAAAGGCAAGTAAAGTATTATTAGACGGTTTTTGGGTCAAAACGAAAAAAAAACAGCTAAAGAAGAACACGAAAAAGAAGAATAGAGGCATCGTATTCAAAATATAAAGGCATCAGAACTGATTTTTTTTTCGTTTTTGACCCCAAACACAAAAATGCTTTTCTTTTAAGACAAAATTGGTTATGATTTAAACTGTTTGGGGTCAGAACGAAAAAAAAACCAAACAAAACGAGAACACACTAAAGAAACATACGAACATCGTATTTAAAAATAAAGTCAAAAGCGGTGATTTTTTTTTCGTTTTTGACCCCAAACACAAAAAAGCTAGTCTTTTAAGACCAGATTGATTATGATTTAAGATTTTGGGTTCAGAACATAAAAACATCAAAGAAAACAAGAACACACTATAGAAACATATGAACATCGTATTTAAAAATAAAGACAATAGAGTTGATTTTATTTCGTTTTTGAACCCAAAAATGAAAATCCTAGTTTTTCAAGACCAAATTGACTATGATTTATTGTTTCTGGGGTCAGAACGAAGAAAAACAGAAGAAAACGAGAACACAGTAAAGAAACATATGAACATCGCGTTTAAAAATAAAGTCATCAGAGTTAATTTTTTTTCGTTTTTGACCCCAAACACAAAAATGCTTGTCTTTTAAGACCTAATTGACTATTGTTTAAGGTTTTTGGGGTCAGAACGAAAAAAAAACCGAAGAAAACGAGAACACACTAAGGAAACATACGAACATCTTATTTCAAAATAAAGTCAAAAGCGGTGATTTTTTTTCGTTTCTGACCCCAAACACAAAAAAGCTAGTCTTTTAAGACCAAATTGAATATGATTTAAGATTTTGGGTTCAGAACATAAAAACATCAAAGAAAACAAGAACACACTATAGAAACATATGAACATCGTATTTAAAATTAAAGACAATAGAGTTGATTTTATTTCGTTTTTGAACCCAAAAATGAAAATCCTAGTTTTTCGAGACCAAATTGACTATGATTTATTGTTTTTGGGGTCAGAACGAAGAAAAACAGAAGAAAACGAGAACACAGTAAAGAAACATATGAACATCGCGTTTAAAATAAAGTCATCAGAGTTAATTTTTTTTTCGTTTTTGACCCAAACACAAAAATGCTTGTCTTTTAAGACCTAATTGACTATGGTTTAAGGTTTTTGGGGTCAGAACGAAAAAAAAACCGAAGAAAACGAGAACACACTAAAGAAACATACGAACATCGTATTTAAAAATAAAGTCAAAAGCGGTGATTTTTTTTTCGTTTCTGACCCCAAACACAAAAAAGCTAGTCTTTTAAGACCAAATTGAATATGATTTAAGATTTTGGGTTCAGAACATAAAAACATCAAAGAAAACAAGAACACACTATAGAAACATATGAACATCGTATTTAAAAATAAAGACAATAGAGTTGATTTTATTTCGTTTTTGAACCCAAAAATGAAAATCCTAGTTTTTCAAGACCAAATTGACTATGATTTACTGTTTCTGGGGTCAGAACGAAGAAAAACAGAAGAAAACGAGAACACAGTAAAGAAACATATGAACATCGCGTTTAAAAATAAAGTCATCAGAGTTAATTTTTTTTTCGTTTTTGACCCCAAACACAAAAATGCTTGTCTTTTAAGACCTAATTGACTATGGTTTAAGGTTTTTGGGGTCAGAACGAAAAAAAAACCGAAGAAAACGAGAACACACTAAAGAAACATACGAACATCGTATTAATTTAATCGCTATATCTTCTTTCGCAAACAATTTTATCGCAATATCTTCTTCCACAATATGTTCTTTCGGAAAAGTTTTGACCGCAATATCTGCTTTCACATAAGTCGTTTGCAATACTTCAATCGCTATATCTTCTCTCGCAAAAATTGTTCGCAATATTTTAATCGCTATATCTTCTTTCGCAAACAATTTGATCGCAATATGTTCTTTCGCAAAAATTTCAATCGCAATATCTTCTTTCGCAAAATTTTTTTGCAATAATTTCGATCACAAAATCGTCTTTCACAAAAATTCTGACCGTAATATCTTTTGCAAATAATAATGGTAAGAGTAAGAAAACGAATAGGAATAAGAACAAAAACAAGAAGCAGAATAACACAGAAAACAAGAATTAGAAGAAGAATAAGAACAAGAACAAGGAGAACAAGAATAAGAGTAACAGAAAAAATAAGAATAATAATAAAAACAATAAAAATAAGAACAATGATAAGAAGAACAACAGCAACAATAATAGTAATAGTAATTTCCAAAAATAAAAATCGTAAAAATATTAATATATTAATAAAAACAAATCAAACAAAATTTGCGAAAGATATTGCGACGGAAGTTTTTGCAAATGAAGATATTCTGATCAAAATAGAGCAAAGATTTTGCACACGATGCTGCAATAAAACATTTTGCGAAAAATGTTATTGCTAACGAATTTACGAAAGAAGGCAATGGAATCAAAATATTGGCAAAGATATTGCAAAACAAGATACTGCTTATCGAAAATTTCGACCGCAATATCTTCTTCAACAAAAAAATTCGGTCTCAATAACTTCTTTCGCAAAACTCGGTTGCAATATTTTGATCGCAATTTCTTCCGCAATACTTTTGAGCGCACTATCTTTCGCAAAACTTTTCATCGCAATATCTTTTGGAATATTTCGATCGCAAAATCTTTCGCAAAAATACCGATTGCAATATCTTCTTTCACAAAAATCTTGATCGCAATATCTTTTGCAAATGATAGTAATAAGAAAAAGAATACGAATGCTGAGAAGAATAAAAATTGGAACAAAAACACGAAGAATAAAAAATTAAGAATAAGACGAAGAATAAGACCAAGAATAAGAGAAAGAATAAGACAAACAACAAAAAAATTATAATATAAGTGATCTAATAATGAGAATAATAAGAATAAGAATAATAAAATTAAAAACAATAATAAAAAAATAATAAAAATAATAACAATGATAAGAATAAAGAAAATAATAATAGTAATAATAATGATAATAGTAAAACATAATAATAATAATAATAATAATAATAATAATAATAATAATGATAATAATAATAATAATAATGCTGAGAAGAATAAAAATAGGAACAAAAACAAGAAGAATAAAAAATTAAGAATAGAAGAACAAGAACAAGAAAAAGAGAAAGAATAGGACGAACAACAAAAAAATTATAATAAAAGTGAAATAATAATGGGAATAATAAGAAGAATAAGAATAATAAAATTAATAATAATAATAATAATAATAATAATAATAATAATAATAATAATAGTAATAATAATAATAAAAATAATAATAATAATGATAAGAATAAAGAAAATAATAATAATAATAAAAATAAAAATAATAAAAATAATAATAATAATAATAATAATGATAAGAATAAAGAAAAAAATATTAATAAAAATGATAATAGTAATAATAATATTAATAAGAAACAATAAAATAATAATAATAATAATAATAACAAAAATAATAATAATAATAATAATAATAATAATAATAATAATAATAATAATAATAATAATAATAATAATAATAATAATAATAATAATAATAATAATAATAATAATAATAATAATAATAATAATAATCACCCTTTGTTTCATCTGTTCCAGCGGATCAAATGTTGCTGCATCTTCTTCCCCTAAAGAAAGAAAAACACAAGGCAGAAGATTGCAATTACAAAGAAATCTTTTAGAACAACTACAAAGGAAGAGTTCAGATAGCTCAGTTTTTCAGAAGCTCATATTTAAAGCTCAGTTTTTATAGTAATTCACCAAAAGAGTCAACTAGAAAGCTTAAACAGTGCTGCATCATGTGATTGAGTCCATTTTTTGTGTGCCGAAGGTGAAACTTGTCTCTACCCTTCGCGTCAAAGTCGCTTTTCTTTATAAGTCTCGGGCTTTTGTATCTATCTTTAAGCTTTTCAGCTAAATAAAGATTACTTTTAGTCCTCAGATCCGGATCAAAATCCGCTCTGGGCAAAAAGCCACTAAATCTAACAATGCGCGGATGCAGCGCTTTAATGACATATTCAAAGTTTCTACAGATTTCGTCAACTTTCGATGAGTTTAAATCGTTGTCACCGCAAATGATGAAAACGTGAGTGTATTTCAGAAGATCACTGGTCAATGCTCTGAGATGAATGGATCTCCGGCCGCCCTGGCAATTATAAGACGGGCTGCAAAAAGCAAGAGAAAAGTCAGTAAATTTACATGATAAAGCCAACAACATAACACAATACTTACCGATAACGGCGAACTCGCTCGTTTAGAGCAAGCAGCCCCTCAGCATCACGGAGATTAGAATCTCCGACGAATACGATTCTTGTCTAAGGAAAGAGAAACAATACTGAACATTAACCTCAAAGAAAATCATATAATAAGATATCGTATAAATTTAAACCTCAAGAATTAAAATATATCTCAAAGAAAATCAAATTGAATGTGAGGACCCACAACTTGCGTTATGAGTCTAAACATTCGAAACCATTACTTGTGTAATAGCTTCAGGCAACAGGAGGAAATTAGTTTGATTTTAGGCATGTTTTGAAAATTATACCTCAATACTTAGCATTTAATTCAAAGAAACTCAAATTGAATGTGACGACCCATAACTTGCGTTATGAGCCTAAACACTAGAAACCATTACTTGTGTAATAGCTTCAGGCAACAGGAGGAAATTAATTTGATTTTAGGCATGTTTTGAAAATTATACCTAAATAATTAGCATTTAATTCGAAGAAACTCAAATTGAATGTGACGACCCATAACTTGCGTTATGAGCCTAAACACTAGAAACCATTACTTGTGTAATAGCTTCAGGCAACAGGAGGAAATTAATTTGATTTTAGCATTTAATTCAAAGAAACTCAAATTGAATGTGACGACCCATAACTTGCGTTATGAGCCTAAACACTAGAAACCATTACTTGTGTAATAGCTTCAGGCAACACGAGGAAATTAATTTGATTTTAGGCATGTTTTGAAAATTATACCTAAATAATTAGCATTTAATTCGAAGAAACTCAAATTGAATGTGACGACCCATAACTTGCGTTATGAGCCTAAACACTAGAAACCATTACTTGTGTAATAGCTTCAGGCAACAGGAGGAAATTAATTTGATTTTAGGCATGTTTTGAAAATTATACCTCAATACTTAGCATTTAATTCAAAGAAACTCAAATTGAATGTGACGACCCATAACTTGCGTTATGAGCCTAAACACTAGAAACCATTACTTGTGTAATAGCTTCAGGCAACAGGAGGAAATTAATTTGATTTTAGCATTTAATTCAAAGAAACTCAAATTGAATGTGACGACCCATAACTTGCGTTATGAGCCTAAACACTAGAAACCATTACTTGTGTAATAGCTTCAGGCAATACGAGGAAATTAATTTGATTTTAGGCATGTTTTGAAAATTATACCTGAATAATTAGCATTTAATTCGAAGAAACTCAAATTGAATGTGACGACCCATAACTTGCGTTATGAGCCTAAACACTAGAAACCATTACTTGTGTAATAGCTTCAGGCAACAGGAGGAAATTAATTTGATTTTAGGCATGTTTTGAAAATTATACCTCAATACTTAGCATTTAATTCAAAGAAACTCAAATTGAATGTGACGACCCATAACTTGCGTTATGAGCCTAAACACTAGAAACCATTACTTGTGTAATAGCTTCAGGCAGCAGGAGGAAATTAATTTCATTTTAGGCATGTTTTGAAAATTATACCTCAATAATTAGCATTTAATTCAAAGAAACTCAAATTGAATGTGACGACCCACAACTTGCGTTATGAGTCTAAACTTTCGAAACCATTACTTGTGTAATAGCTTCAGGCAACTAGAAGTAATTTGATTTTAGGCATGTTTTGAAAATTATACCTCAAGAATTAACATTTATCTCTAAGAAACTCAAATTGAATGTGACGAACCATAACTTGCGTTATGAATCTAAACATTCGAAACCATTACTTGTGTAATAGCTTCAGCCAACAAGAAAGGAAGTTATTGGATTTTTGGCAAATAGTTTAAAATTTATACTTCAAGATTTAAAATATATCCCAAGGAGATTCAAACCGGAATCTGACGACCCATAACTTGCGTTATGAGCCTAAACACTAGAAACCATTACTTGTGTAATAGCTTCAGGCAACAGGAGGAAAGTAATTTGATTTTAAGCATATGATTTGAAATTTATACAAGAATGAAAATATATATTTCAAAGAAATTCAAATTGAATGTGACGACCCACAACTTGCGTTATGAGTCTAAACATTCGAAACCATTACTTGTGTAATAGCTTCAGGCAACTAGAAGAAAGTTATTAGCTTTAATGCAAGTAGTTTAAAATTTATGCTTCAAGATTTAACATATATCCCAAAGAGATTCAAACCGGAATGTGACGACCCATGACTTGCGTTATGAGTCTAAATACTAGAGACAATTACTTGTGTAATAGCTTTAGGCAACAGGAGGAAAGTAATTTGATTTTAAGCATATGTTTTGAAATTTATACCTCAAGTATTAACCTATATCTCAAAGAAATTCAAATTGAATGTGACGACCCACAACTTTCGTTATGAGTCTAAACATTCGAAACCATTACTTGTGTAATAGCTTCAGGCAACAAGAAAGAAAGTTATTAGATTTTTGGCAAATAGTTTAAAATTTATACTTCAAGATTTAACATATATCCCAAAGAGATTCAAACCGGAATGTGACGACCCATAACTTGCGTTATGAGCCTAAACACTAGAAACCATTACTTGTGTAATAGCTTCAGGCAACAGGAGGAAAGTAATTTGGTTTTAAGCATATGTTTTGAAATGTATACCACAAGAATGAAAACACATATCTCAAAGAAATTCAAATTGAATGTGACGACCCACAACTTGCGTTATGAGTCTAAACATTCGAAACCATTACTTGTGTAATAGCTTCAGGCAACTAGAAGAAAGTTATTAGATTTAAGGCAAGTAGTTTAAAATTTATACTTCAAGATTTAACACATATCCCAAAGGGATTCAAACCGGAAAATGACGAACCATAACTTGCGATATGAGCCTAAACACTAAAAACATTACTTGTGTAATAGCTTCAGGCAACAGGAGGAAAGTAATTTGATTTTAAGCATATGTTTTGAAATTTATACCTCAAGAATTAACATATATCTCAAAGAAATTCAAATTGAATGTGACGACCCACAACTTGCGTTATGAGTCTAAACATTCGAAACCATTACTTGTGTAATAGCTTCAGGCAACTAGAAGAAAGTTATTAGATTTAAGGCAAGTAGTTTAAAATTTATACTTCAAGATTTAACACATATCCCAAAGGGATTCAAACCGGAATATGACGACCCATAACTTGCGTTATGAGCCTAAACACTAGAAACCATTACTTGTGTAATAGCTTCAGCCAACAAGAAAGGAAGTTATTGGATTTTTGGCAAATAGTTTAAAATTAATACTTCAAGATTTAAAATATATCCCAAGGAGATTCAAACCGGAATCTGACGACCCATAACTTGCGTTATGAGCCTAAACACTAGAAACCATTACTTGTGTAATAGCTTCAGGCAACAGGAGGAAAGTAATTTGATTTTAAGCATATGATTTGAAATTTATACAAGAATGAAAATATATATTTCAAAGAAATTCAAATTGAATGTGACGACCCACAACTTGCGTTATGAGTCTAAACATTCGAAACCATTACTTGTGTAATAGCTTCAGGCAACTAGAAGAAAGTTATTAGCTTTAATGCAAGTAGTTTAAAATTTATGCTTCAAGATTTAACATATATCCCAAAGAGATTCAAACCGGAATGTGACGACCCATAACTTGCGTTATGAGTCTAAATACTAGAGACAATTACTTGTGTAATAGCTTTAGGCAACAGGAGGAAAGTAATTTGATTTTAAGCATATGTTTTGAAATTTATACCTCAAGAATTAACCTATATCTCAAAGAAATTCAAATTGAATGTGACGACCCACAACTTTCGTTATGAGTCTAAACATTCGAAACCATTACTTGTGTAATAGCTTCAGGCAACAAGAAAGAAAGTTATTAGATTTTTGGCAAATAGTTTAAAATTTATACTTCAAGATTTAACTTATATCCCAAAGAGATTGAAACCGGAATGTGACGACCCATAACTTGCGTTATGAGCCTAAACACTAGAAACCATTACTTGTGTAATAGCTTCAGGCAACAGGAGGAAAGTAATTTGATTTTAAGCATATGTTTTGAAATGTATACCACAAGAATGAAAACACATATCTCAAAGAAATTCAAATTGAATGTGACGACCCACAACTTGCGTTATGAGTCTAAACATTCGAAACCATTACTTGTGTAATAGCTTCAGGCAACTAGAAGAAAGTTATTAGATTTAAGGCAAGTAGTTTAAAATTTATACTTCAAGATTTAACACATATCCCAAAGGGATTCAAACCGGAAAATGACGAACCATAACTTGCGATATGAGCCTAAACACTAAAAACCATTACTTGTGTAATAGCTTCAGGCAACAGGAGGAAAGTAATTTGATTTTAAGCATATGTTTTGAAATTTATACCTCAAGAATTAACATATATCTCAAAGAAATTCAAATTGATTGTGACGACCCACAACTTGCGTTATGAGTCTAAACATTCGAAACCATTACTTGTGTAATAGCTTCAGGCAACTAGAAGAAAGTTATTAGATTTAAGGCAAGTAGTTTAAAATTTATACTTCAAGATTTAACACATATCCCAAAGGGATTCAAACCGGAATATGACGACCCATAACTTGCGTTATGAGCCTAAACACTAGAAACCATTACTTGTGTAAAAGCTTCAGGCAACAGGAGGAAAGTAATTTGATTTCAAGCATATGTTTTGAAATCTATACCACAAAAATGAAAGTATATATCTCAAAGGAATTCAAACCGGAATGTGACAACCCATACCTTGCGTTATGAGCCTAAACACTAGAAACCATTACTTGTGCAATAGCTTCAGGCAACAGGAGGAAATTAGTTTGATTTAAAGCATATGTTTTGAAATTTATACCTCAAGAATGAAAATACATATCTCGAAGAAATTCAAATTGAATGTGACGACCCACAACTTGCGTTATGAGTCTAAACATTCGAAACCATTACTTGAGTAATAGCTTCAGGCAACTAGAATAAAGTTATTAGATTTTGTGCAAAAAGTTTAAAACTTATGCTTCAAGATTTAACATATATCCCAAAGAGATTCAAACCGGAATGTGACGACCCATAACTTGCGTTATGAGCCTAAACACTAGAAACCATTACTTGTGTAATAGCTTCAGGCAACAGGAGGAAAGTAATTTGATTTCAAGCATATGTTTTGAAATTTATACCACAAGAATAAAAAAATATATCTCAAAGGAATCCAAACCGGCATGTGACAACCCATAACTTGTGTTATGAGCCTAAACACTAGAAACCATTACTTGTGTAACAGCTTCAGGCAACAGGAGGAAAGTAATTTGATTTCGAGCATATGTTTTGAAATTTATACAAGAATGAATATATATTTCAAAGAAATTCAAATTGAATGTGACGACCCACAACTTGCGTTATGAGTCTAAATATTCGAAACCATTACTTGAGTAATAGCTTCAGGCAACTAGAATAAAGTTATTAGATTATGTGCAAAAAGTTTAAAACTTATACTTCAAGATTTAACATATATCCCAAAGAGATTCAAAACGGAATGTGACGACCCATAACTTGCGTTATGAGCCTAAACACTAGAAACCATTACTTGTGTAATAGCTTCAGGCAACAGGAGGAATGTAATTTGATTTCAAGCATATGTTTTGAAATTTATAACACAAGAATAAAAAAATATATCTCAAAGGAATCCAAACCGGCATGTGACAACCCATAACTTGTGTTATGAGCCTAAACACTAGAAACCATTACTTGTGTAACAGCTTCAGGCAACAGGAGGAAAAGTAATTTGATTTCGAGCATATGTTTTGAAATTTATACAAGAATGAATATATATTTCAAAGAAATTCAAATTGAATGTGACGACCCACAACTTGCGTTATGAGTCTAAACATTCGAAACCATTACTTGTGTAATAGCTTCAGGCAACTAGAAGAAAGTTATTAGATTTAATGCAAGTAGTTTAAAATTTATACTTCAAGATTTAACATATATCCCAAATAGATTCAAACCGGAATGTGACGACCCATAACTTGCGTTATGAACCTAAACACTAGAAACCATTACTTGTGTATTAGCTTCAGGCAACTAGAAGAAAGTTATTAGATTTTGGGCAAATAGTTTAAAATTTATACTTCAAGATTTAACACATATCCGAAAGGGATTCAAACCGGAAAATGACGAACCATAACTTGCGTTATGAGCCTAAACACTAAAAACCATTACTTGTGTAATAGCTTCAGGCAACAGGAGGAAAGTAATTTGATTTTAAGCATATGTTTTGAAATTTATACCTCAAGAATTAACATATATCTCAAAGAAATTCAAATTGAATGTGACGACCCACAACTTGCGTTATGAGTCTAAACATTCGAAACCATTACTTGTGTAATAGCTTCAGGCAACTAGAAGAAAGTTATTAGATTTAAGGCAAGTAGTTTCAAATATATACTTCAAGTTTTAACACATATCCCAAAGGGATTCAAACCGGAATATGACGACCCATAACTTGCGTTATGAGCCTAAACACTAGAAACCATTACTTGTGTAAAAGCTTCAGGCAACAGGAGGAAAGTAATTTGATTTCAAGCATATGTTTTCAAATCTATACCACAAGAATGAAAGTATATATCTCAAAGGAATTCAAACCGGAATGTGACAACCCATAACTTGCGTTATGAGCCTGAACACTAGAAACCATTACTTGTGCAATAGCTTCAGGCAACAGGAGGAAATTAGTTTGATTTTAAGCATATTCTTTGAAATTTATACCACAAGAATGAAAATACATATCTCAAAGAAATTCAAATTGAATGTGACGACCCACAGGTTGCGTTATGAGTCTAAACATTCGAAACCATTACTTGTGTAATAGCTTCAGGCAACTAGAAGAAAGTTATTAGATTTAAGGCAAGTAGTTTAAAATTTATACTTCAAGATTTAACACATATCCCAAAGGGATTCAAACCGGAATATGACGACCCATAACTTGCGTTATGAGCCTAAACACTACAAAACCATTACTTGTGTAAAAGCTTCAGGCAACAGGAGGAAATTAGTTTGATTTTAAGCATATGTTTTGAAATTTATACCACAAGAATGAAAATATATATCTCAAAGAAATTCAAATTGAATATGACGACCCATAACTTGCGTTATGAGCCTAAACACTAGAAACCATTACTTGTGCAATAGCTTCAGGCAACAGCAGGAAATTAGTTTGATTTTAAGCATATGTTTTGCAATTTATACCACAAGAATGAAAATACATATCTCAAAGAAATTCAAATTGAATGTGACGACCCACAACTTGCGTTATGAGCCTAAACACTAGAAACCATTACCTGTGCAATAGCTTCAGGCAACAGGAGGAAATTAGTTTGATTTTAAGCATGTGTTTTGAAATTTATACAACAAGAATGAAAATACATATCTCAAAGAAATTCAAATTGAATGTGACGACCCATAACTTGCGTTATGAGCCTAAACACTAGAAACCATTACTTGTGTAAAAGCTTCAGGCAACAGGAGGAAAGTAATTTGATTTCAAGCATATGTTTTGAAATCTATACCACAAGAATAAAAGTATATATCTCAAAGGAATTCAAACCGGCATGTGACAACCCATAACTTGTGTTATGAGCCTAAACACTAGAAACCATTACTTGTGTAACAGCTTCAGGCAACAGGAGGAAAGTAATTTGATTTCGAGCATATGTTTTGAAATTTATACAAGAATGAAAATATATATTTCAAAGAAATTCAAATTGAATGTGACGACCCACAACTTGCGTTATGAGTCTAAACATTCGAAACCATTACTTGTGTAATAGCTTCAGGCAACTAGAAGAAAGTTATTAGATTTAATGCAAGTAGTTTAAAATTTATACTTCAAGATTTAACTTATATCCCAAAGAGATTCAAACCGGAATGTGACGACCCATAACTTGCGTTATGAACCTAAACACTAGAAACCATTACTTGTGTAATAGCTTCAGGCAACAGGAGGAAAGTAATTTGATTTCAAACATATGTTTTGAAATTTATACCACAAGAATAAAAATATATATCTCAAAGGAATTCAAACCGGCATGTGACAACCCATAACTTGTGTTATGAGCCTAAACACTAGAAACCATTACTTGTGTAACAGCTTCAGGCAACAGGAGGAAAGTAATTTGATTTTAAGCATATGATTTGAAATTTATGCAAGAATGAAAATATATATTTCAAAGAATTTCAAATTGAATGTGACGACCCACAACTTGCGTTATGAGTCTAAACATTTGAAACCATTACTTGTGTAATAGCTTCAGGCAACTAGAAGAAAGTTATTAGATTTAATGCAAGTAGTTTAAAATTTATACTTCAAGATTTAACATATATCCCAAAGAGATTCAAACCGGAATGTGACGACCCATAACTTGCGTTATGAGCCTAAACACTAGAAACCATTACTTGTGTAATAGCTTCAGGCAACAGGAGGAAAGTAATTTGATTTTAAGCATATGATTTGAAATTTATAAAAGAATGAAAATATATATTTCAAAGAAATTCAAATTGAATGTGACGACCCACAACTTGCGTTATGAGTCTAAACATTCGAAACCATTACTTGTGTAATAGCTTCAGGCAACAGGAGGAAAGTAATTTGATTTTAAGCATATGATTTGAAATTTATACAAGAATGAAAATATATATTTCAAAGAAATTCAAATTGAATGTGACGACCCATAACTTGCGTTATGAGCCTAAACACTAGAAACCATTACTTGTGCAATAGCTTCAGGCAACAGGAGGAAATTAGTTTGATTTTAAGCATATGTTTTGAAATTTATACCACAAGAATGAAAATACATATCTCAAAGAAAATCAAATTGAATGTGACGACCCACAACTTGCGTTATGAGCCTGAACACTAGAAACCATTACTTGTGCAATAGCTTCAGGCAACAGGAGGAAATTAGTTTGATTTTAAGCATATGATTTGAAATTTATACAAGAATGAAAATATATATTTCAAAGAAATTCAAATTGAATGTGACGACCCACAACTTGCGTTATGAGTCTAAACATTTGAAACCATTACTTGTGTAATAGCTTCAGGCAACTAGAAGAAAGTTATTAGATTTAATGCAAGTAGTTTAAAATTTATACTTCAAGATTTAACATATATCCCAAAGAGATTCAAACCGGAATGTGACGACCCATAACTTGCGTTATGAGCCTAAACACTAGAAACCATTACTTGTGTAATAGCTTCAGGCAACAGGAGGAAAGTAATTTGATTTTAAGCATATGATTTGAAATTTATACAAGAATGAAAATATATATTTCAAAGAAATTCAAATTGAATGTGACGACCCACAACTTGCGTTATGAGTCTAAACATTCGAAACCATTACTTGTGTAATAGCTTCAGGCAACAGGAGGAAAGTAATTTGATTTTAAGCATATGATTTGAAATTTATACAAGAATGAAAATATATATTTCAAAGAAATTCAAATTGAATGTGACGACCCATAACTTGCGTTATGAGCCTAAACACTAGAAACCATTACTTGTGCAATAGCTTCAGGCAACAGGAGGAAATTAGTTTGATTTTAAGCATATGTTTTGAAATTTATACCACAAGAATGAAAATACATATCTCAAAGAAAATCAAATTGAATGTGACAACCCACAACTTGCGTTATGAGCCTAAACACTAGAAACCATTACTTGTGCAATAGCTTCAGGCAACAGGAGGAAATTAGTTTGATTTTAAGCATGTGTTTTGAAATTTATACAACAAGAATAAAAATACATATCTCAAAGAAATTCAAATTGAATGTGACGACCCATAACTTGCATTATGAGCCTAAACACTAAAAACCATTACTTGTGTAAAAGCTTCAGGCAACAGGAGGAAAGTATTTTGATTTCAAGCATATGTTTTGAAATCTATACCACAAGAATGAAAGTATATATCTCAAAGGGATTCAAACCGGCATGTGACAACCAATAACTTGTGTTATGAGCCTAAACACTAGAAACCATTACTTGTGTAACAGCTTCAGGCAACAGGAGGAAAGTAATTTGATTTCGAGCATATGTTTTGAAATTTATACAAGAATGAATATATATATTTCAAAGAAATTCAAATTGAATGTGACGACCCACAACTTGCGTTATTAGTCTAAACATTCGAAACCATTACTTGTGTAATAGCTTCAGGCAACTAGAAGAAAGTTATTAGATTTAATGCAAGTAGTTTACAATTTATACTTCAAGATTTAACATATATCCCAAAGAGATTCAAACCGGAATGTGACGACCCATAACTTGCGTTATGAACCTAAACACTAGAATCCATTACTTGTGTAATAGCTTCAGGCAACAGGAGGAAAGTAATTTGATTTCAAGCATATGTTTTGAAATTTATACCACAAGAATAAAAATATATATCTCAAAGGAATTCAAACCGGCATGTGACAACCCATAACTTGTGTTATGAGCCTAAACACTAGAAACCATTACTTGTGTAACAGCTTCAGGCAACAGGAGGAAAGTAATTTGATTTTAAGCATATGATTTGAAATTTATACAAGAATGAAAATATATATTTCAAAGAAATTCAAATTGAATGTGACGACCCACAACTTGCGTTATGAGTCTAAACATTTGAAACCATTACTTGTGTAATAGCTTCAGGCAACTAGAAGAAAGTTATTAGATTTAATGCAAGTAGTTTAAAATTTATACTTCAAGATTTAACATATATCCCAAAGAGATTCAAACCGGAATGTGACAACCCAAAACTTACGTTATGAGCCTAAACACTAGAAACCATTACTTGTGTAATAGCTTCAGGCAACAGGAGGAAAGTAATTTGATTTTAAGCATATGATTTGAAATTTATACAAGAATGAAAATATATATTTCAAAGAAATTCAAATTGAATGTGACGACCCACAACTTGCGTTATGAGTCTAAACATTCGAAACCATTACTTGTGTAATAGCTTCAGGCAACTAGAAGAAAGTTATTAGATTTCGGGCAAATAGTTTAAAATTTATACTTCAAGATCTAACATATATCCCAAAGAGATTCAAACCGGAATGTGACGACCCATAACTTGCGTTATGAGCCTAAACACTAGAAACCATTACTTGTGTAATAGCTTCAGGCAACAGGAGGAAAGTAATTTGATTTCAAGCATATGTTTTGAAATTTATACCAGAATAAAAATATATATCTCAAAGGAATTCAAACCGGCATGTGACAACCCATAACTTGCGTTATGAGCCTAAACACTAGAAACCATTACTTGTGTAATAGCTTCAGGCAACAGGAGGAAATTAATTTGATTTCAAGCATATGTTTTGAAATCTATACCCCAAGAGTGAAAGTATATATCTCAAAGGAATTCAAACCGGAATGTGACAACCCATAACTTGCGTTATGAGCCTAAGCACTAGAAACCATTACTTGTGCAATAGCTTCAGGGAACAGGAGGAAATTAGTTTGATTTTAAGCATATGTTTTGAAATTTATACCACAAGAATGAAAATACATATCTCAAAGAAATTCAAATTGAATGTGACGACCCACAACTTGCGTTATGAGTCTAAACATTCGAAACCATTACTTGTGTAATAGCTTCAGGCAACTAGAAGAAAGTTATTAGATTTAATGCAAGTAGTTTAAAATTTATACTTCAAGATTTAACATATATCCCAAAGAGATTCAAACCGGAATGTGACGACCCATAACTTGCGTTATGAGCCTAAACACTAGAAACCATTACTTGTGTAATAGCTTCAGGCAACTAGAAGAAAGTTATTAGATTTCGGGCAAATAGTTTAAAATTTATACTTCAAGATCTAACATATATCCCAAAGAGATTCAAACCGGAATGTGACGACCCATAACTTGCGTTATGAGCCTAAACACTAGAAACCGTTACTTGTGTAATAGCTTCAGGCAACAGGAGGAAAGTAATTTGGTTTCAAGCATATGTTTTGAAATCTATACCCCAAGAATGAAAGTATATATCTCAAAGGAATTCAAACCGGAATGTGACAACCCATAACTAGCGTTATGAGCCTAAGCACTAGAAACCATTACTTGTGCAATAGCTTCAGGGAACAGGAGGAAATTAGTTTGATTTTAAGCATATGTTTTGAAATTTATACCACAAGAATGAAAATACATATCTCAAAGAAATTCAAATTGAATGTGACGACCCACAACATGCGTTATGAGTCTAAACATTCGAAACCATTACTTGTGTAATAGCTTCAGGCAACTAGAAGAAAGTTATTAGATTTAATGCAAGTAGTTTAAAATTTATACTTCAAGATTTAACATATATCCCAAAGAGATTCAAACCGGAATGTGACGACCCATAACTTGCGTTATGAGCCTAAACACTAGAAACCATTACTTGTGTAATAGCTTCAGGCAACAGGAGGAAAGTAATTTGATTTTAAGCATATGATTTGAAATTTATACAAGAATGAAAATATATATTTCAAAGAAATTCAAATTGAATGTGACGACCCACAACTTGCGTTATGAATCTAAACATACGGAACCATTACCTGTGTAATAGCTTCAAGCAACAAAAAACAAGCCAATTAAAATTTTGGGCAACTTTTTTTTACTTTTGTAACTCGTTAATTATAACTCAAGAACTTTGAAAAACTTTTGAGGACAGAATCTAACATTTACAATTTAATTAACATTCCGAAAACAGACTAAGAATGATCAAATGCATTGCAAAGTTTCATCGCAAAACACTCTCCAGCTATTGAAACACAGAACACTTTGGATAAAGAGTCTACATTAATCAGATCTTCACGCTCAGTTTTTCTGATTAAATAAAAGAAACCTGTCACAGGGCCCACTTCTTGCACAACATCAAATTCAGCAACACTGGCAAAAATCGTTCTATCAGAAGCCGCATTTGGAAGTATTATAAAATAAAGAATTTGTCCAAAATACTCGACATTTTTCCTTTTATAACGAACAAAGCTGTTGCATTTGCCAGAAAAAGGTGCACGAGAATAAGCAGGGGAGTCGAAATAAATTTTATTCACCAATAGACGATTCAGAAATGTTGCCTCTGGATATAGAAGACGACCCATTTTCAAACTTTCCGTTTCCAGCATGAACGCTGAAAAGTCTGATTTATTAAAATTTTCTTGGCCAAGCAGTTGTCTGACCAATCCGCCGAAAACACTCTCCTCAGACTTATTATGAAGATCAAGCAAACGCTGTCTTTGTAAGAAACGTCGACAAACAACTTCGCATTCGTGATGCGATCCTGTGAATACTTCGCCTAAAATCCTATTCGCAGATTCAAAACTCATCGCCGAGAAAGAAAAAAGCGGCCCAAATCTGCGAACTTGCGTAGGTAGATGGCGAAGGGAGTGGACATTGATGGTTTCTACTCGTTCATTTCCATCAAAAATATCAACCACGCTAGAGCAAAACTGATTCAATAGACGTTCAGCAACTACAACATCTTCTTCTTTACTGGATTCAAGCAACAACCGAACGCCAAACACAAAACTTAATAAATTGTCATACAAAAATTTGGGAATTCGTTTCCAAAAAACTACGGGACTCAGATAAAACAACCAGTTGAAAAATTCATTGGCTTTAAATTGGTTAATTTCATCAAGCGATCGGATTTTGCGAGAATAGGTAATGAGTTCTCGTGGGCAAGTTAGAGAAGGAACCAAATCGTTAATTTCTTTTCGGTAAGTTGGGGCCATCTTTTTCAGCAAATGCTTTAACAATTCTGGAAACACTCCCAGCAAAATGCAATGCATATAATCTATGGGCGCTGTTAGCGGAAGACCAGACACGATATCGCTAAAAGCGCTCTGGCCTTTTACACCAAAACAGGATGCAGATGAGGTTGCTGACCTGAGCTCTGCAGCTTCTACGTACCGGCTATGCAAAGTTGTCTCTCGAATTGATCCCGACTGATTATAGGGATAATAAGCATGTGCTCTTCCTATAGTTATTCCTTCAGCGGTACAAAAATGGCATCCAAAGTACCCATTGAACTGCACCATGTTTAAAACATGGGGTTTGGCAACCAAATCGGTCACCAGAAGTCTAACTTTGAAAGATGTTGTTATCTTCGGAAAATCCGGGGTAGAAATTTCGATTGGGGAAAAAAGTTCAGCTCTTAATCGAGGAACGATCTCATTCCAGTTTGGAGCACCAGAACCAACAAAGAGACAGGACAAAACAATGTTTTTGCGAGACATGCGCAAAATTGGTGGCATATCAGAGCATTGAAGCCAAACAGGCCACAACTCTTTTTTTTACGTGGACTTCTTAATATTAACACCGTCTGTTGACATCAGAAGATTCAGTTCTAGTGTGCTCTTTTGAATGCAAGCGATAGGTTCTATACTCGGATTCAGGTCTTGTTTCACGTTTTCTCTCCTGAATTGCGAATAATAAAAAATTTGTCGTAAATTTCGTTGAACAATTTTTTTCAACTGGTTGCGAAAGTTGAGGATAATTACGTTGCCGTTCAAACTATTCAGACTTGCCCTTGTCTGATTCGATAGATCTCGCTTCATTTGTCGCACCAGCGAATGGCCAGAAGGCAAACAATTATCCGTTGGAAGAAGAGCTTGCGTAACAGAGTACAAAGCTATCGAGGCTTCGTCCGATAGAGAGAAACGGGAACTGAACAAGTCCAGGAGAGCAGTAGCCTGCTGCACGGTAACAGTACTGATAGGAAAGAGCGGAGTTCCTCCTGCAGACTCAGTTGCGTCTATCTGTTGGGGACTTTCGGGTTTTTCTTGTATTGTCGATAACGAACAATCAAAGGATCGATAACAAAGAGGAGAAGAAGCTCTGGGAAATTTATTGACAATCGATCCAACTTCAGAGACCACTTCTAGATCAGCTGACAGACTTTCATCCGGGCTATCATCCACATGCGGCTCCAAGTTACCAGATGATTCAAGAACCTCTAGAGGAGAGCTTCTGTGAGTTATTACATATCGACTTTGAGAAACTGCAGCAGACGAGTCACCCGAAGGATCACTAGGAGGCACCTCGGTTATTCGGTTGTACATTTCCACTAGCTCCCTCTGACTCAACCTTTTTTTCTTAGGTTTGACAGGAGCTATAGATAGCAATTTATTCTCTTCGGCCACAGACTCCTGTACAAAATCTCTGACAAATTCACTAAGAAAACCTGCTAAAACCATCAACATCTTCTCTTCTAATTCTTCACAAGTCTGACATTTGCAGGAATTTTGTTCGAAGAAATCGGGCCCATATTTGACTAAAATCTCAGAATTACTTGATATTCGTTTCTTTGTTCTCAATTGCACAACACCCGAGACGCTAGAGTAGTCGTACTCGCAATTAGGGTTACAGTCTGAATTGACAAATCGAACTGGCCCCACCAGCAAGAGAGTTTCTCCAGTTCTTTCCGAGCACATGACGGACCAATCAGTAACTCCATTCGGAATTGGTCTCACAAAACCCACAGGACCCTTAATTACCGCTGATGGTTTCAAATCCTCCGATCCAACGTATAGCAGACGATAGCCGTTGTGTTTATCGAGATCAATTTTAAAATTTGGCACTAAGTTTGCATAGGAGGAGCAAACCGTTTCGTACGTTTCGCGCCACAATTTTGTCGTCGCAACAAGGTGATCGAATCGCCTTTCTGACAGAGGTCTCACTATACATTCAGCGCTCCGATAGCAGTTTTCAACTTTACGCTTGACGGCATAGAGATCACATTGGCTGAGCATGGCCCAGTCAACTTGTTTCGATAGCATTGAACTGAAACTACGTATCTTTTTTCAACAAAAGAAAAATGACTGAAGCAGCGTATAGGATAAAAACTAAGCATGAGAAAGAACATAATTCTTCAATTACTACTGATATTGAGCTGTGTGGCGGGGTAACGTTGTCGAGATCGAGCTACCGGGAGGGCTGCACAGGAGGTACGTTTTTGAAAAACAAAAGTAAAACTTCATTAAAAAGAACCTAAGAGCCGTACTTTTAGAAAAAAAATTTCTCCCTTTTCCAATATTAGTCTGCATGGTTTCATGATTTGACACCCCTCCTCGCTGTTCAAAATTTAATCATCAATAACTATTTGGAAACAGTCAACACAAACGGTTCAGTGAAAATCTGCATAGAAAGGACCGACAGAAATAAAACTATTGCTACAAACTTCGAGAGATTAAAAACACCCAAGCAAACACTTCACTAATAGGGAACAAATGCTGATAGCTGTTGAAATAGTTAAAATTGAGCGTAGCAACGAGGAAAGGAACAAACAAAATTTTTAATTTTTAACTTTTGAACAACAAAATCTGTTTAGAAGATAAGCATAAATATACAGTCCAAAATTGATATTCAAGAATTGCAATCTGTTGATTCTCAGAAAAGTCTTGATAAATTAGTCCTCAACTATAGGAACGCATTAACTAGATAAACCAGCACATGGAAAATAGGAGTGCTTGAGAGAAAGAAGACATGTGAAGAGCTTAAGAAGGAAAGAAAGAATTGAGTTCAGAAAGCAAGCAGTCCTTGGTTTCACAAATTCTAATTCTCTTTTTGCGGATAGATATTTTCTTGTAGAGGTTGTTCATTTCCCTCAACAGGTGTCTCAACATTGCCAAAACTTCTACGTTCGTTTGACTTTAGCTCATTGGCCCGGTTGTTGTAGCTGACTTTCGCGTGCTCGTACATAGCCAGCCAATTTTCGCTGTACTTGAGTCTGAAGAGTTTTATAACAGAAAACAAGAATGGTCCATTCACAGCATACTTTTGCGCCAGAAAACGAGGAGATAGCAAAATACAAATTAACACTGAGACCAGAGAACCGTCAAATCTTTGCAACTCAAAACTCAAAACGTCTCCAGAAAATTCTAACGCATCTTTACCCTTCATTTGATTTTTTCGAACTGGACTGTAGTCCCTTCGTGCAGGTGCACCACTTCTTGGATTAGCCTTAGGCGACAGCATTAAGTTCTTTTGTTCATCAAGCGTCCACAACTTATTCGCTGCCTGCCGCATTATTGAGGCCGCTGACTTGCCGGTGATGGTCGCTAGATCGAACTCTTTGTTCGGTCCTTTGGACACAAGCAGTGAGGGTTGTGATCCCTCTTCAAATTGCCTTGGCTGTGGCAGCAGGAGACCAAAACGGGCAATCTGCTGATTCTGTAGAAAACAATCGGACATCGTTTTTATGAACCACCGACAAGGAAAACCACTTTTCAAGAAAACCGAATATTTAAAAGAAACAATTCAAAAATATTTCCAAGTGCAAGATCTCTACAAACTGACCATTATCTTAAGCTGATTTGCATGGTTCTGCAGCTCATTGTAATTTCTATTAGCAAGTGAGCTGATTGATGCTTTCAGTTCCTTCACCGCATTGTTCAAGTCAGCGACGGTGTCCCGCAATTCCGACTGGACCGTGACACTATAATTCACTGCTTCCAGCAGCTTTCTGTAAAGCTCATTTCCCTCTAGACCCTCTGTTGACACGTTGGTCTTACGAGACTTGCGGGGAATCCCTGGTGTTGATGTCTTAAGGGAACTGTAGCAGGGTTGGCTGTTGGTCTAAAGAAGGGCTTTCCTTAATAGCAGCATAAATTAGAAAACAAAAATCTGAGGGCGAACACTTTTACCTGTCGAACTATAGAGACTGGCTCTACCTCCTCCTCTTCATCTATCATCAGATCATTGTCACCCAAAACTCTTTGGAGATCTTCATCGCCGAGATCAGGCATTGAGGTGTGAACAGCATTACTCAAATCAGGGTTCAAAATTGTTGTGTTGTTTGCTTCGCTCGACAAACACTGACTGAAGTTCAGTCTTTTAGAAACCAAGGAGTGCGCAGAGGAAGGGCCCGGTATCAATTGGTTGCGTGGGTCCAGTGCTGTAAGGTTAGGGTCAGTACTGAGCTGGAACGAAAGCTCATCACTTGCCTGACTATCGTTTCTTTGGGATATTAGATATTTTTGCTCCTCGTCATCACAAAATCCCTTGTGGCCGACAGCGTTGACGAGAGCTGACCATATATAGGAGCCTGTTTTGGGGTTCTTTTTGACGTCTCGGACATCAATTGTGTCTCCAGCCTTTAAAAAACGGAAACCTTCTATATATATATAACATATATTGACAAATTACAGAAAACAAATCAAGGCATTATTTTCAAAAAAGTTCATATATGAAGTAACCTGCCTTGATTTTTACCCGCTGCTCATTGTTCAGCCCCAATGCATTACTGAAGTTGCAATTTACAACTAAGGTTGACTTGTTCTCGAACTTTAAGAACCAGAAGCGATTTTTCATGAAGGCTAGTTTCCGGTCATCAACGGCTTTTGCAATTTCTTTATCTTTCTGGCTCAACCCTCTTGTGTCACGCAGATGGGGCCCTGATCCCTAGAAAACAGCAGGTAGATAGAATCCACAATCGTTTCAGCTTCGACACTTCGGTAAAAACTGATAAAAAACTTTCAAAATTTGTCCTAATCATAATTTTTCGAGTAACGCTGTCAGAAAACCTAAAAATTTTCCTCAAGTTATAGTATCAATCGCAGCGAGACTTCACTAATTAGAGCGGTCTCAAAAACATCGCAAACCGTATATGTAGCTGCCTATTTCGACAACTCAATCACAAAGGAGTGAGGAAGGTATAATGGTAAAAACCAGACAAAAAAAATACAGTTGCCGTATGGTCCATTGTTAATAATTCAGATTACCGGAAAATAGTCGCGATAGACACTTGTGGCCTTCCATTAAACAACTAAAACATGAGATAGACAGATTGACCACCAGTCCTTCAATAGACCACAACAATTTTGAGTCAGAGTCGGAGTATCATTTTTACGAGACACTTACGCTCCATAAGGAAAATGCCCTGAAAAACTTGAAGCATGATGGGCTCATATGGCACGGAAAACTCATCACAGAAGTATTTCACAAGGATCAGCAAATGCATTTTGTCAAAGTCGGGGGTGATTTACAACGGAATAAGAATAGATCCGAAAAGTCACATGCATGTACCACCTGGATTGAGCACCAGGTATGTACCTGATACTCGATCGCTAAGAACTTTTCGAAATCGGGCTCAAATTAGACGGGACTAGAAGCGTTAGTTAGCAGACAGGATAAGCTAACCCATGTTAAAAAAGCAGCTTCCTACGTGCTCTCAAAAAAAAGTTATTAGAGAACGAGCGTCAGGCCTACCTCATTTTTCGGGGGTACGGTACTTGAAATCCAGAATTCTGACCAAAGTATAAATCGCATCGGGACGGGACATAGCTCATTCAATTGCCCGTAAAATAAGCTTTAAAACTATATATATGACATTGTATTTGGACCAGTTTTTCGCGAATTATAGACCAGGGAGCTATGAGTCCCCCGACATTAGGACCGATAATAATAAAAATAATAATAATAATATAGACTTTAGAGTAAACCCAGGGGTTCTTTAGACCCATAACAATTCAATCAGTCACAGTTTGAGTAGTTTTCTGTACAGAACAAGTACCAATAGGACATCCACATCTGATATGCCAAGTGCAAGAAGTCAGTTCGTTGTAGTATTCCAGAAAATATTCCCAGTAGATGTCTGATAGTCGGGTTTTCAGAGTTTCTGTGTCGTGAAATAAGTCAATACTGGTACTAAGCAGGTTTTGCAAGGGTTGACGCCCTATACCAAAAGTCCGCCTTTTGCCGAGTCTTGAGATTTTCATTTGCGTTAATTTTGAGAGTTTTAGTAGACGACCTGGGGTACAAATATGAGGTACAAAATATAAAAAGGACCGTGTACACCATCCGGCAACGATGGATGTGGATCGGAACATAAGGGACAAGGAGTAGCACTTAGCCGGATGCTGCACTTGAAGCTGTCCCCTGCAGACAGTGTAAAGACGGCCCAGTCACAAAAATAAATGCGATCTAGTACTCATCGAAAGAATCCAAAAAAGTGCGACGAAATGGATAATAGGTTCTTCTCTCACATATAAGGAGCGTTTAATCAAACTGAAAATTCTACCTCTGTCTTTTTACTTCGAACTTCACAGCTTATTACTACTATGTGATCTCATAAACAATAAATACAACATTGCCATAGAAAAGTTAATACATTTCAACAACAATAATCGGACGAGACAAGGCGCATAATGTGAAATCAAACTTACGAAAAAACGATTATTCAAAAGCGACGAAAATTTCTGGTCGAGAACAGCCTATTTCTATAATATTGTCAACAAACAGACAGACCTTACCGACAACAAAAATATAAAATATCGGATCAGCGACATTTATTGGAAATTCTTTTTTAGAAGTTTTAACGAAATTGACATGTGCACTTGGAGAATTTGCTGCCTGTGCAAAAACTGTAACCCCCTTTCGAAACTATCTCAATTATAACGATCAACAAGGGTGCTTCAACCCGTGCATTGCAGAAGCCTGAACTACTACTACTACTACTACTACTACTACTACTACTATAGGTCCCGAACGAGCATTAGGACCAATGAGGTACCTCATGCTCGTTCGCTAATAACTTTTTGAAATCGAAATCAAATTTGACCGGAGTAGTAACGCTAGTTAGCACACATAATAAGCTAACTCATATCAAAAAATGAGCTTCCTAGGTGCACTCAAAAAAAAGTTATTAGAGTACGAGCACCAGGCCTACCTCATTTTTCGGGGTACGGTACATGAAATCCAGTATTCTGACTAAAGTATGAATCGGATCGGGACGGGACATAGCTCATTCAATTGCCCGTAAAATAAGCTTTAAAACTATATATATGACATTGTATTTGGACCAGTTTTTCGCGAATTATAGACCAGGGAGCTATGAGTCCCCCGACATTAGGACCGATAATAATAAAAATAATAATAATAATATAGACTTTAGAGTAAACCCAGGGGTTCTTTAGACCCATAACAATTCAATCAGTCACAGTTTGAGTAGTTTTCTGTACAGAACAAGTACCAATAGGACATCCACATCTGATATGCCAAGTGCAAGAAGTCAGTTCGTTGTAGTATTCCAGAAAATATTCCCAGTAGATGTCTGATAGTCGGGTTTTCAGAGTTTCTGTGTCAAGAAATAAGTCAATACTGGTTCTAAGCAGGTTTTGCAAGGGTTGATGCCCTATACCAAAAGTCCGCCTTTTGCCGAGTCTTGAGATTTTCATTTGCATTAATTTTGAGAGTTTTAGTAGACGACCTGGGGTACAAATATGAGGTACAAAATATAAAAAGGACCGTGTACACCATCCGGCAACGATGGATGTGGATCGGAACATAAGGGACAATGAGTAGCACTTAGCCGGATGCTGCACTTGAAGCTGTCCCCTGCAGACAGTGTAAAGACGGCCCAGTCACAAAAATTAATGCGATCTAGTACTCATCGAAAGAATCCAAAAAAGTGCGACGAAATGGATAATAGGTTCTTCTCTCACATATAAGGAGCGTTTAATCAAACTGAAAATTCTACCTCTGTCTTTTTACTTCGAACTTCACAGCTTATTACTACTATGTGATCTCATAAACAATAAATACAACATTGCCATAGAAAAGTTAATACATTTCAACAACAATAATCGGACGAGACAAGGCGCGAAATGTGAAATCAAACTTACGAAAAATCGATTATTCAAAAGCGACGAAAATTTCTGGTCGAGAACAGCCTATCTCTATAATATTGTCAACAAACAGACAGACCTTACCGACAACAAAAATATAAAATATCGGATCAGCGACATTTATTGGAAATTCTTTTTTAGAAGTTTTAACGAAATTGACATGTGCGCTTGGAGAATTTGCTGCCTGTGCAAAAACTGTAACCACCTTTCGAAACTATCTCAATTATAACGATCAACAAGGGTGCTTCAACCCGTGCATTGCAGAAGCCTGAACTACTACTACTACTACTACTACTACTACTATAGGTCCCGAACGAGCATTAGGACCTATGAGGTACCTCATGCTCGTTCGCTAATAACTTTTTGAAATCGAAATCAAATTTGACCGGAGTAGTAACGCTAGTTAGCACACATAATAAGCTAACTCATATCAAAAAATGAGCTTCCTAGGTGCACTGAAAAAAAAGTTATTAGAGTACGAGCACCAGGCCTACCTCATTTTTCGGGGTACGGTACATGAAATCCAGAATTCTGACTAAAGTATGAATCGGATCGGGACGGGACATAGCTCATTCAATTGCCCGTGAAATAAGCTTTAAAACTATATATATAACATCGTATTTGGACCAGTATTTCGCGAATTAAAGACCAGGGAGCTATGTGTCCCCCGACATTAGGACCCATGAGGTACCCTCATGCTCGTTCGCTAATAACTTTTTGAAATCGATATCAAATTTGACCGGAGTAGTAACGCTAGTTAGCACACATAATAAGCTAACTCATATTAAAAAATGAGCCTCCTAGGTGCACTCAAAAAAAAGTTATTAGAGTACGAGCACCAGGTACACCTCACTTTTCGGGGGTACGGTACTTGAAATCCAGAATTCTGACTAAAGTATGAATCGGATCGGGACGGGACATAGCTCATTCAATTGCCCGTGAAATAAGCTTTAAAACTATATATATAACATCGTATTTGGACCAGTATTTCGCGAATTAAAGACCAGGGAGCTATGTGTCCCCCGACATTAGGACCCATGAGGTACCCTCATGCTCGTTCGCTAATAACTTTTTGAAATCGATATCAAATTTGACCGGAGTAGTAACGCTAGTTAGCACACATAATAAGCTAACTCATATTAAAAAATGAGCCTCCTAGGTGCACTCAAAAAAAAGTTATTAGAGTACGAGCACCAGGTACACCTCACTTTTCGGGGGTACGGTACTTGAAATCCAGAATTCTGACTAAAGTATGAATCGGATCGGGACGGGACATAGCTCATTCAATTGCCCGTGAAATAAGCTTTAAAACTATATATATAACATCGTATTTGGACCAGTATTTCGCGAATTAAAGACCAGGGAGCTATGTGTCCCCCGACATTAGGACCCATGAGGTACCCTCATGCTCGTTCGCTAATAACTTTTTGAAATCGATATCAAATTTGACCGGAGTAGTAACGCTAGTTAGCACACATAATAAGCTAACTCATATTAAAAAATGAGCCTCCTAGGTGCACTCAAAAAAAAGTTATTAGAGTACGAGCACCAGGTACACCTCACTTTTCGGGGGTACGGTACTTGAAATCCAGAATTCTGAACAAAGTACGAATCGGATCGGGACGGGACATAGCTCATTCACTTGCCCGTGAAATAAGCTTTAAAACTATATATATGACATTGTATTTGGACCAGTATTTCGCGAATTAAAGACCAGGGAGCTATGGGTTCCACGACATTAGGACCTATGAGGTACCTCATGCTCGTTCGCTAATAACTTCTTGAAATCGATATCAAATTTGACCGGAGTAAAAACGCTAGTTAGCACACATAATAAGCTAACTCATATTAAAAAATGAGCCTCCTAGGTGCACTCAAAAAAAAGTTATTAGAGTACGAGCACCAGGCCTACCTCATTTTTCGGGGTACGGTACTTGAAATCCAGAATTCTGACTAAAGTATGAATCGGATCGGGACGGGACATAACTCATTCAATTGCCCGTGAAATAAGCTTTAAAACTATATATATAACATCGTATTTGGACCAGTATTTCGCGAATTAAGGACCAGGGAGCTATGTGTCCCCCGACATTAGGACCCATGAGGTACCCTCATGCTCGTTCGCTAATAACTTTTTGAAATCGATGTCAAATTTGACCGGAGTAGTAACGCTAGTTAGCACACATAATAAGCTAACTCATATTAAAAAATGAGCCTCCTAGGTGCACTCAAAAAAAAGTTATTAGAGTACGAGCACCAGGTACACCTCACTTTTCGGGGGTACGGTACTTGAAATCCAGAATTCTGACCAAAGTACGAATCGGATCGGGACGGGACATAGCTCATTCAATTGCCCGTGAAATAAGCTTTAAAACTATATATATAACATCGTATTTGGACCAGTATTTCTCGAATTAAAGACCAGGGAGCTATGTGTCCCCCGACATTAGGACCCATGAGGTACCCTCATGCTCGTTCGCTAATAACTTTTTGAAATCGATATCAAATTTGACCGGAGTAGTAACGCTAGTTAGCACACATAATAAGCTAACTCATATTAAAAAATGAGCCTCCTAGGTGCACTCAAAAAAAAGTTATTAGAGTACGAGCACCAGGTACACCTCACTTTTCGGGGGTACGGTACTTGAAATCCAGAATTCTGACCAAAGTACGAATCGGATCGGGACGGGACATAGCTCATTCACTTGCCCGTGAAATAAGCTTTAAAACTATATATATGACATTGTATTTGGACCAGTATTTCGCGAATTAAAGACCAGGGAGCTATGGGTTCCACGACATTAGGACCTATGAGGTACCTCATGCTCGTTCGCTAATAACTTCTTGAAATCGATATCAAATTTGACCGGAGTAAAAACGCTAGTTAGCACACATAATAAGCTAACTCATATTAAAAAATGAGCCTCCTAGGTGCACTCAAAAAAAAGTTATTAGAGTACGAGCACCAGGCCTACCTCATTTTTCGGGGTACGGTACTTGAAATCCAGAATTCTGACTAAAGTATGAATCGGATCGGGACGGGACATAACTCATTCAATTGCCCGTGAAATAAGCTTTAAAACTATATATATAACATCGTATTTGGACCAGTATTTCGCGAATTAAGGACCAGGGAGCTATGTGTCCCCCGACATTAGGACCCATGAGGTACCCTCATGCTCGTTCGCTAATAACTTTTTGAAATCGATGTCAAATTTGACCGGAGTAGTAACGCTAGTTAGCACACATAATAAGCTAACTCATATTAAAAAATGAGCCTCCTAGGTGCACTCAAAAAAAAGTTATTAGAGTACGAGCACCAGGTACACCTCACTTTTCGGGGGTACGGTACTTGAAATCCAGAATTCTGACCAAAGTACGAATCGGATCGGGACGGGACATAGCTCATTCAATTGCCCGTGAAATAAGCTTTAAAACTATATATATGAGATCTAATTTGGACCAGTATTTCGCGATTTAAAGACCAGGGAGCTATGACCCCCCCGACCACAATTTTATAACTCATTTCGCTTATAACCCATATTATAAACATATTATAACCTATATTATAACCGGGTTATAAACAGTGATATAAACAGTGATATAAAGAGTTATTGTTGGCTAATTATAACTAGTTTTACTAGCACTAACAGAGGGCAACATTAGCTCTTGAGTAAGTTTATATTGTGGGACATCTCTCGGCGCTTGTTCGGGCAGATTTGTAGGACTTTGCGCCATAATAGGGTCCACTGGGTGCCGCACCACGGGACCTCGGGCTATCATGGGAACCCTCACAGTAGCACCCCTTTTGACAATTTTGCCTCGGTTAAAGTTCGACATTTGGCTGATCTGAAAAGTACATAAATTTGGTGATTTTCGGCTAAAATTCGGCTCCAAACGGCTGAAAAATGGCTCAAAACGGCCCAAAACACCTGAAAAACCCTCAATGAACCCTCCCGTGGGGCTAATAATCACCCAATAATCAATTTGGTATGCCCCCGGCATCATTTTCTAGCACCCCGGGAAAGTGCCCAAAAAGTAATGCCAAAATCGTGGCACGTTGCGAAATTTTTTTGAATTCGAAAATTTCACTCGAATTTTTTGAAAAGTTGGGTTTGACTTGGGAATCGACTTGCAAGTGTTACCCAAGTCTTGGCCAAGACTTGTCAGACTTGTAAGACTTTTTTTAAGACTTGCCCAGTACTGGAAAACGAAATAAGACTTGGATTTAGACTTGCCTAGTACTGATATAGACTTGGAGTTCGGTACGGGGTGAGAAAAAAAACCAAGTGGTTCTTAATTTTTTTTACTAGATATTCAACATTTGTTTACTCACTACTACTTGTTTAACTACAGAAAAAGATAGAACAAGAAATTTATTGTAAACATGAAAACATTTTGTTACTCCTCTGAGAAAGTTTGCGCCTTTCAGAGCACAAAATCTGTTAATTAAAATTTTCAAAAATACACCCTTTTACTAGACATAAACAATAATTTTATAAACTCTCCCCCCTTTTATAAATGCGAAATAGTCCTCAAATTTTTGAAATTAATTTGGCAAATAATTCTCAAAAATGAGATTTAACCAAAAAATAGAATGCAAATGAAGTAATTATTATATAAAAATTTTTTCAAGTACGAAATTGTGCGACAAAAATACATCCCTTTAGAACTAATATTGACACAACGATTTGTCAAATTACTCTTAAACTGCTTAAATAAAAATTATTGCAATGAAATTTACTCTCTAATCAAGCTTCTCTTAATTACAGGGAAACTTCTCTAATTTACGAGAAAGAGAGCAATAAAAGAGAAACAAAACAATAGCAACAACATCGGGGATTTATTTAATTAAAAAAGTGCTGTTCTCCAACAATTGACCAAACTTTTCATTCAGAAAATGGGTTCCTTCCTAACACATAAAAACTCTTAAAAAATGTTTTTTTTTGCCTTGAGCAATTTGTTAGCGCACAAAACCGCAAGTGAAAACCACGAACATCTTGAAGCAATTCTAATTCAGTATTATGATCAGTAGTATAATCGCGCCTCAGCGCATGGAAATTTTTTTTGACAGCAAAAATAAATGGACTCGATGATTTTGGACATTTCTATGAACAAAAACAGTTCAATAATTGTATTCCAGGCTTATCATCACATAAAATTGACGATACCTTTCTGGATCCTGGAATTTGCCCCAGGTACCTCAAGAACCGGTATTTGCATTGAGTCTAAGTTTAAGCTTAATAGTCTGAGATACGCTAAAAGTCTGAAAAAATGAGTTGAAGGCGAATAATTAGTTGAAAAAGAGAAAATTCAGTTCATGTTAACGGATAACATACGTGAAATCACTGCTTTTTGTGATTTTACTGAACTCACCACTTTCCACTTTTATATATGTGCTAATGGTGTGCCAAAAAATGTAAATGCTGTAATGTGGTGAAAAACCAAAAAAAATCACTTATTATTAGTGGGGAACTCGCATAACAAAACGCCTCGAAATATTTGAACAACCGTCAAAAAAGGAGTCAATAAAGAGGTTAATTAGAGGAAAACTGATATTGCGGGCGTAGATTTGGGCGCAGGGGGTGTAAATTTTATTATTAATCAATTTTTCTAAGCGATTGCAAAATTTAGACACCTCATTTCACACCCCCACTCAATTTCGAACGGTTAACTTGAAAGATTTTGCAAGATTTTTGCCAAATCTTGCAAGACGATACATCGTCTTGAAGGAATCTAGCAAAACAGCCACTTTTTGCAAAGATCTTGTAGGACTTTGAAAAAAAGATCTTGAGAGTTTCTTAATTGGTAGCTGATGCTGTTTCAATCTGATTTATAAAGCATAAAACTCTTACAAGAATTTAAAATATAGATTGATGTGTTATAGAGCGTGACTCTCATAAGCAATAATGATGTCGATATTCTAGGCTCATTTGATAGATTAATGTTGTGAACGCTATGACTTTAAATAAGAGCGTTAAACAAATCGTGAGGTTGAAAGAGATTTTTTGCGGTGAAACAGTTAAGGAGGTTAGTTTATGCGAGATCGCCATTTTTTTGTCTGTCATCATTCCGTTTTTACTGCAAAATTTTCTGAGTTCAAGATCTAACCCCCAGCCCCCCCCCCCCCCAGTTTAGTGGTACTCAAAAACGCAGCCCACCATATTTCCAAAAGGAAAACTAATTATCCAATAATAGCGGCGACGAATGAAATGTGTTTTTTAAAGGTGACCTGCGAACCGAAGGAATATTCGAGGAAATCGTCAACAACTGCATCCAGAAATTCGGCCGCATCGACATCTTAGTCAACAACGCGGGTCTCAGCCTCTGCGGATTATTAGCCGACCACCCAATAGAAGCCTATGAGACAGTCTTTGACGTCAACCTCAAATCAGCTATTTGTTTGACTAAATTGTGTATCCCATATTTGAGGGAATCGAAGGGAAATGTCGTGAATACTTCATCAATTTTGGCGAATGTACCTTTGGAAACTTTTGGATACTATTGCATGAGCAAAGCGGCCCTGGATATGTTCACGAAGTGCATTGCACTTGAGGAGGGAAAAAACGGGATTCGCGCAAACAATGTCAATCCAGGAAAAACTGCTCAGCAGTCATTGCTCAAATTTTCCTTTTTAATTTTTTTTTTCGGTTTTCTTTCGATAATTGAAGTAGAAAAGGAGGATAAAGAACAGTTACGAGATTTAAAAACGCAAGGATGAATTTTCAGACATGAGTAGTTTTTTTATCGGTTGAAATTTAAATATTACCATAAGAGTTATATTTTGATAGATTTTCCTAGAAAGCCTTGAAGGCTCATTGAAGATGACCTTTTCTTTTCTTTTCCGATATTTTCTATATTTCATTTATATGCATTATCGTCTCAGAATTGTGTCAGTGTTAAATTTTCAGGACATGTTCAGGGTTTTTTCTTTGAATCGGTCTTCCCTTACTCTAGAAAAATAATTTTTTTTACATAATTAATTGGAATTGAAATTGGACAATGCAAAAAATTTATCTTGCAATTATCTTCCGCTAAATTTCATATCGTAAGATCTTAACTCTCATAATTCATGATTTTATTTAATGTCATACCGACTCGTTTAATCCATTTTTAACCCGATAGTTCGGAAAGGAAACGCATAATGTTCGAATTTTTAAAATTAGCAAAAAAGATTTTGGGTTTCAACAAAAGATTGAAGATTTGGGGATTCAATTGTTAGCACTGTTAAGGAAATTGCTTACTTTATCTTGTCGAGATCTTAATTCTTGTGAAAAAAAAAACATGTAAGTTCTTGGATTTTAAAATTGGCTCGCAAGATATTGCAAGATTGGCTTGCAAGATATTTAAGATATTGCAAGATTAACATCGTCTTGCAAGATCTTGCAAGAATAACATCCTTTTGCAGGAATCTTGCAAGATCTTGCAAGATTAACATCCGTTCCCGGCCAGGATTTCCACGTTTTTGCTTCCTGAAAGAACTGACTGAAGAGCTGTTATTTACAATTAATTCACCTCGAAATGATTGTTGAGTACAAAAAACAGGTCTGATTGGAACACCTTTCAGCTCAAATACGGGTTTTCCTCAGGAATACCTTGAACAATATTGGGAAAAGGTCAGGAAAGACCACCCCGTTGGAAGAATGGGAGTTGCGCAGGATATTGCTAGTTTGATCACATTTGTGGCGTCAAACGAGGCGGATTTTATGAGTGGAAGTTCGGTTGTGATGGACGGAGCTATTACCTGCAAAAGTTACCTTCAGTGAACTGGACAACTTCAATTTTTGATATTAATCTTCATTTACATTTCATACGGGATAATCAACAAAGCAGATCGAATATTTTTTTTTGATTTTTTTAGCGAAAAAAAGAGAAGTTACTGCTTGATTTATAATAGATAAATTACACCATTATTGTTATTGTTTTAATGTGTATAAGTTTCACTATCTATATAATATTAGCCTACCAGCCGTTAGAAATAAACACTATATTTTGTTCACAGGTGCAGGCAATTCAACCATTCAAAATGAGTGTTTCATGTATAAATACTGACAATTAGTGTCAAAGTGATTCTCGATTTTCTTGAATACCATGAAAATGAGAAATAGGAAACTTTCTCTGTATTATTTTAAGCCAGTTTGGTTCTTTGAAAGATAAGTTAAAAAACTATTGTATTGGGTTTCCAACAATCAAATGAGGCTCAAAATAGAACACCAAAGTTTCCCTAAATTATATTGTATGGTATTTAACAAACCCACGAATCGCTATGAATGCGCCCACTTCCCACTTGTCATACAAAAACAATTCAAAACAAGACATTATATTTATCATGCTGTATAATTAGATTTGAAATCCATATCTGACTGAAATCCTAAAAATTAGCTTCTCAATTGTGGCTAATTAAGCATCTTTTAAAGTTCTGTATTACGTTTTTTTTTGGCGACGGGGAAATCAAACAAATCATAAATTTCTTTGTAGAGTTACCAGCAATAACAAATGACCTTATATGATAACTAATATTTTCGTATGACCGGCTACTCGGGACTAATTGCCAGAAAATAGAATTGAAACAACTTTTCAAATTTTTTTTGGAATGGCTGCGAAATCAACATGATGAGTAACTTCCATGTGTTGGTTGAACACGTCGTATTTTTTTCAAGAACGGTAAGAGAGACAAGACAAAAAGTAATTTTCAGGGTTGAAAATTAAATGCAATATAAATAACTATTGACCTTATCGTGTCCTGTTCTTCTTTTTGTCTAAAAACTGAAACCTGTGTTACCTCAAATCAAAATGGTAACTTCGATTATTATAGAGCTTGGATCACCACAAAAGAGTAGAAAACGGAGGTTTTCGACAAAACAATCAGATTTTCAGAACGCAGCAGAAGATCAATATTACTGCTAATAATCTATTTTCTTTCACCCTTGATTTCATCGAAAGCTCAATGTATCATATAAAAAAACAATAGTTCGAGGACATTTAAAGAATTGGACTCTCAACGTTTTTATCTAAGAAAAAGCACAATTTTTTATTGCTGTTCACCGTTAAGCTCTCTTTGAATGAGGGGTCACCTATAGTCTCGTAAATTTTGCTTTATCAGCTCCTGTAAACGAACCGAATTGAATCAAAATTGAAGACCACCGTTGAAAGTTTTGTAAATGAACAATCAACAGTTTTAAAGAGAGCTCTAATTTCCTCTGTTTTAAGGAAAATTTGAGAAACTCCTTGATAGTTGAATGAAGTCATAATGGTATTCCAAGACACCATTAATTAATAAAAAATAATTAGAAAAATTTTCTACAAAATTTTGTTGTTTCAGAAATTAATTTTCACAAATTTTGGATATAATGGAGTTCTATTTTTTCCTTATTGGCATCAAGTGAAAAAAGTTCGAGTCCAATATTACCTAGGCATAGTAGAATAAGATCTGAGAGTAAATTGTTGAAAAAGTTCATTATGGAATAGATTTAGGCGTTCTGATTGAGTGAAAAGGAAAATGGTATTTTTTAATTCTTGCGTCTCCGAGAAAACAAACAATATGGAAAAGGACTGTCCTAAAATAATTAAGTTGTTCGTGGGTTTTTATTTCTTAGTGCCATAATTATACCCTTTTTCAAAGGATATCGATCGACAAAATATGAACAAGAAAGGTAGGCGTAGTAATATGCTCTCTAACCGCAAGACACGGGCATCTACGATAATTCCATTTGAATTGACAATGCGCTTGTTATCTTTCTGAGGAAACAAAAACATCAAAAAACAAACAAATCTACATTTTTTGTTTTGTCGTTACATAAGACGCGTTAACACCAGCGTTGTTAAAAATCTGTTATGAAGGCAGCAGTTTTTATTTCGCATAATAATTTGCTGATTTCTTCTTTAAAATACAATCAAATAGAAAACTTAGCTGACTGATATTGATAAGAAAGCATATTAGGAGTTCAGAAATGAGAAAAAAATTTTGACTGAAGAGGTCTATCGGTTGATGAAAAGACGTCAAGCTGTTCAAAAGTTATCAACGAAAGCCGCTTTTTTTAATTTGAGATACACAGAGAAATTATAAACAATGTGAAACAAAAAATCAAATTCCTTTTTTTTCTTTGAAAAATTAAAAAATAGTAATAACTTAATTAGAAAAAATGGATCATTACGGACCTCAAAAAGAAGTTTGTTAAACAATAATAGTAGAAAATTTTTGAAAAATTAATTGAGCACAAGTTTTTGGTTGAATTTACAAAAACTATACTCTCGTTTTAATTTAAACATCTCTCACAGTTGAGAAAAAAATGATTGTTTTTTGTTATGATACTGTCATGAACTATAATGTACAAACCCGGAGCCACGTGCCGGAGCACTTCAGTACTGATTCATTGGAATCCAATGGTAAAACATTAAATCAGTACTGAGTCAGAGTGACCCAAGGGTAAATTTTACTCGCATTAAATGCAGACAAACCACAGAAACATTTTTTTATGAATTGTCAGTGGGCACTTTTAGTTTATTGTTTTTTTCTGATCAGAATAAATTAAGAGAAAAAATGAAATGTTCAAAAATTGCAAATTTTGGCAAACGTAACGCACGATCAGGCAAAAACCAAGTAAAATCCTGTAAGGACACGTTACAAAATAGTAAAAAAAGACTGATGGGGGAGGGGGTCCTTCGTTCTGTGCGCCTTCACCGAGCACCCCATGGAGATCGAAGCATTGGACTAAAGAGCCAAGAAGAAGGTGAGAATAGACCAGATAGACATTCAGGACCAGGCCCACAAATTCAAGTGGGGCGGGGTAACGGGGGGGGGAGGGGGGGGGGGGGTGACGAGGAGGGGGGGGGGGGTTGGGGCGTGTTGAGGAATTTTGTTTTTCACTTGTAAGAAATCGTCGTTTTTTAATCGTTTTCTTTAGACAAAAACGATCAAAGCCCTTACGTGGTAATCGTCGTTTTGTTCGTTATTTCGTCGTTATTTTTTTGTATGAAATGATCGTTTTTTCAAAAAACGACGAAAAAACGTGATCCCACTGGGATTTGAACCACTGAACTCCGAATACATCACCTGATACACTAACCACTGCGATATCAGGCCATTAAATAGATTTGCTAAAACGATCTAATATAGAAAAACTAGTTGAAGAGCAATTAAACGATGAAAAAACGATCAAAAAACGACGATTTCTTTTGAAATAAAAACGACGTAAGAAACGACAAAAAAACGACGAAAAACGATCAAAAAACGATGACTTCATTTGCAAAAAAACGACATAAGAAACGACAAAAGAACGACGAAGAAACGATCATTTCTTACAATTAAAATACGACTTAAACGACGGAAACTAATGAAAACGATCAAAACGACGACAAAACGACGAAAACTACAATTTCTTACAAAATATTGTCGTTTTTTCGTCGTTCTCCTCAACATGGGGGGGGGGTTGGTGAAGAGGACAATGGGGATATTAGAAAAGCTTCAGGAAACAAAAGATATATATTTTTAGACCATGTAAGCAATAAAAAGGTAACTATTCTGGCGCCCCAGCAGCTTAGAAAGAATATAATTTTTACGCGTCCCAAGCGAGTGAGCTAGTTTTTATTGGTAACGACCGATGAATATAATCCACTTATTCGTGCGTTCATCAGACCTTTCGTGCGTTCATGTCCAGACTTTCGTGCGTTCATCAGACCTTTCGTGCGTTCATGTCCAGACTTTCGTGCGTTCATCAGACCTTTCGTGCGTTCATGTCCAGACTTTCGTGCGTTCATCAGACCTTTCGTGCGTTCATGTCCAGACTTTCGTGCGTTCATCAGACCTTTCGTGCGTTCATGTCCAGACTTTCGTGCGTTCATCAGATCTTTCGTGCGTTCATGTCCAGACTTTCGTGCGTTCATCAGACCTTTCGTGCGTTCATGTCCAGACTTTCGTGCGTTCATCAGACCTTTCGTGCGTTCATGTCCAGACTTTCATGCGTTTTTCCTTGTTTCCAGAACACGTAAATCTGAACGCACGACACCCCCGTCGTGCGTTCTTCTGGGTCTGGACATATCGACTTTCCGTCTGGCACCTCAACCTGGGGTATATTGATCAAAGTTTTTTTTTTTCAACTTCGTTAATCAATAGTACCGGGGTGCTATTAAGACCCCGGTAACGTTTTCTATTGGAAATTTTTGTCCCTGGACTTCGATCCTGCTTACTTTTGTTTCTCTACAAACAAACCCTCGAATCCTGATTGATGCAACAGTAATTTGATTGGAAAAAGTTGTATGTCAATTGTTACAATAAACTTAGTTCATTTAAAGATTCCACCTGAAAATGCGTTTTGCTAGTTCAAATTTGAAAACTTTGTACTCATTTTGAAGGTCAGCTAAATTGCATAAATCAATGGAATTAATGCTGCTGTTTTATTTCGTTTGCGTTGACATATTGTTTCTACTCCTGTAAGTTAGACATTGTTCACATTGAACTTTCAAGACCTTTTCTTTATTCATTCTTATTCAAATTTCAGACTTTATGTATTTAAAGGGGCGCTGTAATTATGAAGCTGTTCTCTGATGAGAAAGTGGTGATAATAACTGGAGCTAGTTCTGGAATAGGTCAGGAAACGGCTGTGAAATTTGTGGAAAAGGGAATCACAAAACTATGTCTCAATGGTCGCAATGGAGAAGGGTTGGAAAAGACAAAACAAGACTGTCTAGCAGTGAACAAAGATGCTGATGTGTTGCTGGTACAAGGTTTGCAACTTTTAGAAGTTAAAAACTATAAAAAAATTAATTGAAATGTTTGAAGTAAAGTTGATTAATAACTCCATATTGATAAGATAGAATCCAAAAACATTTTTAGATTATTGCAGAATGTATAAATCTTTGCAATTTTTGAATATGTTGCTTGAAAAGCCTTGTTAAGTTGTGAATAAAATTTTGGGATTTTGCACGCATTCATAAAATCAAATTAACAAGATATTTCGAAAGTTCCTCCAAAAATCAGAACGTTATAACCAATTGACGATCTTTTTAGAGTATACATTTTTCAGGCGATCTTCGATCAGAAGGAATATGTGAAAAAATAGTTAATGGCTGCATCGCAAAATTTGGTCGTATTGATATTCTATTCAACAATGCTGGACTTACCAAAATTGGGCTGATAGTCGACCAACCAATTGAAAACTACGAAACTGTATTTGATGTCAACGTCAAATCGGCCATTCGTTTAACAAAACTGTGTATTCCCTATTTGCGTGAAACGAAAGGCAACATTGTGAATAATTCGTCAATTCTAGCAAACACACCAATCGAATCTATGGGTTATTATTGTATGAGCAAAGCCGCCCTGGATATGTTCACAAAATGCATCGCGCTTGAAGAAGGAAAAAACGGGATTCGTGCCAACAACATTAATCCAGGGAATTATCGCTCATTAATCTTTCAACTACTTTTTCAAAAAAAAATTTCATATTGATTTTTCTATACAGCGATCAATGATATTAATTTTTAAAAAAACTCAAAATTTCCAACAGCGTAAACCAGAGCTTTTTTTTTCGAAACATGTGGCAAAACCTGGCTGAAGGTCTGAAAATTGCTCTAAAATGTAAAAAAGGGAGAGACCACAAATTCGGACAGCTATGGAATTCAAGCAAAGAGGTGACAGTAGGTCCTTTTTCCTCCAGTGGTGTTGAAAATCATATAACGTATACCCCTGAACCCCTCCCTCCAATTAATGAAAGAGAAGAGGTTTTGGTTAAAAATTAAAAGAAGTAGCTTATTTGAAGAGTAAACTAATTTGAAGCGTGAAACATTCAATTTAAGTCAGTTTGGGTATCAAAGTTTGTCACTCAGATAAAAAAGAACAAAATACAAATGGCCAGAAGACCACTTAGAGTTTTTAAAGAGTTTAATGACTTTTTTTGACAGCCCATTGATGTTGTATTTTTATCGTATATAGGATCGATACGTTTAGAACTTTGGCATGTTAACCTCCGCAATTCCTTTGGTAAATCTTACGTCATGGAAACCGAATCTCTACCCAGAACCATCTTTCGATAGACGCTAACTGAGAATTTCTTTAACACGTAGACTCGTTTAAGTTTGATGGTCGAGAAAGAACACAGTGAAGGAGCAACTGTTTTGAGAACTTACAATATAATAATTAGTCGTAAAAATCATACGAACAATTTCTGCAACAAAATCTTTTTGTCTAGGTGGACTGAATAAGCAATACTACCTGCTGAGTTTAAGAAAGTAAACACTCATCAAAGTATTTTGTAAATAGTTACTAATTGCAAATTTTTTATGTCATTTTATACTATAATCAAAAAGATCCTCGGAAAGAGCAAAAACTAGACGTCTGAAAAAATTGTGAACACTTTAAATATAAAAAAAACTAAACAAAAAACAAAAATCGATAACTTATAAATCAAAAATAAAACTGGTAAAAAAATTCATATACGTTCGATTTCAACTTAGGATATCATAAAAAGACCCTAGCGGGGTTGGTTGAATTGCTGAGCGACCACTTTCAGGTATAATTGAGACCCCTTTTGTTGTCAACGCGGGTATTCCCAAGGAATTGTATGAGCAAGCCTGGGCAAAACTCAGGAAAGACCATCCGATTGGGCGATTAGGATTTGGTCAAGACGTTGCCAGTTTAGTCATGTTTGTTGCCTCTGAGCAGGCTGATTTTATGAGTGGGAGTTCTGTTGTCATGGATGGAGGTATATCATGCAAAAGTTATCTTCAATGATTTGGGAATTTGGAAAGTAGATGATAACAAACACCATCGAAGATCAAACTAAATTCATCTTGAAGCCGTTATCTTTTCACCAGCATCGAGAGGACTCCAAAAAATTACCTGGTCATGGGGTCCAACAATGGGACACTTTTCGGAAACTACCCTCTGAAATTTAAACCCAAACTGGAATAAGCGGGGGGGGGGGGGTTGTTTTAATAGCTATAAATTAAGGAGTGCTTTGC
Organism: Convolutriloba macropyga; assembly: GCF_964194025.1. NCBI lineage: Eukaryota > Metazoa > Xenacoelomorpha > Acoela > Convolutidae > Convolutriloba > Convolutriloba macropyga. The sequence goes on along the minus strand of NC_134482.1, from coordinate 38,846,832 downwards.
ATTTCAGGGTTGACTTGAAATTTTGGGATTTTTTTGGAAATCCCACCCGGACCTAAAGCCAAGTCAATTTCAGTACTGGGCAAGTCTAATTACAAGTCTCATTTCATTCCTGATTCAGAGCTATGATCATGTCACTTTTTACACCTCGCAGTCTAAATCCAAGTCTGGGCTGAGACATTGCAAGTCTAATCCAAGTCTGATTTAAGACTTGGCAAGTCTAATCCAAGTCTGATTTAAGACTTGGCAATTCTTAATCCAAGTCTGATTTAAGACTTGGCAATTCTTAATCCAAGTCTGATTTAAGACTTGGCAATTCTTAATCCAAGTCTGATTTAAGACTTGGCAATTCTTAATCCAAGTCTGATCTAAGGCTTGTCAACTCTAATCCAAGTCTTATTAAAGACTCGCAATTCTAAATCAGAGTCTCATCTAAAACTTGGCAAGTCAAAAATAGGTCCGCAAAACGGCAAAAAGGCTCAAAAATAGTTGAAAAATAGCCGGGAAATCTTCCACAATTAGTAGGAAAATCGTCAATAAAGCAGGAAATTGACCAAAATTAGTAGGAAAATCGTCGAAAAAAGCCAGGATATTGTCCGAAAATATAAGGAAAATCGTCAAAATAAACCAGGAAATCGATCAAAATTAGTTGAAAAATTGTCAAAGAAAGCCGGGAAACCATCCCAAAAATGTCAAAAAAGGCCCGCAAATCGTCCACAAATAGTAGGAAATTCGTCAAAAAAAACCGAGAATTTGTCCAAAAATAGTAAGAAAATTGTCAAAAAAACGGGAAATCGTTCAAAAATAGTCGGAAAATTGTCAAAAAAAGCCGGAAAAACTTCCCAAAATAGTACGAAAGTTGTCAAAAAAGCCAGGAAATTATACAATAAAATTCGGAAAATTGTCAAAAAACGCCGGGGAAATCGTTCGAATATAGTCGGAAAATTGACAAAAAGAAGCCGGGAAATCGTCCAAAAATAGTCGGTTAACAGCATCCCAGTATCATTTCACAGCACACTGGGAATGTGCCTAAAAATTAATGCCTAAAACTTGGCACGTGACGAATTATTTTTTCAATTCGACATTTTCACTCCCAGATTTTTTTAAAACTTAGTTTTGACTTGGGAATCAACTTGCAAGTGTTAGTCATGTCTTGGCCAAGAATCAGAGTATGGTCCGGGCACCCAATTTGTTGGTGAAACAGGTTAATTCTATTTGAATCTTTATCAATCAATTTACATCTTCTTTACAACTTGTTTTAACATGCACCGTTGAGAATCAATAAATCTTTAAATCTTTACATGCTAACAGATTGTCAAATTAGTTGAGTTTAATTTTATAACTCTTTTAAAACAGCCATAAAAAATCTGGCGAAAAACAATATGAAAAAACGATGACTGGATCTTTTCGGAGGTAAATAGGAAAACGAACTGTTTGTGAGACCTCAATATTATGAAAAAACATTTAAAAGTTTCAAAGAAAGAAAATATTTGACATGATATTGAGTTAAATTATTTTTCTTAAGAAAACAGATCTAAGTGTTCAGAGATAAAATTGCTAACAAAGTTTATTCCGAAGAAGAGCAGTTCTGGACAACTGCAACTCTTGCCATCTCTTGTCAACTCTTGTCAACTGCAACTCTTTCCTAAAGGTATCAAAGTCCAATGCTAATTTGAGAGTGGCAGTAGAAAATAGATAGAAAAATTTTTGAATCGTTAAATCTCAATCAAAATTTTTTAAAGTTAATAATTTTTCCTGTCACCCTTGGAAATGTTAATGGTTGTTTTTGCGCTAGCAAACTCTGCTTCAATTAATATAGCTTTCGAAAACCAAATGGCAAACAAAAGAATCAGAAATCAACAGAGTTTCTCAGGTTACGAACTCATGTGTTTGAAAAAAATCCCAAAATTTTTTCCGTTTGCATACATCTTAGATGGACACTGAAAACACAAACTTAGAAAAACAGGATAAAATCCGATGTTTTAATAGAGATTATAAGTTGTTTTGACGTCTTTTGTTGTCAATAATTTTTTAGTTTAAATATCTGACAAAATATTGATAAATTCTTTAATATTGATAAACACTTTTTCCTCGAAAGTTTTAATCAAAAAATAAAAGGCAAAAACAAAAGCCAAAAATTCTGTAATATTATTTCGAAACTTATATTATTTTTGAATTCAAGCAAGAACCCATTAGATATGAAAATGCTTAGCGAATTAATGTTTGATTAATGTTTTCGAGGAAAACATTTGTCAAGAAGCAGACGATTTATTTTCAAAAGTTATTAACTATCAGAGACCTAATTTGTAATCCAAAAATCTAAAATTGTTCTTCTCTTGGGGCAAATATCCAAATTATTCTTCAAATTCGTATTTAATAATTCGCGGGCTTTAAGAGCAACTAATTGTCATTAAGGTTTTCGTTTATTTCTTTTTAATTTGGCACGCTGTTTGAACACGTGGTGGAAAACGTTGACAGGTGTATATGTACTTGCTAAAATTAATATTGTACTATTTGACGGTTAAAATACCTCAAAATATAAGGGGGGGGGGGGGGAATTAAACAAAACCATTTTGTAAAAAAAGGTTTTTCAAAGGATATAGTACGTTTACGAAAGTATGGCGAAACCATTTGAAGATAGTTAGGGGAGCATTGAGTTGATATCTTGGAAAAATTCAATTGCAAATGAGCTAGATCATTCTCCTGGCAGGACCGAAGTTAATTTTATAATTTAATAGACTGCTAAGTTTATCATTAAAAACCCCTTTTTGGCTCGGTATTTTTTTGGCAAGGCATTCGGAGTAGCTGCAGAAAAAATATGCAAGTTTTGAAAATGATTCACGTCTTAATCTATTCTATGTTCGATAAAGTTAATGCTCTAGTTTGAAAAGTAGACTTGGAAACGCATTGATTCAGGTCAAAAACTCGCAAATGTCTGATCAAATGACTTTTGTACAAATTGAAGATGGAAAAGTAAAGACTATACATCAGAATGGTTTAGTTTACAATCGTGAATTGAGACTACTTTGGCTTTTTTAGAAATTTTCTGCTCTGGTTGTCTTTGATAGAGTTTTTTGTTATCCATTCCTCTGAAATTATCAGCCAACGTTTTATCCAAACTTGGACGAATATGAACCACAAGTTGAGTCAAGTTTTGATTCAAGACAGGACAACCCTGGTGATAAAAAAATTTAAATGTGATATTCTGTGAAAATTTAGAATTGACTCGGAACCTGATGCCATTTTTGTGTTTATTATAGGATCGAATGTTTTTAAACTCCGTCATCGGATACGCAAATATGGGGTAACAAACCGTCATTGGAACACTAACAATTTTTCAAAAAATGCTCAAAAGAATGAACTTTTTACCACCCAATTTTTTAAATTTGATATTGCTTTGTATGTTTTATAGATCATAAACGTCAACAATGGCCAGCTGTTAAACTTACCGCGCTTTATACGTTATTAACTATCTAAAGACCTAAAAAATTAACATGTAGAGCAGTATTAAGGTGGTCGAGCTAAAATTTAGAGTTGAGATCACATTGAAAAGCAACAACTGGTCCCCTTTAATGAAAATAGATGGTCCACTTTTTCTGTTCTTGAACGACTTCTTATCTGGTCTTCATGAAGAATGAGCTCTTATTGAAACATTGACGCTTGCGTCTACTGTTTTATTATTCACGATTTTTGAAGTCAATCCAATAATCTGAACAATGACTGAACCGAACTTGAAGAACTACAAAATAATCATACCTTTTCTTAGGTTGCAAATATAAATAAATAGTTAAGAAAAGGTAAAGATTTTGAAAAAATGTCCTGAACGTTTCTTCGAAAAATTTGAACGAAATTCAAAATTGATTTTTCTTTTAAATTAACCATTTGAGGTAAATTATATTTGCGCACTGTCGTTCTTGAGCTCGAATTTTTGGGATTTATTGTTGGAAATTTTGAAAACGATACTAAATGTTGTTTTTAATCAAATTGTACTTCGATAAATTTTAGAAAACCGACAATCGAACAAAGCTGCGGTGACGTTCATATCTTATCAAACGTCCGAACGAGTTTTATGCTTTTTTTAAAAATACACAGTTCAATAACCACCCAACCTGTGCTAAAAATGTGATCAACTTCGTGAAAAAATGGCCCAAATGCAAACACTTAGCAACATAAACATAGCCGGCAGATTGCCGGAATAGCTGCGAAAGAATAGACCTGCGTGCCATATAATAGAGATAGAAACAGATACAGATCCAAATTGAAAAAAAAAATCGACGCCGCTCAAAAAAACTAGGCTAAAAAACATTCAGCGATATTTCAATAAAGGTTGTTAAAATTCATTCCACAGAAGCCTCTTATTAAGGACCTTTACTGCACATATGAGTTCCTTTGACCTTAAACAAATTCAAATAAACCTAAGTTTTAAAGTGCAAAAGTCATTTTATTGAGTGAGGTAAGTCACGTATGATCAAACTCTAATCACGTAAATAACCTAAAAACTTTCGCTAAAGCGAGTGAGAAATGACGTCACGCGCGCAAATGCTGTTAATAAGAGGAAGATGTCATTCAGAAAATTTGACTTTTTCAGCTTTGCTGTGTGAACAAATGTAAAGCGAAAAAAGAGCGTCAGACGAGGAAACAAAAACATAGCAGGACAAGTGCTGACGTACAATTCAAAGAATTTTCATTAACTAAACAGAAATATAGACCTAGAACGGTATATGAATGGATTGGGAAAACCATTCAGAAAAAAAAATCCGATACAAAAAATCGAAAAAACAGTAAACATCAAAATGAAATTGCCGCATGTGAACAAAAAACACTATAGAGAAAGCGAATTTTTGTTCAAACACCGTTTTCTCACTCTACTTTAAATTTAGAGCGAAAACATTTCACGCCGCAAAATCATGAAAATGTTTGAACAAATCTTTAAAAAAGACAGCGCCCCAATACAATTCAAATTCCTTGAATTGTAAAAAACCAAGAGCACCGCAATATAGCTACGCTCAGCTTACAGCTTTGCAGCTATAATAAAATAAGGCAGTCAAACATCTTAAATTGGTCTGAGGTATTTGTTCAAAGCAACAACAAAACTTATTGAAAACAAGGAAATTTGTATAGATAATGTAATTGCATTATTTTTTGAAAATTTTATGGACAATGTTAAACTTTACACAGATCAAATTGACTTTTAAAAAGTTTTTAAATGTCAACGCGCCGAACATTTAGCTCTTCTGTTATTTTGTAAAGCCGTCTCCAATGTCTTATATTAGAAATCATGGTTCTTACAAGCTGTGAACTTTTGACTTTGACATAATTACTTCTTATATGAGGCGGTCATCAGTCCCTAACTTGAAAAGCAATACTCGTAAGATTGTGAAAATTTTGAGACAGTGCGGCTTCACAATCAGTTGATAAACGTTTGAGAACATAATATGAACCGAAAATGAGACTTTTTGTTTTAACTGTTGATTTGATCACTTTAATGGCTCTCACTGAAGGTATGATTTTTTTTTTGTTTTAGTTTTAGTTTTCGAAATAGTTAACAGAAATTTTAAATCTGTTTATGCGTTTCCTCAAAAAAAGACCTTCTGTGAAAAACAAATTCTGATTGATCAGCAAGATTCGCTCTGAAACAATTTTCCTCGAAAAGTTTTGCCAGTGAAAAAATAAGAACGAAATGAGCATTTGAACAGATGCGCTCTTCTTTTGAAGGCTTCATAGAGAGATAGAAGTTTTGCTTTACTTTTAAATATTGATTCCTATGGTTCTAAAACATCATCAAATTTAAACTGTTGATTCGAAATTATTCATTTCTTTTTGTATTATTCGTTTCCTAGTCAAATCTTATAACAGTATGGACCAAATTACAATTAGTGACTGTGCATCTGGGGGGCAATTAGATGAAGTGCAACAACTGCGCGGTGAGGTAAAAAAGCTCCAATCCGGTAAGACAGCCTCAAAGTTGGAGGTGAGAAACCTCAAAGAGATATGTAATGACCTGAACGAGCAACTTAGGGATACGGAACGATATATAAGTAACGATTACGTAATATTCAAAAATCCTCCTTTCGACGCTCGGAAACACGATGGATTTTTGCATGATTTATTGGCATTTTTTTGAGATTATCTAGGCGTTCAATTTTTTAATGAGTATCGACTGAAGCCTTATCATTTTTTTCCTGGTTTTGATAGCTTGCCTTACGGATGAATGCCATCAGTCATTGTTAAGTTAGTCATGTTCGACAATGAACACCAAGTCTATGCCTCTCGATGAAAATTAAACAAACAAATGAATCCATTGAACGGGGAAAAGATGTATATAATTGAGCGGCTACCAACTATGGAAGCTAAACTAAGCCAGTCTTTGTACAACATGGGCTATATACTTTCGTCAAACAACTGTGTAGTATCAGTTAAGTGCTTGAAAGACAACGGAAATACTACTTACGTGCCTGTGAAGAATGTTAACGAAGTTCAAGCACTGAAAAACCCAATTAAACAAAAGAGTTCAAGGAGAATCGCTAAACAAAGGACAAATAACAAAAGACCCGCTCAACAAGTGTCGGATGATGAAAGACTCAGCTGACTCTATGCCAGTCTTTCTCCTGATATGAAAATTAATTTCTAATCAAAAATGGCCAAGGATGTTCGACAAAAGGTTACAATGGCTTCCAGAAAACGTCAAGCCATCAACTAACTCCCAATACTGAGGATAAAGAAATCAATAAATATCTTTCTGTCATTGTTCAATATTGAGCAAACAAAAAAACTTAGCGTTGTAAAATGTTATTTTGAGAATTCTTTTTTGTTTCTTTTTTTTGAGCTTCTGAGACCTTGCAATTTTCAGCAGAATCTAGCCAAGCATTTCTACTTACTTTAATGTCTCACTCTTTTTTTGAGTAGATGTCGGACACAGGCAGTAAAAGGTTTCGCGATTTTCTGTGATTCCTTTTAGAATTGCCTGAACTGTTAATTCAAACAAGAGTTCGTTTGTCTTCGACATTGATATGAACCGAAACTTCATTTGAATATTTGGAATGAAAAGCGATACGTTAAATAAAAATGGATGGTTGTGTTTTTGAGGACTTGCGATTTTCTTAATTTCCTCTGAGGCCATTTCATTTTGTCGCCGGCATTTAATGGAATATAAAGTAAGAGCGACCAAATAAGTATCACGAATTTCAGTGAACTCTTGGCGCTCGAACAACTAAGAAAAAATCTTTCAAAAAGAACCACGTTTTTAGTCAACTTTTAAGAAATACCTAAAAAACGGGACTTAAACAGTATGGATCCAAAGCTGATAGGCGAACGTAAATTAACTACCTATACACTTTATTAGGTAAAACTGTTACCTGAAGTAACAAAGACAGCTAGTGGCTCTCTGAGGGCGTCTCTAAATATCGAATGCAGCTACTACTGCAAAACATTCGTACTTTAAAACAATTTTGATATGTTCTCAGCAACTTTGGAAACAATAAAAAACCCAAGATTGTTTGTTTTAGTGAGATCTGGCTGAATCAAGATATTGAACCTGTTTTATGTAAAATTGTAGTTTTCAATCTATTGCGCAATACTAATAGAACAAGGAGACGGGGAGGTGTTGCAACATTTTACAGTACTAAGCTTGATCATGAACTGTTTTTTGAGAAAGAGGAGGACAATCTACAAAATCAAACAACAAAAATAACCTTAGAAAATAAAAAGAACATTTCTGTTACAGTTCTGTACAGGACACTGAATAGCTCAATCTGCTCTTTTTCGAACTTTTTAGGGCCATACTTGACGCATCTTAACATCAAGCACTCATCCAAACATTTAGTATGCCTTGATTTTAATACTAATATATTGACTAATAACGAAGACAGCAAACGATTAACTCGTTTAATACAATGTTTTCACCTTCTTTTATTAAATGAAGAAAAACCTAACAGAATTACAAACACTTCAACTTCCTGTATTGACTTACCTTTGCAAACTTTAAAACAGAAACGAAAGTCGAAGAATTAAGAATTAGTGATCATTCCACATTATTCATAGAACTAGATTTTCTGAGTTGCGAAAATTCTTGTAACATCAAAATCGAAATGAAAACATGAAAAAAGTTAAACAAGAAAGAAGTGTTGCTAGATGTGAACTACTGGCTATCAAATAGATTTATGGAAGCTTCGCCGGGCTTTAAATTCAACAAAATGGAGGAAAACTGGCAAAAATTTTTTGAAATAACTAACATACTCACTGAAAATTTTTGTCATTTACAAATGTCCCATCTAAAAAATCTTGAAATTTAAACAGTTGTATAACTATCAGGATTAGGAGTGCATTTTAAAAGAAAAGAATACTTCTCAAGGAATACAGGAGAAATCCAAGTGATCTCAATGCAGGAAAATTTAAGAAGCAAAATAAATTTGCAAAAAATCTTGTGCAGGGAGGCAATATACCAATATTATAATCAAAAATAGAACTAATCAAGCAAAAATAACTTTAAAAAATTTTTCAGTGCAATCAACGAGTTAAAATGAAAAGTTGTCAAAAAAAAAGTTTCTGATTGTCCAACAGCAGACGATTTTAATGAATTTTTCACCACGATTGGAAAAAGTGTCAAAAAAATTTGAAAAATGTGATCGCAACGAAATTTCTTGCTTTGACTTTGCTTTATATCTAGAGGATTGCAATGCAGTAGAGGTTTTCATTATTATAGGCAGACTGAAAGAGAAACAAAAGTGCAGATATTTTTGAAAACTGTTATTTCCTTCTGAAGAAACTAAATTTGTGATTGGATTGCAATATTGGGAAACCAGTGTTTTCTATCCGGAAATTTTCCTGAAATTCTAAAAACAAGCAAAGTAATCCCTATATACAAAATGGAAAAACAAACTTTGTGAATAACTATCGCCCTATCTCTATCATTCCGGCAATGGCAAAAATTTTTTGAAAAGCTTCCTTTTTTTCCCAAAATAACTGATTTCTAACTAAATACAAACTATTAAATCCTAATCAAATTGGATTCAGGAACAAAAAAAGTACAATTGATGCTATTTTAGTCGTTCGTAAGAGAGAATAAGAGCGCTTTTGTCAGAAAATTACCACAATGTACACTAAAAAAAGCTTTTGGTACAGTAGATCACAAATCTTTGCTTGCCAAGTGTGAAAATTACGGCTTGAGTGGAGTTTTAGGAAACTTGTTATGCTCTTTTATAAAAAAAACAGAAAACAAATTGTTTACTTGAACAGACAAAAATCTTCGATAGAATTAGTAAGCACTGTGGTTCCCCAGGGTAGAGTACTAGATCCTCTCTTATTTCTCATTTATGTAATTGGTCTACGAGTAGATGAGACTAACTCTAACTAGACTCTTTACTGAGGACTGTTACTTGCTTCACAATGATATCTTAGCCGGAAGTAACGAAAAAGTAGATATGAAAATAAAATCTCGGTTCAAAAATAACAGAATAAAACTAAACAGCGACAAAGCTGTTATAATTAATTTTTCGAATCAAATTGTTGAAAATGGAAAAACTTCGTTGACTGAAAAAATTGCGAAAAGTGGTTGATACCTTGGAATGGAGATTGACAATGAACTGAAATTTGATATACATTGCGCAAAAATGTTAAAACGCGTTTCAAAGGTAGCATCTATTATATATCATATGCGTGCCTTTTTCAACAGCAATCAGCAATACCAAGTTCATAGAACATACATTCAACCGATATATCAATTTGGAGTTTTAATTTACGGCACTGCAAACAACAAATCACTTTTAATCAAGATTGAAAAACAACAAAAAATTGGTAACTCGAAATTCTTTCAAGCCTAAAAAATACGAAATTCTGGCTAAGATTAAAGAAAAATTTAAAATCTGCTACTTTAGAGAACTGCATAAATATGAGTTGTTTAAGTTGTTGATAAACGTTCTGAGACGATTATCGGAATACTTCGATGTTAATAATTTTATATCGGAAGAAGTCTCAAAGTTGCAAAACAGCACCGGTAGGCTGAAAATTTTAAGAAACAGAGAAAATTTAACTTCGAAAATTAAAAGAAGAATTGAGAATAGGGTACGATTACTTTTCAATAAATGTGTTCAGTTGGACAAAAACATTTTGATGTCGTTAATGAGATGAAAAAAAGAGGTTGGATAAATGTTGCACGATTTCCGTTATTTGTATATATGTGATAATGATCATCTCTTAAATTTATTCTGATAGCATTTTTTTCTCTATTCAGCACAAAAAAAAGCCAGGGCTTATTTTTTTGGCGATGTAGCCAATAATCAGAAGTCATATTTTTCAACTTTCTGTAATTATCACTGCAATGAGACTCATCAGTTGTTTGCTCATGAGACATCACTCGAAGGACTAAATGTCTACTTGATGCTCTCTCATAAGGATGTAAAATTTTGCTAAATATATACTTTGACTGTATTTTCAACCTTTTGAAAAATTTATTATTATTATTAAAACATCGCAGGCCATAGCATAAAGAACTTGTTTTTATTCGTTTTAATTAAATTTATATACCATTGCATAATGACCTGCTTGAATTGCATCAATAAATCTCTATAACCTGTAACACAATGATGATGAAAAAAATGTCAATAGTGCAACGAAAAAACCATTTTTTAACTACACCTTTATCATTTTTAAAAAAATAGAGACAATAATGTGCTCAAAAATGAAAACGAAAATTGTTTTGTGCAAATTTTATAGCACTTGATCTCGTCAATGTCAATGAGCAGAATTGTACTGAAAAGCTGTTGTCAAACTGGTTTCTTCAAACCCCTTTCGTTAGGCTTAGAAAAATTAAATAGTCTGAAGCAAAAACGGAATTAAACAAAAGCTCATTTTGTTTCTTTTTTCAATTTTAATCCTAATTTAAACAGATCTACTCATTGTGTGGCACGCAACCAACTATTCTGTTTGTGTACAGGTCATTTTTCGTTGACAGCCAACATGGAGATGGATACAGGTAATTTTTCGGGGACATGGAGACTGTCTGTGCATTATATCTTTTTGATCTGATTTTTTATTGCATCACATCGGATCTTCTTTTGATCTCATCAGACCTGAGTGAATGAAGTCTGTTTAATCATGAAATAGCTGATATAAGGGTTACGTAATTATAATTATGGTTCTAAGACGATCTGGCATCCGTTGGTTCGAGATGTCAGTCAGAACTTCAAAGAACTTTTTAAAGATTAACGTAATTTTGCTTGAAACCCTAACTGGGCAAATTTAAAAAAAAATAGCTGCGTATTAAAGAAAATCAGAGCTTTAGAGTCTAGAACTGTGACGAACTGGCATTTTGTAAATTTTAACTGAGTGTGTTAATTAATCTTAAGAGCTAGTTATAAAGGCTTAGATAAGTACTCATTACAACTTATCCCAGAAAATATCATCAAGCAAGTTTTTCAATATGTTTTTTCATTGCTGGCCGATTTGCTAACTGCTTTATCAAGTTAAAATCTCTAGGAAACAATTTATAAAGTAAACAAAAACCCTAATCGGTCGCAGCGTAAAAAATCAACCCGGTTTCAACACTATAAATTGAAACTTAAGTGGAAACGTTAAAAGCTATAGAAGGAACATAAAACGGAGCTCTCATTGCTTTTAGGGACTAAACATGGTTCGTTTTATGGCAGGTAATTTTCCACAGTCCAGGTTCCTATAATAAAAGTTGCTTATTTGTCTTCAAATATTTTCATATCAGCAAATTGTATTCATAGTTTCCCCGCAGTTCTTTACAATGGGGTATTATATCGTAGAATAATATCTCATGCGGAAATAGGAAAATAAAATCATTTTGTTTACTTTTAGCCCATAACCACCACCAAAACAAGAAACGATTCCCATTATTTGCCAGTAATGATCCATTGCCCAAACCCGAAAACCCCAAGCCTAAAGGTCCTGAACCCGACGACATTGATGATGACGACGATAGCAAACCAAAAACTGCGCACGCCAGCAGAGACCACCGCTGCAACTGAGAAACGAGGCAAAGATGACCAAAAAAGATGACAAAATAGACAGAAAAGACGGCAAAAAAGACGGAAAAGACGACAAAAAAAGACGGAAAACATGAGAAAAGAGATGGAACACATGACAAAAAGACAGAAAAGACAACAAAAAAGACGGAAAAGACGACAAAAAAGAATGGAGAAGTTGGTTAATGGAAGGAAATGGAATGATGAGGAAATATGGGATGATGGGTGGAAGCGGAGGTGGAATGATGGGTGGTAGTGGAGGTGGATTTGGAGGTGGTTCAAGCAGCGTCCGGGGTCGAAGTCTGGCAACAGAAAACTTTTCAAGAGGCGACATCACCATTTGGCTCAAAGACGATGCTATTTCTCCAGGAAAATGGCTAGAATAACGATGCGAGGGTAGTAAAGCGGATAAAAAACAAATCTGATCACTTAACAGATGTTCTCGCAAAAAACAGATTCTAAAAAAACTGTAGCGAATGTGTGACTAAGAAAACTTATGACGTCATTTAGCCGATAATAACTGCGTGCTTGTTTTAAATTACTCAGGCGTGTTATTAAATAAAAGAAGGAGGGTGCTAATTAGATCTTATAATTACGGAACGGTTTTCATTAATGATGTAATTCAGTTTTGTTTTGTTTCGCTTGATTTTGTTGCTACAGTTTGTTTGAGGTCAGCTACTTCCGTACAGTTTGACGATAATGATTATTGTGATAACGGGACTTTGTTGACTAGAAGTCAAAGTGTCCTTGATATCGCGGCCCAATTTGCAGGATTGCAAAGAAAGATTAAAACTGTCGGATTACAGTGTGTTGAATCATCCTTAAGGTTGAACCAAGAAGTGAAATAAAAATTGACTGTAAAGAAATATAAGGGTACAAATTAATCCGGTGGTTCGTAAAAACGAGCCAACTAAATTAATAATCGGAAATTCTCACCAAAAAACCTCAGGAGTTAAAGGATAGCAAGAGGGGTGAGTCTTAGACCTGTTAGAAAATAAAATCAATAACAAATTAAGATGAGCTTCTGATAAAGGATGATTAATGGATCTTAAATTTGGGATAAATTGATCAGTTGGTTTGTACTCTGAAATACAGAACGCAATAGGTTGTGATTTGGTGGTCAGAAGCCATGCAATTATTAGCAACCACTTTTTGTTTAGAAGGGCAAAATGTTGTCCCTAATTTTCCTGTCTTTAGAGAGACTGTTTTGTTTATGCCGAAGTTTGGGTTTCATTTGGGGAAAATTTTGCTCAGTTTCAAAACGGGTCTAATGCGTTCTCCGAATGAGGTCTTCAGTTTAAATGATTGCACAACCGCATCTGTGCCAGGAAAAACTTGAATGAGTTTAGCCAAAGGGGTGAAATCTTCTAGAATCCGTACCAAGTCGTCAACCTATAAATTTTTCGACGTATTATGCCATTTAAATCTTTCTTGTTGAGTTGGCAAATACTCCCGTAGGAGGCGATTTCAAATGTGAGTTGCAATTTGTTGTGATGGACGCCAACAATTTGACAGGTCCTTCTCTTTACCAATGAATGCGCAAGGAGGCAAGTTTTAAAAGAAACTGCACTCAGAATCTCGTCAGTTAAAGTTCTCGAACCAATGGCCTTGTAAAGTGATAGTTTAAAAGTTTGTACCAATCTCCTCCAACATCCACTGAACAGAGGAGCAGCTGGGGGGATTGAATTTCCAATCTATCTCCACTTTCATTCAATGTAGCTTAGCTGCAAATGATTTTGATTTCTTCAGTTCTACGATGCTAGATTGCAGAGCGTTGTTTGAACCAACAGAAGATTCGCCACAATCTGAGACGAATTTGTTGGGTTTTCCTCTGCGGCTAATAAAACGCCTGATGCAGTTGACTGTAGAGTCTGTTAAGTGATCAATCGAAACTTCAAGATGTACTGCTCTAACAACAAGACAGTTGAAGAGCAAAACATATCGGCTAGATAACTTGCCATTGTTTATGAAATCGCCAAAGTCCTATGAAATTAAGACCAGCTGTTTCAAAAGACAAACTCATTTTTCTTGGGTAACCTTTCCGCGGGTAATCCAGCCGTCTGTTGTGCTAACATCCTGCTGCATTCTAAGACATGGCAAACAGAGGCATATATTCTGTTTAAAAACTGCTCTACAGCGAAGTATCCAATAGTATTCCATCAGAGTTTTTCGAGTCTGCTCGGACCAAAATGAAAATTAGTTTCGTATGTGCGTGTAGTACGAGCAGCTTAACTGCAGCATTGTTACTGTCAAGTATTATGGGATGACGAGCGGTCATCAGACGAATTGATTTTGTCAAGCGACCACGTGCTCTTAATCGGTTTTTCTTGTCTAGGTAAGATGATAGTGCTTTAAAGTGGCTTGTACTAGAGACATCAATTCCTTTTTTCACAAACAAGTTTTCTTGGTTAAAATCTTGTCTTAGAATATTGTGAATAACGTGCAGATAAGCACGTATTCCAATAACTTCATTTCTGCATCGCGTTTCCTACATTTGTCCGCAAAAACTATACAGATTGCTATCACACGTATTACATTATTCCAACGGCTAAATTTTTTCGCGTCAACAATATTTCATACATTTCATACAGTTGAGTTTACTGAAGAAAGTGACACAAATTTTACTTGTTGGGCATGCAAAATTTTTTGTTTTGGCCACTCAGATCTTTTTTGATTCAAGAATTACTGTTCTGAAATCCATCAAGATTTTGATGTTAATTGCTCAACACTATATCCTATAGTTTTGTCATCTGAGAGGCTAGCTGTGGATGAAACGAACTTCCAATCGAAGGCAGAAGAGAAATCTAGAATTTTGGCAATTTGATACAAATACTCTATGGCGCATTTCAGTTGTTCCCAGGCAGTACAGGACTGTATAAGCTGTCAGAACAAAAAACACAATCTGAAAACTCTATATCATGTTCTCCTTTTATAAATTGGTCTAGTTTATTCCCATATACAACGGCTTGCAGTCCCAAGTTGGTGATAGTCATCCTTTTTATTGGGGCTACACTAGCCTTTCCCTTTACAGGTTTAACGGAGGTCGATCAGTACGAGTTTTAAATTTGTATGTACAAGACAGCAGATAGGGCGTATTCAGAGGCGTCAGTACAAGTACGAAGCTCAAATGAGCTGACAGATTTGTCTAGAAAAAAATCCCAGCAATTTCGTCGTCCTCGAATGCGGGAATTTCATCCCTCAACTTATTGAAATCCTGATGTTATCCTGTAAAATTGGCGTGTTCCATTTTGAACCCGGGTTCCAGGCGGCTTGTAAAGCTTTTTGATTTCGAATTGTTAGACGCGCTATGAATCCAAGGCAATCAAACAACGACGCCGCCAACTTGAGTAATAATCTTTGAGTTACGTTGCCTGTAATCTGGTTTTTTAACATTAGTTTGCATTCATTCACATAGCAATCTAATGCTGCTTTCCATGGTAAACCAAGTACTTTGTGGTTCTGAGGGAGAGCGTTGTCTTGATGCAATCTGATTTTAGGTTCTAAAGAATTTAGAAATTCAGGACCACTTGAATTCCATTTAGTTAGGTTGAAACCTCCTTTAGAGAGATCATTTCTCATTCCTTGCGGTATTTTTTGAGCACATTCGATTGAAATCGTGAAAACATAGAAATCATTCATGTAAATATTGCTTTATACATATTTCAGAGCATCTGGAAACTGTTCTCCGTTATCACGAGCAGTTTTTCGCAAAGCAAATGAGGTAAGACATAAGTTGAGTTTGTGGCTCCAAAAATGTGAATGGTGTACTCGTAGGCTTCAACAGGACCATCGTTTTTTCAAAGAAAGCGCAAGAGTTTTCTTTTTTGAGGAGCAACTTTAACTTGCACGAACAATTGTTCAAAATCAGCGGAAAGCTCTGCTTTCTGCTCCTGGAATCTCAATATCACACCGGTAAGATTGCTTAGCAAATCTGAGCCTTTCAAAAGATTAGAAATTAATAATTGACCCCGAAACACACTTGATGCGTTAGCGACACCGCGTACGTTTCCAAGTTTGTTCACATTTGTGACGGGGTGATGAGAAAGGAACAAAATTTTTCCATCTAGTTTTTTTTTGAATTTTTCTGACATAGTCGTTCTGCATGTTTTTCTTAACCGTTTCCTCGTATTTTTGTTTTAATTGTGGATTTTTTGAAAGTTTATTGTTGAGCCGATGAAGTAGTTTCTCCAAGCCCAAACAAGTTGGGTTTCAACTCCCCATGATAAATTACTGGGTCCTTTAACTATTTGTTTGTATTGTTGTTTGATTGTAAACTCCTAGAATGATGGACATTTTAATGGCCCCTATTTCTGGGAAACATATATGGTTGAGGTGTTCAAACGAATCACAGAGGCGATTCACTCTCTTTATATTAGTTGAAATATTCCGGATCCGGATCGGCGACGACTTCTATTTATTCGAATGACTGCTCCCCTTGTAAGGGTCTAATTTGAAGTCTTACTGGTGCAAAATCTAATTGGCATTTTTCCAATGATTTTCATGCTTAAATTCAGATTTTTTGCAGTTGACCTCTGCAACAAGCCTTGCCAACTACCATTGTCCAATTAAGCATAAGTTTCAAAACTTTATCACTATTTTTGAATTGTACAGGAACAACCACCTGTCCTGTTCCTTGTAAATTTATAGTTTTCACATTAGACTTTTTTGAACCGGACTTAATAGCAAAACTATCATGCAATAGAATTTGGTGGTTCATACGGCAATTGAAAGTCAATGAAAACTGGTTCAAGTTTCTGATGTACTTCCCTAATACCTATCAAAATCAATCAATCAAAAGCAGGAACCTGCCAATACTTACCAAAAGCAAATATCTACCAAATACTGGAACCTACTAATATCTACCAAAAACCGGAAACTGCCAATACCTACCAAAATCAATACCTCCCGAAACAGGAACCTTCCAATACCTACCAAAATACGTAACTATCAATACGACCAAACAGAATGGGTCCTAGGGGTAGGTAAAACCTCAGATGAACCAGAAAAAGCCGGGGGTTGGCGAAACCGCCAACCAGAAGGGGTCCTAGGGGTGTATAAAACCCCAGAAGAAACGAAATGAAGCCGGGGGTTGGGGAAACGACCATCCAGAAGGGGGTCCTTGGGGTTGAGTAAAACCCCAGAATAACAGGAAAGAAGGTGGGTTATTGGGGAAACGACCAACCAGAAGGCTGTCCCTGGTGTTGAGTAAAACCTCAGAAAAACAGGAAAGCAATATGCGAAATTAAATATCAATATAACTTTGAATAACGCAATCTTTATCTTTGTCTTTTTGGGTATTTTGTGTAGTTATCCCACCATAGTCAGAGTGTTTTGATACAAGTCTAATTTCCGCAAAAAATCTTAAGCATTGAAAAAATCATGGCGCACATCGGTATTGCGCATTGGGAAATGTATTCTTTTGAAAACAAAACTTAGATTTAATTGTGCAACGGTTTCGAAAACTGTTGGGTTGGGTGCCAAATTTGTTATTGAATAAAGGAAGGAGGGATTACTTTGATCTTATGATTTCGGAACGTTTTGATTAATAATGTAATTCAACTTTGTTTTGTTTGGCGTGATTTTGTTTCTACAGTTTGTTTGGTTTTGAGCTACTTCCGTCCAGTTTTTACCAATACCTATCGAAATCAATCAATCAAAAGCTGGAACCTACCAATACCTACCAAAAGCAAATATCTACCAAATACTGGAACCTTCTAATACCTACCAAAAACCGGAACCTGCCAATACCTACCAAAACCAATACTTCCCGAAACAGGAACCTTCCAATACCTACCAAAATACGTAACTATCAATACGACCAAACAGAATGGGTCCTAGGGGTAGGTAAAACCTCAGATGAACCAGAAAAAGCCGGGGGTTGGCGAAACCGCCAACCAGAAGGGGTCCTAGGGGTGTATAAAACCCCAGAAGAAACGAAATGAAGCCGGGGGTTGGGGAAACGACCATCCAGAAGGGGGTCCTTGGAGTTGAGTAAAACCCCAGAATAACAGGAAAGAAGGTGGGTTATTGGGGAAACGACCAACCCGAAGGCTGACCCTGGTGTTGAGTAAAACCTCAGAAAAACAGGAAAGCAATATGCGAAATTAAATATCAATATAACTTTGAATAACGCAATCTTTATCTTTGTCTTTTTGGGTATTTTGTGTAGTTATCCCACCGTAGTCAGAGTGTTTTGATACAAGTCTAATTTCCGAAAAAATTCTTAAGCATTGAAAAAATCATGGCGCACATCGGTATTGCGCATTGGGAAATGTATTCTTTTGAAAACAAAACTTAGATTTAATTGTGCAACGGTTTCGAAAACTGTTGGGTTGGGTGCCAAAATTGTTATTGAATAAAGGAAGGAGGGATTACTTTGATCTTATGATTTTGGAACGGTTTTGATTAATAATGTAATTCAACTTTGTTTTGTTTGGCGTGATTTTGTTTCTACAGTTTGTTTGGTTTTGAGCTACTTCCGTCCAGTTTTTACCAATACCTATCGAAATCAATCAATCAAAAGCTGGAACCTACCAATACCTACCAAAAGCAAATATCTACCAAATACTGGAACCTTCAAATACCTACCAAAAACCGGAACCTGCCAATACCTACCAAAACCAATACTTCCCGAAACAGGAACCTTCTGATACCTACCAAAATACGGAACTATCAATACGACCAACCAGAAGGGGTCCTAGGGGTAGATAAAACCTCAGAAGAACCGGGAAAAGGCCGGGGGTTGGGGAAAACGCCAACCAGTAGGGGTCCTAGGGGTTTGTGAAACCCCAGAAGAACCGAAAAGAAGCCGGGGTTGGGGAAACGACCAACCAAAAGGGGGTCCTTGAGGTGGGTAAGACACCAGAAGAACCGGAAAGAAGGCGGGGTTTGGGAAACGACCAACCAGAAGGGTGTCCTTTGGGTTGAGTAAAACCCCAGAAGAACAGGAGAGAAGGCGGGGTGTTGGGGAAACGACCAACCAGAAGGCTGTCCTTGGGGTTGAGTAAAACCCCAGAAGAACAGGTAAGCAAATGCGAAATTAAATATCAATAAAATCTTGAATAATGCAATCTTTATCTTTGTCTTTTTGGGTATTTTGTGTAGTTATCCCACCATAGTCAGAGTTTTTGATACAAGTCTAATCTCCGATCTTAAGAAATTCTGAAGCATTGAAAAAATCATGACGCGCATCGGTATAGCGCATTGGGAAATGTATTCTTTTGAAAACAAAACTTAGCTTTAAGTGTGCAACGGTTTCCAAAAGTGTTGAGTTGGGTGCCAAAATTTTTATTGAACAAAGGAAGGAGGGGTCTAATTTGATCTTATGATTTCGGAACGGTTTTGAATAATAATGTAATTCAGCTTTGTTTTGTTTGGCGTTATTTTGTTTCTACAGTTTGTTTGGTTTTCAACTACTTCCGTCAGTTTTTATCACATCCTATTGAAATCAATCAATCAAAAGCTGGAACCTACCAATACCTACCAAAAGCAAATATCTTCTAAGTACTGGAACCTACCAATACCTACCAAAAACCGGAACCTGCCAATACCTACCAAAACCAATACTTCCCGAAACAGGAACCTTCCAAGACCTACCAAAAGACGGATCTCTCAATACGACCAACCAGAAGGGGTCCTAGGGGTAGATAAAACCTCAGAAGAACCGGGAAAAGGCCGGGGGTTGGGGAAAACGCCAACCAGAAGGGGTCCTAGGGGTTTGTGAAACCCCAGAAGAACCGAAAAGAAGCCGGGGTTGGGGAAACGACCAACCAAAAGGGGGTCCTTGAGGTGGGTAAGACACCAGAAGAACCGGAAAGAAGGCGGGGTTTGGGAAACGACCAACCAGAAGGGTGTCCTTTGGGTTGAGTAAAACCCCAGAAGAACAGGAGAGAAGGCGGGGTGTTGGGGAAACGACCAACCAGAAGGCTGTCCTTGGGGTTGAGTAAAACCCCAGAAGAACAGGAAAGCAAATGCGAAATTAAATATCAATAAAACTTGAATAATGCAATCTTTATCTTTGTCTTTTTGGGTATTTTGTGTAGTTATCCCACCATAGTCAGAGTTTTTGATACAAGTCTAATCTCCGATCTTAAGAAATTCTGAAGCATTGAAAAAATCATGACGCGCATCGGTATAGCGCATTGGGAAATGTATTCTTTTGAAAACAAAACTTAGCTTTAAGTGTGCAACGGTTTCCAAAAGTGTTGAGTTGGGTGCCAAAATTTTTATTGAACAAAGGAAGGAGGGGTCTAATTTGATCTTATGATTTCGGAACGGTTTTGAATAACAATGTAATTCAGCTTTGTTTTGTTTGGCGTTATTTTGTTTCTACAGTTTGTTTGGTTTTCAACTACTTCCGTCAGTTTTTATCACATCCTATTGAAATCAATCAATCAAAAGCTGAAACCTACCAATACCTACCAAAAGCAAATATCTTCTAAGTACTGGAACCTAACAATACCTACCAAAAACCGGAACCTGCCAATACCTACCAAAACCAATACTTCCCGAAACAGGAACCTTCCAAGACCTACCAAAAGACGGATCTCTCTTGGGGAAAACGCCAACCAGAAGGGGTCCTAGGGGTTTGTGAAACCCCAGAAGAACCGAAAAGAAGCCGGGGTTGGGGAAACGACCAACCAAAAGGGGGTCCTTGAGGTGGGTAAGACACCAGAAGAACCGGAAAGAAGGCGGGGTTTGGGAAACGACCAACCAGAAGGGTGTCCTTGGGGTTGAGTAAAACCCCAGAAGAACAGGAAAGCAAATGCGAATATAAATATCAATAGAATCTTGAATAATGCAATCTTTGTCTTTGTCTTTTTGGGTATTTTGTGTAGTTATCCCACCATAGTCAGAGTTTTTGATACAAGTCTAATCTCCGATCTTAAGAAATTCTGAAGCATTGAAAAAATCATGGCGCACATCGGTATAGCGTATTGGGAAATGTATTCTTTTGAAAACAAAACTTAGCTTTATGTGTGCAACGGTTTCGAAAACTGTTGGGTTGGGTGCCAAAATTTTTATTGAATAAAAGAAGGAGGGGTCTAATTTGATCTTATGATTTCGGAACGGTTTTGATTAATAATGTAATTCAGCTTTGTTTTGTTTGGCGTTATTTTGTTTCTACAGTTTGTTTGGTTTTCAGCTACTTCCGTCAGTTTTTATCAATACCTATCGAAATCAAGCAATCAAAAGCTGGAACCTACCAATACCTACCAAAAGCAAATATCTACTAAGTACTGGAACCTACCAATACCTACCAAAAACCGGAAACTGCCAATACCTACCAAAACCAATACTTCCCGAAACAGGAACCTTCCAAGACCTACCAAAATACGGATCTCTCAATACGACCAACCAGAAGGGGTCCTAGGGGTAGATAAAACCTCAGAAGAACCGGGAAAAAGCCGGGGGTTGGGGTAAACGCCAACCAGAAGGGGTCCTAGGGGTTTGTGAAACCCCAGAAGAACCGAAAGGAAGCCGGGGCTGGGGAAACGACCAACCAAAAGGGGGTCCTTGAGGTGGGTAAGACACCAGAAGAACCGGAAAGAAGGCGGGGTTTGGGAAACGACCAACCAGAAAGGTGTCCTTGGGGTTGAGTAAAACCCCAGAAGAACAGGAAAGCAAATGCGAAATAAAATAACAATAAAATCTTGAATAATGCAATCTTTATCTTTGTCTTTTTGGGTATTTTGTGTAGTTATCCCACCATAGTCAGAGTTTTTGATACAAGTCTAATCTCCGATCTTAAGAAATTCTGAAGCATTGAAAAAATCATGACGCGCATCGGTATAGCGCATTGGGAAATGTATTCTTTTGAAAACAAAACTTAGCTTTAAGTGTGCAACGGTTTCGAAAAGTGTTGGGTTGGGTGCCAAAATTTTTATTGAACAAAGGAAGGAGGGGTCTAATTTGATCTTATGATTTCGGAACGGTTTTGAATAATAATGTAATTCAGCTTTGTTTTGTTTGGCGTTATTTTGTTTCTACAGTTTGTTTGGTTTTCAACTACTTCCGTCCAGTTTTTATCAACACCTATCGAAATCAATCAATCAAAAGCTGGAACCTACCAATACCTACCAAAAGCAGATATCTACTAAGTACTGGAACCTACCAATACCTACCAAAATCCGGAACCTGCCAATACCTACCAAAACCAATACTTCCCGAAACAGGAACCTTCCAAGACCTACCAAAAGACGGATCTCTCAATACGACCAACCAGAAGGGGTCCTAGGGGTAGATAAAACCTCAGAAGAACCGGGAAAAAGACGGGGGTTGGGGAAAACGCCAGGCAGAAGGGGTCCTAGGGTTTGTAAAACCCCAGAAGAACCGAAAAGAAGCCGGGGGTTGGGGAAACGACCAACCAAAAGGGGGTCCTTGAGGTGGGTAAGACACCAGAAGAACAGGAGAGAAGGCGGGGTGTTGGGGAAACGACCAACCAGAAGGCTGTCCTTGGGGTTGAGTAAAACCCCAGGAGAACAGGAAAGCAAATGCGAAAATAAATATCAAAAAAATCTTGAATAATGCAATCTTTATCTTTGTCTTTTTGGGTATTTTGTGTAGTTATCCCACCAAAGTCAGAGTTTTTGATATAAGTCTAATCTCCGATCTTAAGAAACTCTGAAGCATTGAAAAAATCATGGCGCACATCGGTATAGCGCATTGGGAAATGTATTCTTTTGAAAACAAAACTTAGCTTTATGTGTGCAACGGTTTCGAAAACTGTTGGGTTGGGTGCCAAAATTTTTATTGAATAAAGGAAGGAGGGGTCTAATTTGATCTCATGATTTCGGAACGGTTTTGATTAATAATGTAATTCAGCTTTGTTTTGTTTGGCGTGATTTTGTTTCTACAGTTTGTTTGGTTTTCAGCTACTTCCGTCCAGTTTTTATCCATACCTATCGAAATCAATCAATCAAAAGCTGGAACCTACCAATACCTACCAAAAGCAAATATCTACTAAATACTGAAACCTACCAATACCTACCAAAAACCGGAACCTGCCAATATCTACCAAAAACCAATACTTCCCGAAACAGGAACCTTCCAATACCTACCAAAAGACGGAACTTTCAATACGACCAACCAGAAAGGTTCCTAGTGGTAGGTAAAACCTCCGAAGAACCGGAAAAAAAGCCGGGGGTTGGGGAAACCGCCAAACAGAAGGGGTCCTAGGGGTGTGTAAAACCCCAGAAGAACCGAAATGAAGCCGGGGGTTGGGGAAACGACCAACCAGAAGGGGGCCCTTGGGGTGGGTAAAACCCCGGAAGAACCGGAAAGAAGGCGGGGGGTTGGGTAAACGACCAACCGGAAGACGGTCCTTGGGTTTGGTCAAACCTCAGAAGAACCGGAAAGAAGGCGGGGGGTTATGGAAACGACGAACAAGAAAGGGGTCCTTAGTGTGGGTATAACCACAGAAAAACGGGAAAGAAGGCGGGGGGTTGAAGAAACGACAAACCAGGAGGGGTTCTTTGGAGTGGGTAAAAGACCTGGAGAACCGGAAAGAATGCGAGGGTTTGGGAAACGGCCAACCAGAATGGGGTCCTTAGGGTGGGTTAGACCCCGGAAGAACCGGAATGAAGGCGGGGGTAGGGGAAACGACCAACCAGAAGGGGGTCCTTGGGTTGGTTGAAACCACAGAAGAACCGAAGAGAAGGCGGGGGGGGGATTGGGGAACCAGAAGGGTGTCCTTGGTGTTGAGTAAAACCCCAGAAGAACAGGAAAGCAAATGCGAAATTAAATATCAATAAAATCTTGAATAATGCAATCTTTATCTTTGTCTTTTTGGGTATTTTGTGTAGTTATCCCACCATAGTCAGAGTTTTTGATACAAGTCTAATCTCCGATCTTAAGAAATTCTGAAGCATTGAAAAAAATCATGGCGAGCATCGGTATAGCGCATTGGGAAATGTATTCTTTTGAAAACAATACAAAGCTTTAGGTGTGACCCGATTTCGAAAACTGTTGGGTTGGGTGCTAAAATTGTGATTGAATAAGGGAAGAAGGGGCTAATTAGATCTTAGATGGTTTCGGAACGATTTTGATTTAAAATGTAATTCAGCTTTGTCTTGTTTGGTGTTATTTTGTTTCTGGAGTTTGTTTGGAGGTCAGCTACTTCCGTCCAATTTGATGATTATGATTGTTGTGATAACGGGCTTTTGTTGACTAGAAGTCACAGTGTCCTTGACAAGGCAGATCACTCTTATTATTTCATGAATAATTTTATATCCCAAATCGTTCAAATGTGTTGATAGTAATGTCCGGTTGCGGAAAAAGGCCCCACGCAAAAAAAACCCATATCATTTTTGATAGGAAATAAACCCCCACGGAAATAAAGCCCCACGGATATAAACCCCAATTTACTATCAAAGAGTTGCTGATTTAGCGCGATTGGCCATGCCTCAGCGGCCCGTGGGACAAGATCCAGTAATGTCAGTCTGTGTAATTAAAAACTGTGTCCCAGTTTAAAATTTTTGTCAAGATTAGTGAGTCCAGCATATCCCAGATCATTGTCTATCAGATGTTCGACCCGGACCAAATTGACCTCTGATGAAACCATCTTGGACCAAATTTATCTCCGGTCAGACCATCCCAGAACAATATGTCCGCTTATGACACCATTTCTAGATCTCTGTACGCTCGATATTCGTTTCCCAGAATTATGTAATTCGAGTGTACGATTTGCAGGCGTGCACTCAAAGGTGGTCTGATTAATATTTTTATATAGTCGAAGCCGAACTAATCAATTTAAGAAAAACTTTTGTGCTTATAGTTTTTAGAGACAACAAAACATTTTTGAAGAGTATAAACATCGCGAAAAATTGGCCTTTTTTAAAAAAAAACATAAATGAAAACTTTTTTCAGTTTTTTGATCATTAAGTGCCCTTGAAAACATTAAAGGATTTCAAAATTAGACACTGATTAGAGAATTAGACCTATTTAACTATTTAACTAAATTAGATTCTAGAGGCAAGGAAAGGGTTTTGAGGATAATGATAAAATCACGAATTTTACAATTTTCAAGTAAATTTGCATTTTTTTCCCATTTCCCCATTTTTTTTAAGTTTTTGTCATTTTTCATTTTATCTGATCTCTAGGGAGCAAAAACGTCTTTCAAGCTTACAATGCGTTGTTGAATGCGAATATAAAAAAGGCTAAAGTTTGGTGTTAAAGGTATTTGTGATGGTTTCAAAGAAACATCGAGAAACTTAGAAGTTTTCTTTATTTAAGTTTCCAAGAACAAAAGAAGAACTTACCTGACGAACTTTTTTGTTATGTCGATAAGTAACGGCTACAAAAGTAAACACAATTCTAATTTTGTTTTGGCGCTATCATTTTCTTTCTGGCCTATCAATCATGTGTCAGAAGCAAATTCTCCCACCAACAGAAACCTGATTCTAACATCCTCTGACCTCCAACTAATGAATTCGATTGTACCTAGGCCATATATGATTCTCATGAAATATTGATGAAAATAGAAAATCAACTCCGGGATTCGGAACTAAGATCTAGTCACATGTCGATCAAGTGAAATATTTTTAGCTAATCTAAAATTTCTCTGTATATTTTCGCATAGATAACCACTATAAAAACGAGCTAAGTATTTATAATTTCAGTTCCAATTTCATTTAAAGTTCAGCTTATCGAATTCTTTTGACCCGTGTTATCGACCACGACAATGATGTCCAGACCAACCACAGACAGACATATTTTGGATCTACAGAATGCAGAATCAGCTACTGCGTTGATTTTGTCTTTTGTGGAGAAATGTCGAGAAGAGAAGAAAGAGGACAAAATCGGCACTGATGGTACTTTACTGCACCTACAGGTAACTAATCTCTTTTTTAGTATGTGCGCGCAAGATGCAACTATTAAACTTAAAATCCTAATTAGTCCTAGGAATTTAATAGACACTCCGTATAAAGACATCAGATTGGCGATTCAAAATTGTATTTCTCCTAAAGAGAGAGTAGTAACGACAGACAGGGATAAATTTCTGTCCGTACTAAAAGGTGTAGGGGATTCAGACGACGACTTCCTAGCACGTCTTAGAGAATAAGCACGCTATTCTGGTTTCAAAAAACTCAAAACAGCGGTCAACTCCGAAGAGGTCGTGGTAAAAACAAAGTTTATCACAGATTTGAGGGACCCTGAAGCAAAACTTAGGCTACTAGATGGTATTGAAGCAAAACCAACAATGTCGGTTACTGAAATGACCGAGAGCTTACAGTTCAGAAGTCAAGCAATGACTTTTGCAAATTCTTCATCAGGTAATAAGCCTTTTCCTAATAAAGAAGAAGTTGGGTTCAAATTCAAAACGATCTTTCGAAAGCCAAATGAAAAATTTACGGCTAATAAAAGCAACAATATATGCACTAGGTATAGAGGTCAGCCACATTCTAATAGACCTTGTCCAGCGCTGGGTAAAAAATGCAACACCTGTGAAAAGGTGGGACATTTCTAAAAAAAAGTGTAGAAGCAAGACTCAACCAAATTCAGGTATGTACAATAAACAAAATAATTTTTGCGAAGAAGAAAATACTCCTTCAGAGCTAGCACCTCCACCATCAGAGATGGGAATGTTAAATACTAAAGAACAAATCTTTAGCATGTCTGCGACGTGGGAATATATCTCAATAAATAACTGCAAAGTAAAACTGCAGGTAGACACAGATGCAGATAGCACAGTGATATTTGCAAAAATATGGATTGAGCTTGGTAAACCTCATTTGGATGATAAGATAAGACATCAAGAAGCTTGTGATGGTCATCAATTAACGCATCTGGGATCACTTACTTGTGACGTTGAGTGGAACAGAAGCAGGCTCACACAAAAACAACTACACGTTGTGCAGTCTGATGAAGAACTTGGACTTCTTGGTATAGACATTCTAGCCAAGCACGGTGTGAACAACATCACAACCGAGCACCTACCTGCTGTAAAGGATTACAAAGCTCATGTGAAGTTGATACCAGGAACACAGCCAATGTTCTGAAAAGCCAGAAAAATACCTCTACCTCTTCAAGACAAGGTCACAGAGAAGCTGGAACAAATGGTCAGACAAGGCATCCTTGAACCGGTACAGCCAGGAGGAGTCACTAATGCATCTCCAGTGGTGTGGCAGAGAAGGAAGAGTGGAGAACTGAGACTGTGCGTGGATTTATAACGACATATCAATGGCCAGGTGATGGATGAGGACTACCCCTTACCAGACATGGAGACAATCTTCCACAACCTGCATGGGCCTCCCACTTTGGAAAACTTGACCTCTCAGATGCTTACTATCAAGTTGAACCTGACGAAAAGGCAAAAAATATATGCACAAACAACACATCTCAGGGACTGTTCAAGATGTGTCGACTATCTCAGTAATTGAAAAACTCTTCTTCAATCTTCCAGAATTGCATAGAATCAACACTCAAAAGAATCAAAGGTGTTGTGATCTTTCAAGACGATGAGGTGGTCTATGGAACTACCAAGGAGCAGTTCGACAAGAGAATGCTTGCAGTCAAGAGTCAACTGCCTGAAATTTTTTTTTACTCTTAATGAGAAAAATGTAACTTAAAACCAGTCGATAGCGTTAGTTTTTGGGATACTCCATTTCAAAGCAGGGAATAGCACCAGATCCCAAACATGTTGAAAAAATAAAAAATACAAAAGCACCAGCTAACAACAAATAACTCGAATCGTTTACGGAAGAATGATTCCTGATTTTGCAACAAAAATGTTACCATTAAATAACATGAGAAATAGCGATTTCTCATGGGGCAGAATGCAACAAAAAGCCTTTGACGACATAAAAAATGAATTATGTGCTAACCCACCTGTACAGCCACATAGTTTACAAAAAGAAGCAACACTTACTACTGACGCCTCTGAAAAAGCCATTGGCGGAGTTCTTTCGGAAGAAGGACATCCTGTCATATATATATATATATATATATATATATATATATATATATATCGAGAAAGTTGACTCCAGTGGAGCAAAACTACTCGAACATAGAGCGGGAACCACTGGCAATTGTATTTGTGGTCACATGATTGAAGCAATGTCTTCTTGGAAGACAATTTACCCTACAGACGGACCACAAACCACTCAATTATCTCTTTGCACCAGACGAAGAAATCCTGAAGACGGCATCAGCTAGAATGACAAGATGGGCAATAGCTCTTATGGGCCTCGACTATGAGTTCAAATACACACCAGGAGAGTAAATGCCCCATGCAGATGCTTTGAGCAGAATGGATTTCGACGAAGACGAATCCGACAACGATCGAGTGTGCTTCGCAATCAATAACATCTACTTCGCTCAGTGTGATTTGGTGACCCAAGCTGGAATCAAAACTGAAAATGGAACAAACAGCCACTTCCAGGACATGTTGAAATGAATCAAAAGCGGCATTTTGACAAAAAAGTTCAGAAGCGGAAAAAAGAATCGAACAACACAAAGTTGCACTGACCATAGACAATGAAATCACCTTCAGAGGTGTTGTTTCTTT
This sequence comes from Convolutriloba macropyga, assembly GCF_964194025.1. Lineage (NCBI taxonomy): Eukaryota > Metazoa > Xenacoelomorpha > Acoela > Convolutidae > Convolutriloba > Convolutriloba macropyga. Next base: position 38,818,344 of record NC_134482.1, on the reverse strand, counting down.
CATTCCGCCCAAAATACGACACTTGGTTTTGGCAAAAGCGCATGAGACATTTCCTGGGAAGAATGCAACTGAGGCATCAGTCAGAACGATAGCACGGTGGCCTGGCATTACCCAAGAGGTTCAACATTTTGTTAGTTAATGAACAGGACTAGCCTGGGAAAAACTGTCTCTGCGTGGCCACAAGCCGAAGTTCGGGAACTACTCCACATGGACAGGGGTTATGTTAAAGACCAAGGCAATATCTTAGTAATTGTCGACGCTGGTTCTGGCTGGATAGAAACTTTCTCCGCGGGAAGTAGAACATCAGAAACAGTTAAAGTATATCTTAGTCAAATCTTTGCTTGGTTCGGAATACCAAAACTCTTCGTATCAGATAATGGTCCTGAGTTTGTAAGTGCTGACCCTTAACAGTGGTGTGAATCACTGATAATTAAGGAAATAGAATCAATCGTCTATAATCCAACAGCTAACGGACTAGCTGAAAGAGCAGCGGGCACTTCAAGCATGGAGTCCCAATCTTAATGTGTCATTTGGAGCGTTCCTGCAAAGGGCACTGATGACACTTCGCAAGACTTCAGAGACGAGGAGCGAAACTCTAGTTGAACTCCTGTTGGGATGCAAAGTGAGACTACCAGCAATAGCAGATTTCGACTTGTGAGAACCCATTCTATTTGTGATACCTATGGATACATAAATATATATCAAAACCTTTGTGTGTACTAAATTATTAATTACCCTCTATTTTAATATTTATATCATGCGTTTTATAACTAAGGTTATGATGACTTTTATTACTCACATATAACTATATTCCCGCTAGTCTACTAATTTATTTCATAGTTTGTATTTCATTGTATTTTATGTTAAGTAAGCTTAATCTCGATTAATCTCTTGAATTCAAGTTGTCTCTGTAATCGCTTCTTATTTACTCAAGTCTAACTTAATATGGATTCGCCTTGCGATTCCATTGAGCAAATTTAGTAAAACACACATAATTCAGGATTCGCCCTGCGATTCCACAATAGATTCAATATAGTGTAATCACTCTACTCTTCCAATTCAAATAGCTAACCTAAGCTATAACACTCTTCAAGGCCAATGAAAATACAAAGACACTTCCTGCTACCTTCGTCATCAGGAAGGGCTTAAACATATCTTTCATACAGCTCGAAAACTCGACTTGGACTATTCTAGTGATCGAAAACCGAATTGCAAGTCTAGAAGAGGACAGTGTGAAAACCGAACTAGCAGTGGAGGAGACAATATTTCAATCAGAGCACAACTTCACAACACAGATGTGGGAACTTCACATCAGGATGAAGCTTCTGCAGCCACATCAACTGCAGAGCACCAACAACCCAAGCCACCAGAGCCTTCACGCACACCAACAAGAAACAGAAAACAACCCGACATATTTTGGAGAACCTATTCCCACAAACTTGCTTTAAAAAGGCGGGAGGATGTGATGGTATCAAAGAAACATCAAGAAACTTAGAAGTTGTCTTTATTAAAGTTTCCAAGAACAAAAGAAGAGCTTACCTGACGAACTATGTTGTTATTTCAATAAGTAATGATCACAAAACTACACTCAATTCTAGTTTTGTTTTGGCGCTATCATTATCTTATTGACCTATCATTCATGTGTCAGAAATTAATTCTCCCACCAACAGAAACCTGATTCTAACATCCTCTGACCTACAACTAAAGAGTTCGATTGTACCTAGGCCATATATGATTCTCATGAAATGTTGATGAAAGTAGAAAATCATCTCTTGGATTCGGAACTAAGATCCATTCACATGTCAATCAAGTAAAATATTTTTTGGTAATCTAAAATTTCTCTGTATATTTTCGCATAGATAACCACTATAAATACGAGCTAATTTTTGTGTAATTTCAGTTCCAATTTTAATTGAAAATTCAACTTGTTGAAGTCTTTTGAACCGAGTCTTCAATTCAAAGACTTCGACTACCAATCTAGACGAAACTTCGACAAGGAATCTCTGGGATATCCTAATCAAAACTGTCATTCGAGTTCATAATATAACTTTTGATCGGTATCTCTTTCTCACGCGAAAAGAGCAGAAGGGGGAACCAATAGAAAATTTCTACGGTCATCTCAAAGAACTTTCCAAAAACTGTGATCTCGGAGAAAAGGGAGATTCCATTATCAGAGACGTTTTTATTGCCAATATGCAAAATGAAGATATTCAAAAAGAGATTTTAAAAGAAACGGTAGAACCCGATAAAGTTTTGGCAATTGCAATCAATATCGAAATGGGTACTCTCAATCAACTTAAAAGGACTGCAAGTAAATCCGAACTCAATTCCACAGTTAATCAAGTACAACGGATGCGCATCGCAAATGCTACCCCTTTCTCCAATATGAACACCACTGCAAGGAAAAATCATACGACTTGTCATTTTTGTGGAATGAATTGGATTTCAGAACATCGAAATAAATGTCCTGCACTTGGGAAGAAAAGCAATAACTGTGGCATTGAAAATCATTTTGCTAAAGTTTGTCGCAAACCCCCCAAGTATCCTAGTTCATACCCAAAACCTAGACCCCGGGTCAACAATGTCGAAAATGAAGATCAGACTGATAACAATAATCAAATTTCGGAACATTTCAACACTGATTTGGAATCAAATTATTATTCGGATGAGGATAACTGCGTTGCATCAGTATCTTCAACAGACTCTACAACTTCTATAGAAGCAATTAATCTCCCTGTGGTATTCGGAAAAACAGCAACAAATGTTTTGGTGGATTCGGGCAGCGTTTGCACGATAATAAATGAAACGCTGACAAACTCCATCATTTCCCAAGACTCATACTCAAAGTGGATACGCGAGGCAGTTCCCGAACAATTGGAAACTTTCTCTAATGAACTCATTCAAACGCTAGGTATTCTACAAACGTCAATTCAAAGCAACAATTGGTACGCGAATCCAATCGAAGTTCCATTAGTAACAGATGGTCACCGTTCACTATTGTGTAGAGATCTTTTCCCTGCCCTTGGAATTTCAATTCAACAATCTAGCAGCCCGAATACAGTTAATCAGGTAGAACAGGAAAACTGTCCAATCAAAAAACAAATTGCAACCGATTTTCCTGATTTAACCTCCAGAATTGGTAAGTCAAATTTACGTACACTTCGCCTAAGATTTCATAAACATTATACCCCATCACATCAAAAAGGTCGGCGTGTTCCTATAAACCTGTTACATAAAGTACCTGATGAACTGAAGAAACTCTCATATCAAGGACATATCGAAAAGCTACAGGAATGCTCTAATAGGCATTTTATTTCACCAATCGTAATCACAGTTCAAAAAGACAAACCCGTTAAGTTAGCCCTTGATTCAAAAGTTTTGAAAAAAGCTAATCATAAAAATAAGTATCAAATGCCGAACATAGACAGTCTTATCGATTCTATTTCACAGCACATCAACGATTCCAATCCAGGTCATAACGTATATTTTTCAACAATTGATCTAAAATACGCATATAGGCAACCAAAATTGCATCCGGAGTCCTCTCGCCAAGGTAATTTTAATATTATATGTGGTGATTCGACTGGTACGTATCGTTTTAAAACGGGGTTTTATGGTCTTACCGATATGCCGGCGGAGTTTCAAAAGGCCATGGATTACACATTGGTTGGTTTGACTAATACATAATGCTTTCTTGACGACATACTTATAGTTAGCAAAAGGAGTATGGATTCACACATCCAATACGTTTACAAATGCTTACAAAAACTTGACGCCGATAATCTCAGAATAAACTTAAGTAAATGTCATTTTGCAAAACACCAGATAAACTGGCTTGGTTTCACAGTTTCCAAAAATGGTGTTAAACTTATAGAATCGAAAACAGCAGCAATAGCAGAAATCAAGGCTCCAAAAACATTAAACCAACTACAATCATTCTTGGGTAGTGTTCATCATCTAGGCAAATTCATTCCCAATATTGACAAAAATTTGTCACTCTCTTCGGTCTCTATTAAAGAAAAATAAAAAATTTCTCTGACTGAAAATCACCAAATTCATTTCGAACATATTAAAACTACAATCGCAAATGCTACGGAAAATACTCATTTTAATCCAACCTCGGAAACGCGGGTCAAAAGCGATGCATCTCGCCAAGTTCTGGGCGCTGCGCTTGAACAATTGGATAGTGAAAGGTGGAAAACGGTAGTATTTGCATCTCGTTTCCTTAATAGCAATGAAGAACGTTACAGTATCAATGAACTCAAATTGCTTGGCGTGGTTTGGGCCATCGAATACTTTAAATATTATCTTTTTGGAAAAAACTTTACACTATTGACCGATCATAGAGCGCTTCTTTCAGTTTTAAAATCTCATCGTTCAAATAAATCCTATAATAGTCGATTAACACGGTGGATAGATCGTTTACTACCCTCTGATTTTAATATAGAACATATCCTTGGCACTAAAATAAGATTAGTTGATTATATTTCGCGACAACCAAATCAGAAAGCAAAAAGCATTACTCAATACGATGAGGAATTCATGGTATCTACAATTTCCCGCATTCGCGACGCAGTTGCAACTTTATTTAGTCACTCAAACAAAGTTCCATTGCAAAAGCGGCACCCTACCAGCAAAAGTCAGTTCCAAGTAAACAAGACTCGCGTTCACTCTTGCAAAATTGCTAAAAGCAGCGCACATACTCCAAATACCTCAAATAACTCACTCACTACTCTAGCAAAAGTAAATAATTTCTAACTTCAATTGACTTTTCTAACTTCAATTGTCACGCAAATCATTTGCTCAAAATCAATACTGTATCCGCTCCGCAAATCCAGTCACAAAGTTTAAAGCTCAATTCAACCACCAATACTAGCACTAACGTAAATCATATCCCAATGTCTGCTAATGAGTCCGCTCAAAACAATCCCTCAGCTTCACCGCAAACTCCCCGAGTCACCTTCACAGCACAATCCACGCCAAATACAAACACTAGTGCAAGCATCAACAAAACCCAGGCCTCTTCATCACCCGAACACCGAGACATTGAGCTATCCCGTGAGGAGATTTTCGAAAATAATTTAAATCAACTCTTCACAAAGTCCTTCCCCGCAGTTCTCACCAGCAAGGATGCTGTTCTAAAGGAAGTCAGGGACTGTGTGATGCAAGACGACGAGGCTAGATATAAAGAGGTCAGCCACTACATCCACTCTTTCTGGAAGGACCTTCACGTTAAGTCCGGATGCTTTTGCGTCGACGAACGCGTCGCGATCCCGAACTCGATCAAAGATGCTGTAATCGAGCCAATCCATATGAGGCATCCAGGAAGTTGGGGGATGATCTCATTATCCCAATATGCATGGTGGCCCTACATGCATAGGGAAATTCTTGCGAAAACTTCCGATTGTGTTCCGTGTACAGATATTGATAAGAAACTCAAACCTATCATCCCTAAATCTAAGTGGCATCCATATAAATTATGTCAAGAACCTAATGAGGAAATTCAAATTGACTTTGGTGGTCCAATATTGAATGAAAAAGATAAAGAAATCTACTTTTTAACATGTATCGATCGTTATTCAAAGTACCCCACAGTTGTGATTTTTGAAAATGTTAATGGGACCAATGTCGTTAAATTTCTCCGAGAATATGCATATAATCATGGGATTCCGCGAACAATACGTTTAGATCAAGCCACCTGTCTAGTAGGTAAACAAGTTACAAGTTACTGCAATGAAAATAACATTGACATTCTCGACGCTCATGTAGGTGATCATAGGGCTAATTGATTAGTGGAGCGAATGATTCAAACAATAAAAAGGCGTCTATCCTGCAAGAAAGCTGAGAATAAAGAAACCTTTGCTACTTCTACTGTAATTAAACAGATTATTTCAGACCTCCTTCTAACAGAACAGAAAACCACAAAGATAACACCGTTCGAAGCTCATTTTGGTTGCCCTGCAAATACGTCTTTAAAGAATATTAGTACTGTTCCTTCGAGTCTAAATCTAACTTATGAAAAAATTTTTAACCCCTATTTAGATGCCGACACGGTCACCGCAGATGATTTCCTCGACGAGTTGGGCTGGGTCAATCCTGATAGGAGCGATTTGGATATTGAGAAAAATATGTGTCGGGCACAACAGGACGCAGGCCGCCGCTATCGTGATTCCGATAACAAGGAATCCCGATTCATAATCCATCCCAAAATTTCGAACCCCATTCACAGAACTGAGGCCTCTTTAAACATCAAACTTGCCAGAAAACTGCCCAAAAAGAAGAGAGCAAAAAGACGACTCGCTGGCTTGTACGAAGTACTCAAACCTGGATCGTAGGTGACCAAATCCTCCACAACGACAACAATCATCAACGAGCCAGGACGAGCACCTGTAAAAGTTCGGGACAGTGATTTGGCAAAACTTGGCACTAAAGCGAAGCGCGCTACAAATATGTGGACTTACGCACAGCGCAGACCCGCCCCATATGAACAAACAACAGAAAGAAAAATAGCCAAGCATAGCAATGACTTGAAAAAACAGAAAATGGAGAAATCAAAATACGTCACCGACAACGCGACACCACATCAGTAGTTTTCATCCGTCAATTCCAACGTCAACCCTGCTTTAACCGTTCGCAAACCCTCCAAGCCACAACCTAAACGTAGACGAACCACAGCCCCTCCGAACGAACCCAGTGAAAGTGCATCTCAAGATCAACCTGGACCTTCATCAGTACCCGCTCCGCCAGTACCACCACATCAAGAACAACTCGAATCGTCACTGGTATCAGATACTGCATCACAGAACGAAGGGCGGAAACGAAAACGACAACAACTCTACGGCTTTACGGAGGCAGATATTTCCCCGACTGGTTCTTTGACAACTGCTAACCCTTCCAAATCAAAGAAACGCAAGACGAAAAAACAAAGCAAGAAAAGTTCAGCCACCGAAGAATCGGTATTTGCCTTATTTCAAAGTGCCGAACAATCTCGAGTTCCCTCTCCACCAAGGCCCGATATTGAAGTTGGTCAAGTATCTCCACCCGACTCCCGAATTCGTTACTATGAATATGAACAGGAAAGAGAGATGTCAGTATGGGATGCTGAGAACAAAAAATTTAAGGACAATTGATAAAACTTCAAAACTGTTGAAAAAACCATTCCTTTTAAATTCAGTCATGTATTCGCTCTGCGAATGCAATTTTTTGTATTTATGTTTCATTTATTCATTAATTTTATTTCCCATTTCCTCAACTGCAATTCTTATCTGTATTCGCTCTGCGAATCCCATTTTCGTTGTGTTTTAAAATTATAATTGCTGCATCCGCCAAGCAGTTCCATCCATATAGTATTCAATAGTATCTCCACTGCTTGTGCACTCATATTTCTCAACATGTATTTGCTCTACAAATGCATAAAATAATGCCTTCCCGTTTATTTAATTTTACAATCGTGGCGCTTTTCCACAAATGATTCTGACACTTGTACTGTTCATTCTTTTCCACACATTTAATTTATTTGTGTTGATTCTTTCTAAAAAATTGTAAATACATAACACAATTTTTTCCTGTCATGGGGGAAATGTGATAACTATGGATACATAAATATATATCGAAATCTTTGTGTGTACTAAATTATTAATTACCCTCTATTTTAATATTTATATCATGCGTTTTATAACTAAGGTTATGATGACTTTTATTACTCACATATAACTATATTCCCGCTAGTCTACTAATTTATTTCATAGTTTGTATTTCATAGTATTTTATGTTAAGTAAGCTTAATCTCGATTAATCTCTTGAATTCAAGTTGTCTCTGTAATCGCTTCTTATTTACTCAAGTCTAACTTAATCTGGATTCGCCTTGCGATTCCATTGAGCGAATTTAGTAAAACACACATAATTCAGGATTCGCCCTGCGATTCCACAATAGATTCAATATAGTGTAATCACTCTACTCTTCCAATTCAAATAGCTAACCTAAGCTATAACACTACATATAGAAAACAACCCGACATATTTTGAGAACTTATACTCACAAACTTGCTTTAAAAAGGCGGGAGGATGTGATGGTTTCAAAGAAACATCGAGAAACTTAGAAGTTCTCTTTATTGAAGTTTCCAAGAACAAAAGAATAACTTACCTGACGAACTATGTTGTTTTGTCGATAAGTAATGATCACAAAACTACACTCAATTCTAGTTTTGTTTTGGCGCTATCATTATCTTATTGACCTATCATTCATGTGTCAGAGGTAATTTCTCCCGCCAACAGAAACTTGATTCTAACATCCTCTGACCTCCAACTAAAGAATTCGATTGTACCTAGGCCATATATGATTCTCATGAAATGTTGATGAAAATAGAAAATCACCTCTGGGATTCGGAACTAAGATCTATTCACATGTCAATCAAGTAAATTATTTTTAGGTGATCTAAATTTTCTCTGTATATTTTCGCATAGATAACTACTATAAATACGAGCTAATTTTTGTGTAATTTCAGTTCCAATTTTCATTGAAATTTTTTTTGTTGAAGTCTTTTGACCCGTGTTATCGACCGCGACAGTATTAGCGTCATGAGTTTTGTCGATGCGGATATTTTTGTATTGACTGTTTTTCTATTCGTTTCTTTGTTCAATTTGTTTGCAGGTCAGTTAAAATAGGTTCTCAGTTAGTTGTTTGCCCCTCCATCCGTAGGATTTGATTTGAAACTATCTCAACCGAACATGGGATTAAATTATCAGATTAATTATGAGAAAGCAAGCTTTTATTCGGATTTTTGAATTTTTAAAAAAATATTCAGGGCAGTAATTTGGGTATTTTGCCACCTTTGGTCCTTTCGGCTTTGGAAAAGTGTCGTGTAACCGCTAAATCAATAAGTTATGTAAAATTAATATTCCTGCTGTAAACTGTCCTCGCAGTTTAATTATTTCGATACTGAAAAACAAATTACAAAAGAACTTTTTATTCGTTGGGTCCTAAAAATTCGAAAAAAAAAATTTTAAAACTTTTCAGAAAATAGAAAAAAAAACAATTTTATCATTATAATCAAATTCTACAATGTTTTTATTCCTTCAATTATTCGTTGTCTAGGATACAGTTTGAAAATTAGCATTCTTTTGCCGAAGTTGAAGTACGACTTATACTTTAGCCACTTGAATTTAAGCCCATCAAACAAACATTAAATTGTTCGAAAATAACCCCTGTGTCTTTCTTCGGACAAACCTTGACAAATTATTGATGGCATTTGAGATAAAATTTGTTTGCAGAAATTTGAAACGTTGGCAATTGCAATTGTTTACTATTGAAGCTATTGTTCGTTTTGTTTGGATTGACATTAAATTTCTGCTCTTCTAACTTGAGCATTGTTCAAATTGAACTTTAGTGACACGTTTAGATTTTCGTTCTTGTTTAAATATTAGTTCACGTTTTGAGGATAAAGCAAGTAGTAATTATGAAACTGTTCTCAGATGAGAAAGTGGTGATTATAACTGGAGCTAGTTCTGGAATAGGACAAGAGACGGCTGTGAAATTTGTGGAAAAGGGAATCACAAAACTCTGTCTCAATGGTCGCAACATAGAAGGACTACAAAAAACAAAACAAGATTGCCTAACGGCCAACAAAGATGCTGAAGTTTTATTGGTTCAAGGTTAGCTTGCTCTTCTTTTGACATTAGGACTCAGAACTTTCAGCGTCTAAGTTTTGACTTCGGAGGTTCTGATTTTTCTTAAGACTTTGAAAAAACTAAAAATATGCTCAACTAATTTTGAACTGACTTTGAAAATATGCTCAAATTGACCCAGTATTTCATTAAAGTTTTTCAATACATTATATGTCCAATAAATTTTAATTTAAAATTTGCCAATTGCTTCGAAAGCTTTCTATTCTGACTTATATAAATTGTGATAATAAAAAGCGCAATTGATTTATCGACAACATCAATTTAGTACAAACGAAGAGTTCAAATTTAAATCGAGTTCTGATTATTGTAAAATTAATTGATAGCAACATCAGGAGACAGGAAAACAATTTTTTCTTGAATAATCTTGTTGATATTATTGTGGTTTAGTGTACGCTGCAAGAATTTTCTTGATCTTCTCTGATTTTTTTGCCGCACAGCAAAATTTTTCAAGACGTTCAGGATCATAGCTACGTTTACAATTTTTATCTAGTCTAAATTGAATCTAGCTAAGGAATACAATTAATTAAGTTTTCTTTTAGGTTGTAGTTCATGGAAGAATTGGTCCCCTGTGTAGAATTCAATCAAACATTTTTCGTGAATTGCAGTTGCATTTTTAATCCAAGAGACCGAAAAAAGGGACCAATTTGTAGGAAGTTCAATGTGTTTTTGGCTTCGAAACAAAGAATGATTGAACGTTGGTAGCATCAAACTTCTACGGAAAAAAAGTTTTTTTTGCTGAAGAAGAGCTCTGTATGTTTTTTGAAAACTTAAATCTTTATTGTCTTTGGTTTTAAATGTAGGAAAATGTTAGTACGTTAAGTACAATAAAGAGTTTGAAAAACAAAAACTTGTTTTCATTTTACAAAAAGAAATTCGACAATCAGGAATCACTTCAAATATTTTTTCAGGTGACTTGCTCACTGAAGGACTATGTGAAAAAATAGTTGACAACTGCATCGCGAAATTTGGTCGTATTGACATTTTATTCAACAATGCTGGGTTTACCATATTTGGTCTTCTCTCCGATCAACCAATCAAAACTTACGACACCATTTTTGATGTCAATCTCAAATCCACGATTCGTTTGACCAAATTATGTATTCCTTATTTACGTGAGACCAAAGGTAATATTGTAAATAACTCGTCGGTTTTGGCAACAACTCCAGTGGAAAATATGGGATTTTATTGCATGAGTAAGGCGGCCCTGGATATGTTCACGAAATGCATTGCACTTGAGGAAGGAAAAAACGGGATTCGTGCCAACAACGTGAATCCAGGGAAAAAACGCTCAGCAATTACAAACAACGTCATTTCTGAAATATCATGGAAAAGAAGCGTTTTTCGTATTGATAATACATCAGAGCTCTTAACACGTCACATTTTTCTAGATTTCTCTCTGAAAAATTGTGAAATTAGTTGCATGCCATGCGGAATCTCTCAAAAAATGAAAGAAAAATCTCGGCTAAAAGGATAGAAAAAGAATCAAAATGTTATAAAAAGGCCACTACAATTTGATCGTCATCTAATTTGGATCTTTTCCGTTTGTGCCCCCCACCCCCAGTTGCACGCAGAGCACGTGCCATTACATAATAAATCATTATGAAAAATATAGCACGTGCGTCTGGGGAGGGGGGCACAAATAATACGCGCCCAGTAAGCTTGGGGGGGTGCAGAATCGGAAGATCCTCTAATTTTGAGACAATCAAATCTCATAATTAGATTTTCTTTAAACAATTCTAAAACCATTTCTTAGTGGCACGTCAAATTATCATATATAATTAATCAGCGACCCTTTACTTCAAAAAGACCTTTAATTTCCCTTCGTATTTCTGAATTGTTTAACCACTCAATTATATTAAATAATTGTTGTGAAAATCTCAGCTAGTTTAACTTTCTTTTTTCAGTTCACGATCATGAATTGGTAATTTCAAAAGTTCTGAAAAAATGAGCAACAAAGTTTTTATTAAGTTAAGTGTTTTGCATTATACCAGACAGGTATAAAGACTGCTGGGCGCAATTTTGAAGGTATTATTGGGACACCCTTTGGAGTCAACTCGGGTATTCCTAAGGAATTTATTGACGAATTCTGGGCCAGACAAACAAAGGAACACCCAATTGGGCGAATAGGAAATGCGCAAGATGTCGCTAGTTTGGTCACTTTCATAGCATCAAGTGAAACTGATTTCATGAGTGGGAGTTCTGTTGTTACGGACGGGGCTATTACATGCAAAAGTTGTCTCCAATAAAACCAAAGAACAGACTTAGTTGACAAGGAACCCCTATATTTGGAGCTGTCTCTTCCCCCTCCGTCTCCTATAATAAAACTAATTATCCTAGGCCCGTATCAGCCCCCCGAGTGCGCTATCCATTACAGTTTATGAATACAATTATATAGTTATTTGTGAAAGTATCAATTATGGAGGGTCATATTACAGAGGGGGAGAGACGCAGTTCCAAAAGATCAGGGTCTTCATCATAACGTATATGTATTAATAGTTCCAATTAACTTCCAGCAGAATCAATGACTAAAAATGTGCCGATTATTTAAAAATGGACATCTTACTAAAAAATTTTTAGCAACAATGACAGAATTTACAGACCAAGAAGGCACGAACTATAAAGCTTAACCAGATGACGTGTTTTCCTTTCAGATGGTCTGGATAATGGTCTTAAATTTGTCTCCCCAGAGGTCACGTTAGCCCTGGGGCAGACTGATCAAATGTGATATTGGCATGGAGCAATCTAAATTGGAGCTATTTTGGTCTGGGACCTGAACTTAGGGTTTTTTGATCTTTTCTTTCATATCAAGGATCTCGAATATTTTTCAAAAGGCATATTTTTAGTTCAACGTATGATCCTGATGTTAATTTCAACGAAACACCTCTATAATTAAGACAGCTCTTAACTCAAACACTTCACAAGATTACGCGGAAAAGGTTTGAGTTGATATTTTATAGTGTCTGGGCAATTTAGCGCTGAACCAGCACATTTCATTAGTAAAAATATAATTGAGTTGTGAAATGTTGCACCTCCAGAACATTTTGAGATTTTTTATGTACAGCTATGAATATATGAATATATTAGATCAAACAATTCGTTCATGCTAAATTACCCTGTTTCGTCTGAAAATTACTCTTACTCTAAATTAAGTCTGCGCAGAAAAAAGTCATGCTTTTGCAACTTATAACCGGTTTTTTCTATAGTAGAATTCACACTCATTATAGTTCATCTAGTTTGTAGGCAATTACCACAAGGCCCACTTAGCTTATATAATCAAAGTTTGAATCACATGCAAAACACACTTTTTGGCAACAGTTGAGCTGAACATGTTATTTTTCATGCAGCAAATTTAAAGTGAAAATCAAAACTATGCAGTGTTTATCGTTACATGCACAGAGTAATGGCCATTCAGAAAAAAGCATGTCCGGAGACTGATTCAGAGCTGAAATGCTCTACCACCAAGCTCAAACCACCGTGTGGTAACTAATTCGAATCACAGTCCCATAATTTTCAATTCGAGTGTGATTCTTTGATTCGTATTTTGACATAATTGACAAAAAACGAGGAGTAGTATGCAGCTATGCAACAAATTTCACAATTTCGTTTGTATTAGCTACAAAAGAAAAAATTAAAGACAGCTGCAAATACTTTAGGTGTAGCCAAGCAAAACAAAAAAGAAACAGGCAGAACTGGAGGGATTCTGAGAACAGGATATTTTCCAAAAAAGAGTTTGCCATTCGAAAAATTACAAAAAAAATGTGACGTTTCCTCAGTAAAACAACATAACTCTCAAGGTTGCAAAAAACTATAAATTTCTGTCAGAGAAACTGCTGAGGGTGTCCAAAAATAAATAATACGCATTGGTGAAATTGCCTGAACTGTTCAAATCAAAAAGTACACCATCTTTTTCAACAGACAACAACCAAAAAAGTCCCTAGCTAATTTTGGAAAAAAAATGTAGTACTAATTGAAAGACACAGAGACAGACAATTACAAGCACACAGATCATACAAATTTACAAATTTACAAACACATCTTGCACACAAAAACACAATCACCTAAATACAAATCCCAACACCAAAAGAAACATTATATAATATTTCTTCTGTCAACTGATATTTGGCAGCTGACCCAAGAATCGTCACCGTTGCTTTAGGTCTTCTTCGTTTTATCTCGAAAACTTGTTGTCGACTGGTTGAGGCGATAGCAACGGTATTTGTAATTTGGGTATTAATAATTAAAAGGAATTTTTTTGATGCCTCATGAGCACAATATTTATTTTGTTTTTTAAAAAATCTCGCAGATTTTTTACTATTCGAATTTGAAAACTATATTGTTTTCCAGCAAACTTAAAGCCAAAAAATTGTAACAAATAGCATGCATATTAACTATTTTTTTAGACAGTTTGTGACTCTACCTCTGTTGATTTAGTCTAACTTTTAAATGATTTACCTCTCTCAGATAACTCTATCTATCTCTTTCTTTCTCTTTCTCTCTCTCTCTCTCTCTCTCTCTCTCTTTATCTCCCTCTTTCTCACTCTTACACACACACACACATACAACACAATTTATATAGACACGCACAATCACATAAAAACACCCCTGCATGCATGTGCATACACACACACAGAGAGAGAGAGAGAGAGAGAGAGAGAGAGAGAGAGAGAGAGAGATACAAAAACAAACACAAACACAAACACACAAATAAAAAGCCCGGCAGAAATAAAAAGCATTTTTTGTATTTTTCATTACAGGAGCTGATCTTTACTCATGTTCGCATCATTCATTAATGTCTGGTTTGTTTTATCTGGAAAACCAAGAGTGGATTTCTTGAGGTAATTGTTTTGGTAATAGTAAATTCGACACTAATTTTTGACAGGGAGTTTTTTTTACTTTTTTGTAATTTTTGTTGTTTCTTGATTATAATGGTCCACTTCCTTTTTTCCAATTCCTGCAGACGTGTTCAGAGCTAGACTTCAGAAAACACTTTTTGAAAATATTCAAAAAACCAAAATTTGTAGGAATTATAAAGTTTTTTTAAAATTTTTTTTAAGACTTCTGACAGTTTTTGCACTCTGGCCCTAATTATTTCTAACAAATAAGCGCATGATTAAAACTGTCCTCAAACGCTCATATTTAGCAGTAATGAAGAAAATTGCTTCTCAGTAAATTCTGATTTTGGCATTTTCAATTTTCGGCGTAGTTAAATAAAGTGAAAATTTTAGTAATTTATAATTGAGTTTAAAAAAATTCTCATTCAAAAACACCTTTAGTTTTGCATGCAAAAACTTTCATAATCAGTAAAATATTTAGGTTTTCTTCTTGAAAGAACGCCCAGAGTCGGGGAAAAGACCAATTTAAACACCCATTGCATTATACGGAAAAAAAGAAGAAAAATTTTCTTCTAGTGTTTTTTGAAAATGAACATTTGTATTACGTTCTACAAAATGTTAATCAATAAACTCTCAAACTCAAAATCTTCTCAATTGCATTACACTAGAGGTGGTTAAATCAAAACATCTGCTCTGACAAAATAAGGTTTATAAAAAGATAATAGAATAATTTCATCTTCAGTTTTCAATAATAATTTTGGTGGAATGATGTCTTTTTGAACGTCAAATTTTTGCAGATACTGAATACTCTAGACTTCAGAAAAGAATGCAGTTCTATATTTTTCTTAAGTTTTACATTTGCAAAGGTAATATCTTTGCTATTGTGAGATCTCGGGTCCTCTATTTTCCACAAAATCTAAACGATAAAGAGAACCACTGGTTATTACAGCAGTTTTTCATTACGAGAAAACGAAAAAACGGAAAAAAATTACAACAAAAATTTTTTCCTTTTGTTTTTTTTTAAATTTCAACACTATTTCTCCCCCTAGTAATCTTTTTTATTTTCAGTTTTTCGTTCGATATTTTAAATACTTTCCTGTTTTTCAAATTTAATATAATTACCAGCATTACATATACTTTCCTCCTTTTTGAAAAATTTTTTGGAACAATTCTTTTTTGTCAAGAATTTTGTTACAGGATATTAAAGATGATGTCCATGATACTTCACTTTTAGAAGACGTGGAATTGTACAAGGTTAAAGAATACTTCTGAACTTTGGTCACTTTTTGTCGAAAAGAATGTAGACAGTGATCGAAAAGAGCCAGAATTTTTGGCATTTAATTTGCAATTCTGAAACCCCAGAGAGAATCTGTAAACGTTTCTCATATTTAAACAAAATAAAAAACTTAATCAAAGAATTGAACGAGGTACATTAATTGATATCGCGTGCTGAGAAAAAATGGAATGTAACAACCTAGCTATACATTTAAGTAAGAGAGCTCAGGACAACAAGTTTAGATACATTAAATTGGTGAAAACAAATATGAAGGAACGAAGTAGAGATCCAAAAAAGTAAATCGAAAAAGTATGGAATCACTCATAAATCTTTTTGTGCGGTAATGGGGGTTAAATGGTGGGATGGTTTAAAAGTAGGGATAATTTTTTCTTTTGGGGGGAGGTGGGCGGTAAAATGATGCACGAGTAGGGGGTAATTGGGGTAGACCCCTTGAAAGCGCTAATCTTATATTGCTATAGCCCACATACTCAAAAACTGACAGTCTTGAACCCGCAACCTCTGTCCTTTCAGCCGCTTCTCCTTAGCCTCCAAAATATCAAT
Source organism: Convolutriloba macropyga (assembly GCF_964194025.1). NCBI lineage: Eukaryota > Metazoa > Xenacoelomorpha > Acoela > Convolutidae > Convolutriloba > Convolutriloba macropyga. The sequence continues at coordinate 38,801,991 of NC_134482.1, read as the reverse complement.
GCTTGACTATTTATTGACAGTCCATCTTTATGATTCTACTCACCCTTTCCCCTTCCTCCCTTATCTTACGTCGTTCTACCCTTCTAAAATTACAATCCCATTTAAAATTCATTTGCAATCCACAATTGATTCTTTGTGTGCGCTAAAAGAAATACTCTGCAATTTAAACATATTCAACAAACGAAATTGAGGTTAAATGAAAAAAGAAACTTTTTACAAATGTTTTTTATAAATAGGCATTTTTAGGTATGAACATGCTTCAGAGAACATCAATACTTTAGCTATCGGTATGAACTTACTCTTAAATTTAGTGTTCAACTTTGCAAATAAAATTGTACGTTAGGGCTTCTGGCGGATCAAAAATTAATGCCGGGGAATCATATAGGTGATGTCTTACGCAACAAAATCAAAAAAATATTAAAGTTTATGAAAAATAGACGTATGATTTTTGGTATTCTACTAGGGTCATCTATGATTTCTTTGGTTTCATACAAAGGTCGTACTAAGAAATCAAGTATGAACAGTATGAAATGATATATGAACTATGAACCTTGTATAAAATCAAGGAAACTTCAACCCGGGTTTACCCCCATTGGGTAATCGGGGGGGGGGGGGGGGATTTGACACAGGGTTTGCCAATAAGAGCATTTCATGGTGAAACTGTGATTGAATTTTGCTGAGAAGTTTCCGTGTAGTCCTCGACTGTCTCTCTTTATAAACTTTGATCATCAACATCTCGGAATAACAAAAAAAACGCAATAGTTGATTTTGTCTTCGACAATGGACGTCTGCTGGCTTGTCGATTCTATTTAACATGGAACATGGGCAAAAATATTGCACTACTAAGATTTGCAAAAGAAAACCGTTAAATCAATAAACTTTCTCAAACTCTTTTCAGTTGATATGGCTATCAAAAAAATTAAACACAATAGTATAAAACAGCTGAAAATTTTTCACTAACATTCTTCGTACACCTTTACGAGAAAAAAATGAAACACCTGACAAAATATTTCGAAAAGTGCCAGTGTCTGCTGCTCGATTAAAAAGTATTGAGGTCTTGACGATAAAAAAAAACAGAGTGTTAAAAGATTTGATGGCTGAATGCCGTTCTTTGGTTGTAAAGTTAATGAGAAAGAAATCAACCAACCACGATACAAATTTCTCAGAATGTTGATTGATGTTAAAATAGCAGATTTCTTTAACAGAAAGAGAGATAAATTTAACAGAACAGTTTTTAAAACACCATTCAAAAAAGCATTCTTACTTTTGCCTCATTATCTTTTCATGATTATGACAACTTAGATGCACCGCCATTTTGTACAGCAAAAAAGTTTTTATTTGACTGACAGCTGTTGTTTTTCCTCCCCAGAAAGAACGATAATTTTAAATAAAAGTAGACTCTTGTTGAAGCGATAAAATTTGCAGGTCAACCTGAACAACTGGACGTGACAATAAATTTTCCTCTACTACAAAAAATTTGCATATGATGCGGCGAAAAAAGTTTAACAATACCCTAAAACTGTTTTGGTTTGTCTACTTAGGAAGGTGAAAAAATTCAGAATCCAATGGACCCCTCGCCCCAGTACGTTAGCCTCTTCACAGTTAAAGAGCACGTGCCATCACATAGTGATTCGCATGTAAAAAATGGAACGTGCGTATGGGGGGTGCAATGCACCCACTTAGCTGGGGGGACACAAACGCACAAATGCAAAAGATCCGACGGATCAATAGATTTTAAACAGTTGATGAGAACTTTGTCACAGACAGCAAAAAATTTCTAGTTGATGAACACAATCAACTGAGACCAAGTTCAAAAGTATTAAAAATGAATAATTAATTTTAGGAGATGCTAATTCAGCCATAAAGCGAACACCCGAGTGTGAATGGTTTCCTAAGCAATCGAAGAGCTTTTTGACTTGATTTATAACCACAGACGACAAAACCAAATCCTAAAGCCTTGATAAAGCTTTATTTTGGACTATATTCTGGATGAACATGTAATTGATAATTTAAGTTCCTATCGGAAAGGTTGAATTAAGAACACCTGTTTTCTTAGTTGTAACAGATTACGATATACACAAAAAATTACTGAACACTGGGTATCTAAAAACATCAAATGGTTTTATCTCTGGAGCTAAAAGGTCTTCAGAAATTGTCCGAGCTTTTGAAGATTGAAAGTTTGAAGTTTTATATAGGCGGTGACAAAAAGCTCTTTTTGTATTTAGAACCACTCCACTGACCAGCGAAGGTAGATAACTAACAAATTGTGTCAATTAGGAGTGTCAGTTCTCAAAGTCTCAAAATTATGGCTGATACCAACAGGTAATGAAAAGCAGAATAAATATTGAGAAAAATTGAATTTTTTATTTTTATTTTGGTGTGAAAATTACGATAATAAATCACGTCATTTTTAAATTTTTTCAAATGTTACGGATGAGAAACTCGCATTGTTGTACCTTTTTACTGAAACAATACAAACGAATTCAGTTGATCCTTATTTATCTTCTGTGTTTCTATTTTTTGCACTTTTTTGACTCTCAAACGCACAGATCATTATTGATGTCATAAAGACAAGCTTATACTGAAGAGAAACGTTTTTTGTTTACAAAACAATTGAGCAAGAACGGTTTCTGCCAAAATTGTCGAAAATTTGCACATGTAGCCCAGTTTTACAGCCAACTCTCTACAAATGCAGCTAATGAGCCTTGCTTTTCTGTTCCGAAAACCTAAAAAATGGTTTTCACACACAGCAAGTAGTGATGAACAAAAAATAAACAAACTGCAGAGAGCTACCCTAATTGACAAAAAGTTTATCTTGCAAGATCCTAGAAGAGAAACAACTTTTTACAAGATCTTGCAAGAATATATTTCCCTGTATCGATGCATCTGAAAGTTCTAACTTGAGTAAGATTTGTTTGGTCACCATAGGATATGTTTTTTCAATTTTTGCATGAAACAGATATTTAAATAAGTAGCAACAGAGAAAATTTTTGATTGAAACCAAATTATTTGTGAAGACAGACTCCTTAATTTTGTTCAATTTCTCGCTTCCTTTAGAGCAATGGATTTCAGCTACGAAAACTTGAGCTCCGCTGACACTAATTTCCGATTGTTGTCCACAAAAGGCTCTTAGGGTCCATTCGAGGACAATACTGAAATTTGCCAGTTGATTTTACAAAGCCTGAAGAAGCAATTTTATTTTCTTGAATTCCAATTTTTCTGATTCACTTAAATCTATAATCAATGATTAGTTGCCCAAATATCCCCTCTATTATTCTATTATTATTGAGATTCATTTATATAATCACGGGTAAATAGTTCTGATTTAGGCCAATCACGAAATATTATTACTCAAATCGTAAGATATAATTACACTGGCCTTTGAAAAACACTGAGACTAATCCTTCGATGAATTAACCAAACGCGTTTGTGGACAAGACTGAATTATTTCCTGAAAAAAATCAGTCCGAGCCAATTTAGTGAAAGTAAGAGTTTTCCACAGATTTAAAGTTTTCAGTGTTGCGTGTGAAATCCACTTATGTCACATTGTATGTCACATACAATTATGCCCCATTTGAGGGTTTGTACTGACCACTAATGCATAAAAGAAAAAAATGAGGTATAAGATGAATGATGTGTAGTTTAATTACTGTGAGCATAATGCTGATATCTACAGAAGACCCTTAAAAGATATAGTAAAAAGGTAAAGGAGATCCTAAAAGTTAAAGGAGATGTAAATCTTTAAGACAATTCATTATTGAGAGGCCGAAATTGGTCTCCATTAATTTGCATTACGGCTGAATTTAAGCCCTGACACGTAGATAGATAGTTCTAAGCCCTGAGGGCAGTTAATTGCAGCTTTTACTAACCCAAGTGCAATGATCTCTTGGGTTGATATATATTTTAAAAAATAGTTTTGGAAAATTAGGTCACCTTACTTTATGTGAAAAAGTAATTGATCAACTAATTCCCGCCTGCTTTTTACCTTAATTTTTTAAATTTTAGGTTGAATTGCACAATTATTACATTTGAGTTCAATCTGAACAAACTTGCAAGAAGCTCGAAAACCATTGCCTTGATACATGGCGTTATTCGTTCAATGTTTGTTGATCTTATACAATATATTTGTTTCTGAAACATAAAGCTTTCTTTGAAGTAAATTTCAAGGTGAATCTATATTTGAAATTCAGTAACAGTCCCACCATTCATTACAGCGGCGTTACTATTGATGGAGGTAATTTGAGTTTACTTTAAACGGTACTGCTCCTTTCTAACTTGCGATTTGTTCAATTAGACCTTTGAAACGCATTTTGAAGTTAAATAATTTCGAAGTTAAGTTTAAGTTATAAATTGAATATTTTCCTTTAAACGACCCTTATCGTCATGAAACTGTTCTCTGATGAGAAAGTGGTGATTATAACTGGAGCCAGTTCTGGGATAGGACAAGACACGGCTGTGAAATTTGTGGAAAAGGGAATCACAAAACTATGTCTCAATGGTCGCAATACAGACGGATTGGAAAAGACAAAACAAGATTGTCTAGCAGTGAACAAAGATGCTGAAGTTTTATTAGTGAAAGGCTTGCAAAGTTTTAGGGTTCCAAAAAACTGTTTTAATGGCTGGCGTTGTTATAAATCATTTCAATGTTTGAGTTGTCTATTCTAGCAAAAGCATTTAGAATTACCATTTAAGAAGGGACTTGTCTTAAAAACTGAATTTACTATACTCGACTTCTAGGTAAAGAAAAAATATCTCGCAAGATCCTGACTGAATTTTTCAAAATTGCAACATTGTCTTGCATTGTCCTGTAAAATTTTCTTCAAAAATCTTGCAACCACTCAAAAATAACGTTTTATTGAGAAAATACAAATCATAGTTGGTTTTAATTTGAATCAGGTTTGCAAGCAATCACTACACGGTCTCCTTAATGCATTCTATAGATCTTTTGAAAAAAACATAAAACTACTTGATTCCATTCTTCAAAAAAGAACAGTTGGTTAGCAGCACATAATAGCACAAAAAAAAATAAAATATGAATTACTTTTCACTTAGAGCTGATAAATGGGGCTGATAAAAAAATAATTTTGCTCTCGGCTCAGAGAAAACAAAAGTCTTGAAATTTTGCATTTTGGGTGTAACTTCTAGTCATGAAATGAACAAAAATGATCCTCATCAGTTCTAGTATTTACTAACTGAATCGTAGAATGCCCTTGAGAGAATATAATTTCTGCAAAACAAAGGTGGTCTAGGTTAAGTTGGTTTCCGGAGCTAAGCGTCACTGAAAATCAGAAAAGAAACATTAATGCTCAATACTGGCTTTTTTAAATGATCATAATTTTTTTTGATGTCAATATATTGAATGTACAGCATGGTTTTACCGTAGCGAATCTCAACCAATGTTTGTATAACGAGCGAACGGACCTCTTACACGGAACTCTATAGATAGACCTTTCAATTCTCACCTTTTTAAAAATTTGTCCTAATAATGAAAGCTTTTACTATAACAAAAACCGTTTATAAAAACAGTTTTTTTTTATCTTTTTGTACACAAAGTCAGCTAAAAAAATTTTGAGTTCTTTATTGAATTTTCAGTCAGTAATTATCAACGATTTTAAGTTTAATTATACTTGTTATAGAAAAAATCTATCACACATATTTCAATTTTGGTTACCGTCAATAACAAAAACGGATGAAATTTTCCGAGTTCTCTCTTTTTTTTCATGAAGCAAAAAATAATTACGCTTAAAAAGAATCTCTTCTAAATTGCTTATGAATTTTCCAAGATAACGTAAATTTTATAGAGCCGAGATTTTGTGAATCTATCTACGATAGCTGTTTGCTTAATATAAACAAAAGAAAGTCAACCATATTTCCTAATTTTTTTGTTGCTAAAGATAAAAGCTCTGTCAAAGGATCATTTGATTTTGCCGATTTTTTATATTCTTATCTTTTGCGTGGTTAAATATTAACTATCAAAATTAACTGAAAAAGATATCGAATGCTAATGATGAAGTTGAATGCCAACGAATTGGTAGTTTGTGTCAACCTTTGTGCTAAATCAAAATGCAAAAACAGAGGCCAGAGGTCAATCAAAGTAAACCATATGAGAAAAAAAAACATTTATTTTTCAAGTTTATCTTTTACCCAGATCTGGAGATCAAATCTTTAATTAATGTATTGGTGGAAAAGTGGTTAAAAACAAGCAAAAGAACAGTCAACGTTAAAACTGAGAGAAGAAAAATCATATATATCATTGAAGCGCTTTTAATCTTGTCTCATGATACCAAACGTTTCTCGGATTCACGATTTATTTCCATAAAAAATTCTGCAGTTATATCTGAAACTTTTGGGAACGAAGATAAGGGTTCAACAAGATGTTGAATTCACGTGATTGTTCAACAGCGTTTGCACGATGGAGTCAAAGAAAAGTGAGGGACAAATTAATTCAAATAGTAAGATTATATATCAAACTTTTGATAATATTATGCGGATTCATGTTGTTTTGACACTATTTTGATCCACCGCAATTTGAAAAAGCTGAACAAAATTTATGATCGAAATCTGCTCTTACCCGTTAAAAAGTTTACCAAACGCGATCATAAAATCATCAGCTCTCGTGTAGCAGGAAATGTTTGGCCGGTTCATAATGATGAAATTCACTCTAATCGAGAGAAGATGCTTATTTAGTAGGAATCTGGCAAATTCTCGCAGATTCTCACAAGACGATGCCTATTCTGGCACAATTTTCCGCAAGATTCATGCATAATAGTCAGTTTTCTATTGGATTATTAAAAAATTGCCAATTTTTTGCCAGATTCCTACCAGATAACCAACCAGATTATGGAATCCGATTATCTGATTTAATATAGTACTGTATCATAACGCTTTTACTTCACCCTCGCAATATTCGAATAAACCTTGTGTTCAAATTTAATAAAGACGATGCAATGAGTTAAATAGCTTGAATATTTGGTGTTTGAGAGCCAAAAAAAATTCGCCTGTGATCCGTTTTAAAAAACAAATAGCAATTTTTAAAATGAAAAAGCGTACAGTGTACACTATGCGCAAATTACCCACATGAACAATTTTTAAAAAATTTCTGCGTAAATCATCATATCGAGCAACTTTTTATCGAGCATTGGTAAGCATTTTGTGCTCTTTTATTCAATAAAAAAGCAACTTTACTGCATATAATTTCATCAAAACACAAAAGGAGCAGCTTAGATATTAACAGCTAATTATAATGAAGCTCAATTCTAATTTTTTTTAAAAAAAATTCTATGAGACTCATCCAAGATAACCACTTTTCCGCCTTCTAACCAAATTCGCACGATAGCCATTGTTCTGGCAGATTGAGCCAGATAACCATTTTTTGGCAGATGCAGGAACTTTTCTCCCATGTTTTGAAAGCTAATAATTTATCTGCCAAAATCTGACAGATTCCTGCAAGATAATGATCCGGTCTCGACTAAGGTGAAGGATACAATGACCTCTAAAATTTTGTATCCTACAAAAGATAAGTAGGGTACAGTAGTTCAGAGGTCATTGTATCAAGTATAATCACCTAAGAAAAGTCAAATTGCTCAAAAAGAAATCGGAAATATAGAAGACATGATTTATTTGTAAAATCAGCCAAAACTACCCCTTCATTTTTCATAAAGCATTAAATTTTCAACCGCGGCAGATCTGCCTCATAAATCGGCCGCTTGAAGAGCTTAATCAGTAAAAGTTTCCGCAGAACTTAGGGTTTGCATTATAGTAATTTGAACAATCTTTTCTAATCAAAACACCCAAAATATTGTCCTAGGAGTTACTGGTGAGATCCTAAAAGATATAACTTCTGATGTCATTTATAACCTAACTGATTTTCTTTGTTCTCAATCAAGTATGAGGTATCAATCGAAAAGACTTAAAGATGATTTAAACCTGATTATTTTAGTGAAAAAATGATCATTCTCAAAAATGTTCGCATTTTGTTTAGCGTTTTTTCAATCTTCATTTCTAACCAGTTTAAGATATTTTTGCTTTGCAGTAGTTACATTTCAATTTTTCATAATTATTACAATCTGTTGGAATAGAAATAGTGCTCTTGATTTAGAGAAATTAAAAAAATATAAAATAATAATTTTAAAAAATTTGATTGTAACCGAAGAAACTTTTGACGAATGTCTAGTTGAATTCGCATTCTGAATAGTGCTAGCTGCAACTGAAGCATTTCAATCTGTTTATAGTGTCAATGAAAAAAAAACCGTTTAACACTTACTTTTTTAATAGCTATTTAAAATGCAGGTACAATAAAGTACTGAAACGCTTGGAATTTTAAGTACTTTTAATCTATTTCACATTTAGATGCTTGAAAGATTCTATTCTGCCAATCCTCTTTATGAGAAATTATAATCCAGCAGTGAAAACAAACCAATGAAAAGCTCTCTAACTAACATTTCTGATAACAATATCAAGAAAACTCAAAAACTGCGAATCACGATGATTCTAAATAATAACCTTCTTTACCCTATTTATTTAACCCCCTATCGCTTTACCCCTGTTTTTTCAATGATAGAGGTGTGATATGATAGAGGGGTTAAATGATAGATGGGTTAAATGGATGATAGAGGGGGCTAGACGATGTGGGGTTAAGCTATGCGGGATTAAATGATTCGGGATGAAAATAAGGGGATTCATTTCTACAGCATAAATTTTTCAGGTGATCTTCGAAAAGAAGGATTATGTGAAAAAATAGTTAGTGACGTCATTGAGAAGTTTGGTCGAATTGACGTTTTGTTCAACAATGCAGGAATGACCATATTTGGTTTCATAGCCGACCAATCAATCGAAACTTATGAAACTGTTTTTGATGTCAACCTGAAATCGGCTATTCGGTTGACTAAACTTTGCATACCCCATCTTCGGGAAACGAAGGGTAACATCATTAATAACTCATCTATTTTGGGTCAGACGCCGATAGAAAATATGGCCTATTATTGCATGAGCAAAGCGGCCCTAGATATGTTCACGAAATGCATCGCGCTTGAAGAAGGAAAAAATGGGATTCGCGCCAATAATATTAATCCAGGAAAAACTAACAAGCAATCACTGACCAGTTTTGAAGAGTTAGCGGATAAGAAAAATTACGAGCCACCGCACGTGCCAAATTGATTATAATAACCATTGCACTAAATTTGGGAATTAATTTGGGAAAATTAAAATACGTTTTTTGGGTTTAAAAAGATAAAATGTATATAACCAAATGGTAAATTGGAACAAATGGGACCCTAATTTGGTACCGGGCGCTGAAACGTTACAACAATTAAAATGACCCGGTTTAAAACTATACTTAAAAAAGAATGTTCGAGATGCAATTGGCATGAAAAGAGCTTGCTCGAGTTAAGTTCTTTATGAAGAAACGTTTGAGAAAACATTAAAGTGTCTTAAATGTTTGGCCGGCTGACCAAAATAAAGCTAAGTTTGATTGTAGCCTTTTCGATGTCAACTGTTCGGTTGAGCTATGCTATTTGTCCGCCCACGCAGCTGACCGATTTGTGGCTGACCAATTATTGAATCTTAGCTCAATTTTCAACTCAATTTTCAAGAAAATAGAGATTGATAGTGTGAAAATTCTTGCTTTCTTAAATGTTGGAATTTTTTTGAAATGAAGGGAAAAGGAAAACAAATTTGAGCTATTCCTTTTCCGGATTTTGCTAGGATTAACAATGACTTTTGCCAGATTTCACTTTTCCTTTGTAATGCATCGTGCGCGTGAAACATACTTTCAATTGTTCCTTATAGAAAAATTCTTGTCGGTAATCTCTATTTTTAAACTGGAAATGAAAAGTGAAAACTTACTTGCAACATATTCCCTGATTTATGAAATCTCAAAACATCAAATCGATAAAATCGTAAAATGGATGACAAAAGGATTAAGAGGTGTAAATTTTTGTGAAATGCCTTTATAGCTGAACGTAGTAAGTACTTTTCAAATTTACTTCAACCTATTTTTCCTTTTGGGGTGCTTAATTGCTTTGTGGAAACCACTTTCACAAAATTCAAGCTCTTTCCACATTTAACGGAAGTCGGTTCCAGTCACATTCTTTGGAGGTAGCTTTAGTTCTCCGGTAGATGCTCGTAATGTGACAAAAAATCAAATTGAAAACTAACTTGTAAAGAAAAACGTGGATTTATCAAAAAGCCTCAAGCACATTTGTTTATTTTCAAGTTGTTTACACAGAGCAAAAAATAATTCATGTTTAAGTACTTAAAATCTATTGTCCGTTATATTCAGAATGAAGCAAGCAATTAATTTTTATATCAAAGATCAGTCAACAAGCTAAAAATATTATTCTCAGATTTTGTTTCAAAGTATAAACTGACATGAAGCAAGCAGCACAACTAAACAACATAAGGATCTACACAACTGGTCTTTGACTAAATGTTCACTTAATTTAAAAATTTTTTAGTTTTGAAATTTTTGTGGTTTCCATTTTCATTTGAAAAATGAGTTTGCGGCTATCATCGATTAGTCAGACAGGCAACATAAAAATTAAAACCTACAACTCCACACCAATTATTAAAAAAAGTCAAGATACTTTGCAATAAAAACGATATTTGATCAATCACATTTAAGAGTTTGCTAAAGTTTTAGCCTTCTCAAAAATTTCTCAATAAAAGATTATACAAAAATATCAGATGAAGATATTTTGACACATTCTTCAAATATTATTTTCTGAAGTTGTTTTCATTCTTCTATTTTTTGTGTTGCTTATTGTATTTTAGAAGGTTTTTCCGACAAAAATTTCTGCAAGGATGAAAAAAATTTTTGACGAAAAACACTTTTTAGAAACCCATTTAAGCATTTATCTCTGTGATTTCCGCTTCAGAAAAAAGAAAATTAAGTATAAAAAACGTTGACTTTAATCACTGTTGACTATTTAACAATAAATTGCTACTTAATTTTCTTGATTCTTCCAGCTAGCACACTTCTGCAAAGTAAAACAAATAATTGCTTACTCTTAAAAAATGGAGGACAAAAAACCGATACAGTGATTGCTTAATATCAACCACTCAGGAGTTGTTGTGACGTCATTTGGTACCAACGCTGGCCTTCCCAAAGACTTTGCGGACGAATTTTATGAAAAAATAAGGAAAGTTCATCCTATGGAAAAAATAGGCAGAGGAGAAGAGATCGCTAATTTGGTCACCTTTATGGCATCGAGTGAGGCTGAATTTATGAGCGGAAGTTCGGTTGTTATGGACGGAGCTATTTCATGCAAAAGTTACCTTCAATAAAAATTTATTTGAAAAATTCGAACTTCTAGAAAAAAAGTTTGTTTCTATATACATGAGTGAACAAGCTGACGTACATGTTACATGGGTGAAAGTTTTTGTAGCCCTATAAGAGATAACTTATACTAATCTTTATAAATTAAATATTGTCTAATAATGTTTCAAGTCCATCGATTACAGGTGGCCATTTTGTAACGTTGAATGAAGTCGTTAACATTTCCCAGGCAGCACATAAGAAACAAATTCCATATTAAGTTCCGTAATAAATTCCAAAAAATAATATCCCCATTTATATAGATAGCAGCTATTCGATTGTCAAACTTGTTACGTAATAACTACATTACACCGTCTGCAATATTAGGTAATAAATTTGGGCTGAAATAAGTTTTCAGTTATGCAGCCCCTCCCTCTTCGAGAGAACGTGACATTAAATAGTAAATCATTATGCAATAATATTGCACGTGCTGTTGGGGGTGCAGATAAAATGCACTCACTAAACTGAGGGTGAAAAAGATCACAAAAGGTAAAGATCCTAAAATTGCTATGGCTTGCAAACATCACGTTCAATATTTAAGAAAGGGAAAACGTTTGACACAACGGTTGAACAGAATAATATGAAAATTGTTGAAAAAACTTTACAACAAAGTTTGTTAAATAAATGAATGAAAAATGGGTAAACATCCCGGGTTGACCACCATAAAAGAAACTTACTAATCATAAAACGCCTTATATGGATTTTATGGAAACTTACTAAACATACAACGACCATAAAAATTTTTGAGTTTGGCTGAGAAAAAGTCCAAAGGTCCACATGCTGTTCCAAAACAACGTTTCTGTGCTTAATATTTCAAAATTCTGTACTTTAATTTTATGGTACCGTACTTATCATAAAACGCCATAAAAATATTTCAAGGACCGTTTTATGGTTACAAATTGTCCATAAAAAAATCTTAATTAATAAAAGGCCGATTTTGTAAGGGTTGTTTTTCGAAGGAATTCGAAAGCCCAGTTTTAGATTCATTAAACGTCAAAAAAGAAAAAATCCTTTTTTTTGGTACCGTACTAACTTGACTTTGAGATTTTTCCGAAAAAAGTTAGCTACATTTAATTTTTGTCTCTTCAACAAACTTTTCAACCATTAAACAGACCATGTATGGAAACTTATTAACCATAAAACGGACCATATATGTAAACTTACTGACCATAAAACGACCCATATATGGAAACATATTAACCATAAAACGGACCATATATGGAAACTTACTAAACATAAAACCAACATATATGGAAACTTACAAACCATAAAACGAGTCATATATGGCAGCATGCACTGTTTCATTCTTTTACTGCCATGGGAGCCAAAAAGAATGCTCTCCTCGGAAAAATTATTTTCCATAAAACGGACCATATATGGAAACTTAGTTACCATAGCAAGATCATAAAACGGAAATTTGTATGGAATTTTATAGACCATATATGGTCTGTTTTATGGTAAGTAAGTTTGGTCAACCCGGGATGGCAATGGAAAGAAAGATTTTAAATGAAATCGCCATCTGGAATGATGTCAGATTTAAGGAGTTCAGGAGAAAAACAATTTGAAGCATTTCCTTTTGTGCCCACTCCCCTTTATTGGGCGCATATTATTTGCACCCCCCAGATCCACGTGCCATAGTATTACATGATGATTTTGGAGAGCATATCGTACTGCGGGGCGAGGGCTGCAAACGTAAAAGATCCCAAAATTTGCATCAACACTTTTTCTTCCATCAACCAATGAGAGGAGGGTTAGAAAAATTTAAAGCCAGGTATACATTTTTTCAGCCAATTTTGGCTGGAAATTGAAAGCTGTTGAAATCTGATTCGTTTTTCCAAAATTGCTCTTGTTTCTTTAAAAAAAATGAGGCTCTAAATTTTCACAAGTTTTCTCTTTTGCTACCCTTCAACCCACTCAGCTCTTGGAGAATCGTAATCAATCTCACTTACATGAGCTTCTCATACGTTGTATGTCCAATGTAAAATTAAATTTTTATTTGTTTTTTAAAGTCGTTGTCATCATCTTGACCACGTGCTCATTTCGCTGAGGAGGCCTAAACCAAAAGTGAAAAGCCACTACTCGATTTTTTTGAGATAAAAATTAACGTTGTCCGATTTTTGATGCGATTTTTATTGTAGTTTTTTATTTTTTTCTCTTAAATATGCCCACGGATTTTTTCCGTTTGAGCCCCCCCCCCCCTCCACACTCATAGCTTAGTGGGTGTACATTATTTGTATCCGCCGGGAGCACGTGCCATATTTTTTCATAATGATTTACTATGTAATGACACGTGCTCTGTAACTAGGGAGAGCATAACGTACTGGGAGGGCACAAACGGAAAAGATCCAAACGCTCGTTGCAGTTCATACACATCTTGTTTGTATGTCCGTTTTTTGGGCGTATTTGTGATGCCAATATAAGAGACAAAAAAAGTATTGAAGTTTTAATTTTGATTTAAACCTTCTTTTTATAGGGCTGGTAGACTTCAGCAGCATACATTGCATTTGAAACCTTTTATCTTAAAAATTTTAGCATTATTAATTTTTAGGTAGTTAATTTTTGGAAAACTTGTTTTTTAATACAATTGAGAGCTCACCTATGCGTTCTTGATTAAATATCGGCAACATAATATTGGTTCCGAAGACATGAAAGCTGAACAACCCTGCAATTTGTTTGTATTCATCAAAAAAAATTCGGACATCTGTTGATTCGCCTGCTTTTATTTTGTTCTCCTTATTTAAAAAATATTTTCCTACCTCTTTGTTCCGTCACGTTCAAAAAATCAATAGATACGCTAGTAAGGCCAGACTTCTGATTCAATTTTTTGGATCGTTTATTAGAACGAGTCTTGCTACGTTGTTGTACTTAATGAGACATCAATTTGGATTGCTTAACCGCTTCTGCAGCTTTTCTACTTTTTGACCACAATTTATTGACTTCCCTGTACTGTTTTTGTTCTTCCGTAATTCTGAATTTTGATTCCACTTTTACCTTAAATTGATGGAAAATAGTTTCAATCAGAATACGTTTATGTTAATAAGGACAAATTAAATTCAAATTTTTTAAACTGAATTTGATTTTCTTGCTTTTTTGAAGCCTTTTTGGTTAAAAAATTTTTTGATTAAACAATTGACACAACTATATTTTTCAGCTGTATTTTTTTTCTGCGTTTACTTAGAGAAAACGTCATATGATGAAATAATCGGCAACGAAAAGTTCACGATTGATTTTAATTTATTTGAAAATAAAAGTTATCGACATTTTTCATTAATAGGAGATTACAATCACTTCTTAAAACAGTCTACCTGTAAGTTAGTATACAGTTACAAATAAAAAAAACCCAGGACGTAGGATTTGATATTTTAAATATAACTGAAATTAACAAGGTGGGCGAAGCCAAATTTTAAAGACAATATCATATATAATGTTTATCACTGAAGGATTGGAAAATCAAGTGGCAACGCAGTTTACCGTTTATCCTTGTCTTTAGTATATGATAATAGTTCACTGATACAGAGGCATGCAAATAATAATCACACAGTCAGACGCCTTGCAAATCAGAATTCGTCAATCTTAAACTCAGGATAAAAAATTATAGGTCAGAATTGCACTAAAATGTGTCTCACTTGTTTCACGAAAACAATGCAAAAACTTTGCATACCTTGATAGTCGGATCTGTCTTCCAGTTCACTTTTAGAACTTTGAATGTTTTAAAATTCACCGTGACTGAACGCCAAACTTTATTCAGCACTGTTTTATTGAAACTGAAAATTATGGATCAGTACAGTATCAGTAAAATGATCATGTCGCTTTTCAGTTTTTGCAAGTCTTGAACCAAGTCTTGGCTGAGTCTTGACGAGTTTTGAGTCAGGTATTTAACACAGCGTTTAATGTTGGTTTTCGTTCATTTCGCATCCAACAAAGAAGCTGCCAATGACAATGGCGTACCTCCAAAAGCATCCAAAGTGAAAACAGAGTCGCAACAAAAAGCGAATTGCACTTCTAGAATGTTCACGTGGTAGAGAAGGAAAAAAGTTCTGATATCGCCCAAATATACCAGTCATGGCCACTCTTTTCTGCAATTGTATTTCCTCAACAAATTTATGGGAATTTTTTCAGATAGATGCTCAATTCACAAAAATTTTGGTTCAATTAGCAAATTTTTCCCAAGGAAACTGAACGAATTTTAGCTAATTTTGAAATAAGTTAAATGAAAATATTGACTTTTCAAAATCTACTTTTGCCTTTCAACTGCGCACTGATGACGACTTGTCAAGTCCTTGTCAAATATTGACATAAAACTGTCCAAATCTTGTTGAATAAATGACTCAGGACTTTTCATGTCTTCACCAGGACTTGAGTTAGATTTCACAATTATTGAGTCGAGTCCCCGACAACTTTTCACAAGTAGTAATACTTAAAACTAAACGTGATCAGTACTGGTTTGTCAATTTAAGACGTGTATTTCACTGGAGAATTACTGATCAGGACTTGAAATTTGTTGCAGGCAGTAATTGATGTCCAGTATTTGATTGAATAAAAGTTTTTTTTGTTCGTTTGTATAAAAACGTTTGGTAAAAATTGTGTCAAATGTTCGCCAAAGTAGTATATATGCTATGTTATTCAATTGTGCTTAAGAGAAGATTAGTTAAAATCTTCACTCCTGACAAGTTCGTTCCCGAATAGAAATAATTTTGAAGTGGAGGAAAAGAACTAAAACAATTTTAAGCAAGTAAACACTAAAAAGTTAGTTTTATACAAGAAACAGGTTCAATAAATTTTGTGAAAAGAAACGAAAAACTCACGTCTTTATTCTAGTTCTAACACGCCCAATATTACTGTCAACGAACCATTTTAACAGTTTACTCAATAAGGGTACCAAGGTTATGCAAATTTCATGGAAGATGTGAGCAAGATGCTTACTGCTTTTTGCCAGAGATTAATGACTCATACTAGATCCACAAATTTGCTGATTGAAAAACCGACTTCATAGGTTGATTTTTTATTATTTGTATCAACAATTTCATCATTTGCTGATACAGTAAATCAAACCTCAACGCTGGGAAAAATTAGCCGTTCAAATTAAATACTCGATTAACCAAAATTACCAAAATATTTGATTTGGGCGCATTTTTGGAATTTGAATAGGTTAAAGACGGTTTCTGGCTAACCTGATTTGTAGCAAGAATCCGGTTGGAATATCAGCTAGAAAATAATAGTCCAAGTAAGAACAAATTTTCGATCAAGATAATTAATAAACTGAAAACTGAAAGGTAGGCTCCAACTAAACTTTGATGCAATTTTAATATCTGTTATTCGTAAAATAGAAGGGTAACAATAACAACTTTTTTACTATATGTTGCAATTTTTATCTATCTATTGTTTTATGCTATTCATAATAGCTATAATAATAAGTGACAATTCATTCTGCGTTTATGGTTCTTTGCATATTCTTTTTGGAATTCATATTAATTTTTCTAAAAATTGCAAATTTTCAGCAGTTCGTTTTTAAATTTAGTAGTTTCTGCCTGCATAACAACTGTTTCGTACCCTGATAACATCAAAAAAACTGATGATAAATAATAAAACATTCAGGCTTCCAATAAAATGCCTTGTTATTGCGATAACAGTTTAATAGTTTTATTTGAACGAGCATTTGTTTGCTGGACTGAACAATGTGTTTACTTCTGCTTAAAAAGAATAAACAAAACAATCTTTTGTAAACATGTGGTAATCGACATTTAGGCTTTTGAAGAACAAATTGACCAAAAGCGTAAAATTTGTTATTTAGTCAGTCATGAAATGTTAAGATAAATTTATTTACTTTCCGTTGTTTTCAACCGTTACGTAATATATCATTTTTTGTTTATTCTGTTTTTAGTTTGAAGTGAGCTGTATTGACATGCAAATTTCAATTGCGGATGTGAAAATATTTAAAGGCTTCAAGATCAAAATAAAATAAAGAGAATAATTAATCAAATAACTTCTGCTTAACAAATCAAAGATATCACCCACGAACCAAAATTTCACCTATATACAAAATGTGTTTGTATCGTGTTTGTTATATTTCATATTTGGACAACGAAATATAAAGAAATAAAGATATTATTTGTAATACTTAAGACTCGCTTGAAATGAATGTTAAAATCTTCAAAAGATGCTAATCAAACCTCAGATTTCTTATGCGCTGATAAACAGCATAAAAGTCGATCAAAGCCCCCCTTATTTTAAGTTTCTATGCTCAATTCACAAAGGTCACTTAGAATATGATATCTAAGCCAGCGTTGTCTGAAAGCTTTGCTATTTTTAACGGTAGCCGCCTGTACTGGTGAATGACTGACTAGTTTAGTTAAATCACATTTACAGTCATATCCTTCATGAATAAAAAAATTACCAATGTATGAATAATACTTTAAAGACTGATTTTTATTTTATAGTGACATATTGTAATAAGTCCGGTTGTAATAAACGTTAATTTTTTACAGCGACAATTAAATCTGTTCAGTTTTTAGTGTTAGTGAGATATAAAAAAAATGTAAAATGAGCAATTAAATCAATTATAAAGCGCGGATTAATCATCAACGTCTCACATAGCCACCAATCTGACACTTTAACTTCGCTGATTTTGTGCTTAATCAGTAATTATAAATTTATTAATTATGTTATCCATTAGTATTTATATTTGAAAAGATTATTAATATTTGCACACTGTGGAGTGAGGGGAAAATTTCTACAAATTTATGCAGAAAAAAAAATATTTTTCTGTAGTCAAACGTCCAATTGCTTAAACAAAATAGAACCGTTTAACTTTAAGCAGCACTTAAAAAGCAGTTAAAAATGAACAAAAACGTATTTGGATTTATTTTGTCTGGCCTTGTTGTGTTTCTGGCTCTGGAGGGTTGAAAATGTTGATAATTACAGAAATCTCGAAGATTAAAAAGTAAGCCTCGATAGATAATGGAAACGTTGTGGTGAACGGGCTGAAAATCAAGTTTCAATTGATATGTACAAGGTAGCTTGAGTGTTCAACAAAGACCCTAGGGCACTTATGAAAAAAAACATTCTGCCGGATAATTTTTTGTCTCTCCCGTCAAAAAATATTAATCCAAATTCCAGGAATGAATGAGTTTCAAGTCTTGATCAGAACTTTTCTCTTGGAAACAACGACATTGGGATAATAAATCAGTGCTGATGAGTTTACAAGTCTCAAGACCTGTATAGAGATATTCAAATCTCTAGGCGAAGACTTTTCAAGCCTCAAAAAATTCTCTGTTAAAACTTTGAGTAGATCAGAAAAAAAACGTGCCTTCATCTTTCAGATTTTCACTACCTGTTCCAAAAGTTTCATGAGAACTTTGGCGACATTAGAGCTGGTTTAGATCGCTTTTTGAAATTGCTGATTTTGTACTTAATTAATTATTATCATTTTATTATTAATGTTATCCATGGGAACGTATATTTGAGTGTGGGGGAAATTTCTACAAATTTTTTCAGAAAAAATTTTTGGCAGTAGACCATACAATTTTTGAAAGAAAAGTTAACATTTGTGTAGTCAAACTCCCAATTGCTCAAAAAATAATAAAACCTTTTAAGTTTAAGCAGCATTTAGAAAGCAGTGAAAAATGAACAAAAACCTATTTGGATTTATTTTACGCCTTGAGGTGTTTCTGGCTCTGAAGGGTTAAAACTGTTGATAACTCCTAAAATAACGAAGATGAAAATCTCGAAGAGTAGACTGATTAGTTTGCAAATCTCAAGACCTGTATAGAGATTTTCAAATCTCTGGGTAAAGACTTTTCAAGACTTAAAAATTCTGAAAAAAAATTTTGAGTAGACCAGAAAAAAATCACAACGCGCCTTCATGTTTCAGAATTTCACTACCTTTCTCCTGAGGTTTTATGAGAACTTTGGCAACCAATAGAGCTGATTTGGACCGCATTTTTGCATTTTTGAACAAAAATGGGTCAATGGCTGTTTTCTCTGGATATATTGACTGGGAAAGCGTTCTCTGCTTTTTTAAAATTATGGGTTTTCTTTTGATTTCTTTTTTGCGTTTTAAGCTAAAAACTT
Source organism: Convolutriloba macropyga (assembly GCF_964194025.1). Taxonomy (NCBI): domain Eukaryota; kingdom Metazoa; phylum Xenacoelomorpha; order Acoela; family Convolutidae; genus Convolutriloba; species Convolutriloba macropyga. The sequence goes on along the minus strand of NC_134482.1, from coordinate 38,782,607 downwards.
TATCCATACCTTAGCCTTTTATTTAAAATGCTCGATTGTCTCAATCTTTCTTTGTATTCTTTGTGAGTGATTTGATCTTTTAAATTTTAGCCAAAAATGGGACAAAAACATTTTAAAAAAATTTGAGAAAAATTGTTTTGGTCAAAAACGATAAAAAAAAATAATCCTGATGCGTTTATAATCTAAATACCATGCCTATAAATTTTGTTGTTTTATTGCTTCGTTTAGTTTTTTAAACACAAAAACTGTTCTTACATACTCTACTGGCCCTAAAAAACTCAATTCTTCTTTCTTCAGGCTGAGACTAAAAAAAATAATTTTGTTGCTATCAATTTTTGATTAGAATGCATCTAATTGTATTGGTTCTCACTTTGGTTTTTCGATTATTAGTGGTTTGTTCTAGAAAAATGTCATGCCAATTTTACATGCCTTAAACAGCTCACTATGTCGTCCTTGCTTCAAAAACAAAAACAGCAAAATACGTCGCCTCTGTTTTTCTATGCTTTTCTCGTGTTTCTTGTGTTTCATTTGACTTTTTGTGAAAAAAATTTCGCGTCCTCAAAGCTGACTGTAAGAAACGCAATTTTGATGTTTTTTATTTTGAAAACGATTACTCTGTTTTTTGTTGCTGTCTTGTTTTTCAAGTTTGCTTCTTGTTGTTGTTTTTATCCAAAAATTAATCAGTCGTACTTTTGTGGCCTTGGAAAATACAATCTGTATTGTTTTTGTCAAGAACACAATTAAATTGACCTTGATGCCTTTCTAATTTGAATACAATGCCTCAATTTTTTTTGCATTCTTTATGGTTCTCTTATTTTTTTCACTTTTTTCAAACGCAAAAGATGATCTTGAGTACTTTTTTGGCGTAAAAAGATTAGCTTTTTTGCTGTTATGTCAAAAAAGGAAACAAAATAATTTTGATGCTTTTTTATTTTTAATAAGATGACGCAAATTTTCCTTACATTACTTGTGGTGTTCGCTTTCACTTCGGTCTTTTGTCTTGCTTTGGCCCAAAAAACAATTAAGTCTACTTTAGAGTCCTTCAATAAAGATATGGTTTTTTTATTAACACAAAAATAGAAATTTGTCCGAATGAGTTTCCATTTTGAATACGATGCCTGGAAATTTCGCTATTTAGTTTGTAGTTTTCGTCTTTGTGCTTTTCGAAACAAAAAATAACTGATCATGAACACTTTGCCAGCCTTCAGAGGGTAAGTTTAATCTTTTGCTTTAGAAAAAAATGATGCTGATGTCTTTATGTTATGAATACGATGCCTCTATTTGTGTTTGCACTCCTAGATTTTATTGTGTGTCCCTTGAATGTTTTTTGACCCAGAAATTAACCATGCATTGCATAGTTGTCTTAGGAAGCACAATATGTCTTCTTTGGGTCAAAAACAAAAACCAAAATTAATCCTAATGCCTGTCGATGCCATTTATTTTTGGATGTTTCGATTCTTCTTTGCTTTACTTGTGGTTTTGATGTCTTTTTTAAATACTCTCAACTCAGTATCAATTGTGCACACTATAAGGGACTTCGAAATATTAATTGGACTTCGTTTGAGTAAAAAGTGAAAAAAAAATCAATTCTCATGCGTTTATTTTTTGATTACGATGATTACACACGTCCAAAATTTGAAGAAGGACGTTCACCAGTATTTTTTTGCAGTTTTTGATCTCTTGCGGCCGATTCAGGGGTATAAAAATGTTCTTAATGTCAGTTGAAGAAAACAGATGGTGGACAAAGTTACTTTTGACCATTTTTCTCAACGTTTTCTCGAACTGTTTTGTCAAATTTTTCCGATCTAATTTCCGCAATTAGCTTGCATTTTAAGCGTTATCTGGACGGTTTCAGAGTCTTTGAAGTCCTGGCTAGGAATTAATACAATATTTGCCAAGTCTCGGACAAAACTTGCCTCACGAATTTTTACAATTCAGGGCTTCAATCGAGACGTATCACGTTCGAAAGTGATATTTATCAGAGTTCTGATATAGTGATGGTTGAAAACTTTCAGTTTGACTGACTCAGTGGTGATTAAGACTTGAAGTTCAGTCCGGGCTGGTACTTTTGTGGGAGAAGTTGAGCAGACATTGTATTGAAACTGACGGAATTCTTCTAAAAAAACTGCACTGCAATAGTGCAAACGATATAAACGTTTTTTTTTTTGTTTAAGACTGGTAGTTCAGCTTCAGTTTTGAGGCGTAGTTTTAAAAAAATTCGATTTCACAATGAGGGTATTTTAAATAAAATCATTGTATATTACAAGCATTTTTACAACAAGTAACGTCAATTTATATTTTTCTTAAGATTCTTCCAAGTGTAACTGTTTCCCTCGAAAATATCAGTTGCAGCAAGTCGGAACATAAAACAATTACTCGGAAATTTTTTGAGTTCTCAATTTTTCAAGCCCACTATTTGCCCAAGACAGGTAGTGGCCAGAGGGAATGGGGTCGCAGACAGGGGGCATACTGTACGATCGAGTTCAGAATCTGGACAAAATGTCGGTCGCGCCGCTAAGTGAATTGATAAGTTTCTGCCTGGTCCATACCAACTTTCAGTCTCTTCATTCTGGCGCATATCTAATGTAGATCTGGTTGGTCTCCTCCAAACCCAAACTTCATTCTGATAATTCTGGCCCTTGTCGATATTTTGGTCTGTTTTTTTTTTCTGGCCCATACCCGTTTTTTTGTATCTTTTTTCTATTTTCGTATTGCTCTGATCAGAGTCCAAATAAACTATTCGAGTTGATCAAATTACAAAAGTCGAGCCCAAGACGGTATTAATTCATCAAATAACCCTACACCAAAACTTGATTACTAAAACTACCTTGTTCTTGTATTTGAAAATTTTTCTTGATAAAAACAGTCTAAACAGCTGAAGCTGATTTTTAGGCTCAAACTTTAATACGCATAATTTGTAATTCTAATGTTTTTGTATGTTTAAGTTGGTCTGGACCAGGGTTACCAAAATTCTTTCAATCTGTCATACGGTTTAGCCTGGTTCTGCTCCGTCTGGCCTAGCTGGCTGGGGTCTGTTCTGCCTGGTCCAAAGTGTCAGCCAATAGAGTTTGGATATGTTTGGTCAGAATCCATTATGCGCGACCCAGACCCAATTTTGTTTTAGGGGAGGACTTTAACCAGGTTGTGCTCTGTTCCAACTTTGGATCTAATCTGTCTCCCCCCCCCCCCCCCCATCAAGCCGAGTTATGAATTTTACCCTTTCCAAGCGTACAAACTATTTTTTAAACAACAACGCGCTAAGTTATTCAGGTGCTATGGTTAAACATCATAAGTTTGGGTATAAATGGTTTAGTCTGTGATGACTTTTCTCTGTCTTTTGATGAACCTCAAAAGTCAAAAGATCAAATAGTGGTTTTTCTATGAACAGCTAGAATACACCCAACGAATCGCAATTGATGTAAATTATATTCAATGGCCTAATTATCATTATGTCTTTACTGCATACTTTTTTTACTGTATATACTGTATACACAAAGATATGTTATGCTCGCAGTATTTAATAGTTTTTAAAAAGGCTTCATTGCGTTTTGACTCGACAGTGAAGCCACCCAACCTTTCAAGCCACTTTAAAACACAAACTCACAAAAATACATAAAAATTCGCATCGAACAGACATATTTTAAAATAATGCGAATAATGCGCTTCAAAATTGCAAACTGCGAAGGGTGATTCAACGCATAGTACTGTGTTTTATCTCCGTTTAAATTCACCGTTTAAATATTTTTTGTCACCGCATTCATCGTATTGAGAGCAAATCTCACAACATTTATACTCAAATTCACCGCAAATCCACTCTAAAAATTTCTCGTGTGAAATCACACGATTTTTTCTCATGTGATGCAAAATCACACGATTTTTTGTGTGAAAAATGCGTCTCGTGTGATTTCACACGAGAAAATTTTCCTCGTGCGATGAGAATTACACGATTTTTCATGTGAATGAATGTATGAGGAAATGAAGCAATTTTTATAGAAAATTCAGATTTTTCTTTGTACTAATTTCTTTTAGAACAGACGGCTGATCTATCCATTATAATTTCATGCTAAATTGGGGTCTTTTTAGTGATTAAAACCAAAGATAATACTTTAAATTGAAAAAGTTGGGTATAAAGTGCATTTTTTTCTTTGTTTTGTCATTTAAAAAGAGAATCTGGTGATTTCAATGAGGTATACGTGAAATCAATGGTGATTTCAATGGACTAAACACCCAACAAAAAGAGCCAATTAAAAAGAGTTTAAAAATTCAATGGATAATGTGTTCAACGTAGATGTAGCGCACTGACGCTGATGTAAAACTGCAGTTGCTAGAAAAAATTACAAGTGGCTCTGTAGGCGATGATGTTTTAATCAAAGTTCTATCTTCATCCTCAATAACGATTACAAAAGCTTTCGATTTCGTTGAACATTTTGGCGGACTGTTTAGTCAAACAATGAAGTTGATTTTGGAACTTATCAGCTCGGAATCAAAAATTGTCCCAGAGGATTCAACAATTTATTCACGCCTTGCATCGTTGCTCAATAATAATTGTCTAAAAACTATTAAAAACGTCAGGGACATTCAAAAGTTATTGGCAACTAAGGAAGTGCATATTCCAGCTCAAGAAGTTTATTTAGGCAGCCGACAAGAAACGATGTTTAAAGATGGAAGGCCGAAGCAGGTACAAATGAAACACAACTTCTATTTTGTTCCAATCTCTGAAGTAATAAAAAAAGTTATGTTGAGAGACGACGCTATTGTTGAGCAAATTTTGGCTTATAATAATTTTCTAAGAAAAATGACAGACGGCAACTTGCTGGTTGATTTGCAACAGTGCAAAACGTTTGAAGAAAACGGGACCCCGAGCAATTCCGAGCACCTTGCTGAGATAGAAACTACATCCTTTTCTTTCAAACTATGTCTGCAGCTCTACTCTGATGATTTTGAACCAAGCAATCCAATTGGTTCGCGCAACTCCATTCATAAAGTTACCTGCTTCTATTGGATCTTGAAAAATTTGCCTCCCTGGCTCAATTCGCAAATAAATCAAGTAAATGTTGTTGCCCTATGCAATACTTTAGATTTGTGCAGATATGGATATAAACCCGTTCTTGATAAAATAAGTGAAGACCTCAAAAAACTGTAAAGACCTTTCAATGTTTTAACGAAAGGCGGTTCTACGATATCAGTTCTCGGTGCATATTTTTCTTTCGTTGCAGACAATGCAGAATATCACTCTGCATTGGGTTTTGTCAAAAACTTTGCGAAAGGTTTTTGCTGCGAAAGATGTTTTGTTAGCGCTGAAAACTTTAGCAATTACCTCATTGAATCAAGTTGTCCGATTCGTAAAGTTTCGAGTTTCGAGCGACATTTACAAAGAGCGCAATCCACACAGAGACCATCAAAAAGCGTTAAAGGAAAATGCTATCTGGAAACCAGTTATTTTAGTAGTTACAGAAACTGGACGACAGATATACAACACGATCTGTTTGAAGGGGGTGTTCAGCATACAGTAAAATTGGTTCTTCATCAATTAGTTGTTGTTCAGAAATTTTTCTCATGTGACATGCTTAATTACAGATTAAACTCGTTCGCATACGCCAGAGAGAAAGATAGTAAACCTACTGAAATTGACATCATTAAGTAAGATCAACTTGTGACTTAATAAGTTAACTAAAAGTTTTATAATCATAGCACTTTTTTGACATTCAGACTTCGCGATCTCAAAGATCACAGCATACGTGGAAAATCTGATCAGATCTTCACTTTGTTCAGATTTCTCCCCTTGATTATATGTGACCTAATTCCAGAAGTCAACGAACATTGGCAATTACTTCTTCAATATTTTGAATTGGTCAACCTGCTTCTCTCTCCGTCGTTTCTCGAATCTGATCTCGCTATCATGTCCCATCAGATTAGTAAGTAGATAAATTTTTTCGTGAGATCTGTAGCAGCATATAACAATAAAGGGGGTGGACAGAAAAATAACATAAGGTATTTTTGCTGTGTTAACTTTGATTCCCAACCTCACCCTCTCGATAGGGCTATAATCTTTTGTTTTGAAGGAGTTTCATTTTAGCTACTCACCTGCGATGGTTTAAGCCCTTGTTTCCAGAGCAACCAATAGTGTTCAAACAGCACCGGCTACTACACTACCCGACTGTCTTAGAAAAATCAGGACCTTTCATACATCAATGTGTTTTGGAATACGAACGCAAACATCAGTTTTTTAAGCGACTGGCACATATTGTTTGTAATTTTAAAAACCTTTACAAAACTATGCTTGATTGCCATCAACTGCAGCAGTACGTTTACTGGAGCTCGCCTAAAGACCTCAAAGGTCTTGAGTTTTGACCAGGAAAATTTGTGTCGACTCCTGTTGCTTTTCATGAGAAATCTCTAACAGTTTTCAAAATGCAATTGGGCTTCGATTTAGAATGGATCTACGAATGTAAGAGAGCCCTGAGATGCGGCGTATTGTTCAGGTGTCAAGATGCAGTTTTTGCAAGCTACAATTGCGAAACTGATGAACCAAATTTCCTGAAAATTGAAAAGATTCTCAACATTTCCGACGAGCTTTATTTCTTTGGTTCGTACTTGAAAACGTCAAAATTCTCTGAACAGTCTCGGAGTTTTCTTGTTTCTGAAACTTCCAACATTGATCTCCTGAATTTCAACTCCATTTTTGATTACCATTGCTATTCAATCCATCGGTGTTTTGACCATAACTGCCTCTTCGGGCATGTTGTGCTACGTAATAGAATTGCTTATAACAATTTCCCTAGTTGTGTCAAAAACATTAAACTTTCCTAACAGATTTTCCTTCATATTTATTGCTTGAACTGTTGATAACCTATTTTTTTAAATTTATTTTTTGTTCTCTTTTAAATTTGCTATTAGCTCGTCGCCTCCATTTTTTGAAGTGTTCTAAATTGTTGGGCCATAAAATTGACCAACTTGAACTCTTTTCGTGTCTTCTCTTCTTTTCTTGCTATTGGGTCTTGGCCTCCAATTTTCTGAAACAAATTTTTTAAAAGTAATGGTTGCAAAAGTTTTCTCAATTGTTCGGCCATAAAATTGACCAACTTGAGTTCTTTTCGTGTCTTCTCTTCTATTTCTTGGTATTAGCTCGTGACCTCCGATTTTTTGAAAAAAAAGTTTTCAAAAGTTATGGTAGCAAAATTGATCTCAATTGTTGGGCCATAAAATTGACCAACTTACACTCTTTTCGTGTTTTCTCTTCTTTTTCTTGCTATTAGCTTTTGGCCTCCAATTTTTTGAACAAATTTTTGAACAAGTTATGGTGGCAAACGTGTTCTTAATTATTGGGCCATAAAATTGACAAACTTGAACTCTTTTCATGTCTTCTCATCTATTTCCTGCTATTAGCTCGTGGCCTCCAATGTTTTGAAACAATTTTTTTAAAGCGATGGTGGCAAAAAGTGTTCTTAACTGTTGGGCCGTAAAATTGACCTGCTTGAACTCTTTTTGTGTCTTCTCTTCTATTTCTTGCTATTAGCTCGTGGCCTTAAATTTTTCGAAGAAAATTTTTAATGTTGTATTTTTAGAAGGTAGTTAGAGACGTACATGAATAAAATTTCTCCTAACAGCACAAATAACAAGTGCTTTTTGGGGCGACCGCCCTTTTTTTGAATGAGTTTTGTAAAAAAAAGCAGTACATGATTTGTCATATGAGATCACATAAAGAATCATGTGCCAACACACGATTTTTCAGTTAAAAATTGACACACGAAAAAAATGCAATTTACATTATATTTCGTGTGAAATCACACGAATCTCTCGGGTTAGCCTTCACTTGTTGTCACGTGATTCACACGATTTTTCACGTAATTTCTCATGTAAAGTCACACGAGTTATAGTGTGAGCCCACATAATTTTTCGGGGCTTTTCACATGATTTTTCGGTAATTTTTACGCAAAAAATCGTGCAAAATTTCATGTAAAAATACACGATTTTTCGTTTGTAAAACCCCCAAAAAATCACGTGGGCTCACATGAAAAAACGTGTGATTCTACATGAGAAATTACGTGAAAACTCGTGTGAATCACATGAAAACTCGCGAAGGTCAACTCGAGAGATTCGTGTGATTTCACACGAAAAATCACGTAAATTCCAATTTTCTTGTGTGTCACTTTTTAACTGAAAAATCGTGTGTTGGCACATGATTTTTTATGTGATCTCACGCGAGAAAATTTTAGAGTGTGATTCAACGCATAGTACTGTGTTTTATCTTTACTCTTGTTTATTTTTTTCTATTCTGTTCATCAAAACGTTTTGCTAATTAAATGCAGTTATGTGGCCCTTAGAAAGACAACATATCATAAGAACACGATTTTGTAAATTGCAGTAATGAAAATCATAATAATTATTTTGAACTCGTATAACCAGACCAGGTCTATCATATCACGTGACGACAGCTTAAATTGATATCCAGATCAAACTGTACTCAGTTCTTACAAAAGCTTTCAGACGAGCGAGTGATAAAATTTGATTAAAAGTTGAAACAATTCGTCAAAAAACAGGTACTGAGTTTCAAAATTCGATAAATAAAGTTTTTTTTCGCCCAAATCATCTTAGAGTCAATTTGCAGGAATTCACAGGTGGAGGCCTAAGAAAATTATATCAACGCCCTTCACAAAATAGGCAATCAAAAACTGCAAAACGGTTGACAGTAATCTCTGCCCCAATCTCTCGCTTAAAAACATTGTTTATCTAATGTTCGAATTTGTGTCCTCTGCGCATTTTTTAGTGTGAATAATGCCTACAACTGAGTTTTAATTCCAGCTATTACAAGCTCGGAGGCTTAAGTCATTTTTTAATAAATGTTTTTGAGCGTTTTTGGCGTTTTTGAGATAGTTTTGCTGGTTTGCAAAATTTTATGCTCTAATTCTTCTCTTCGGCTAAAAAGGGGATATGAAAAATCAGCGTTTTGTATATGAAAAAATCTATTCTAGTTTATCTACTCAGTTTTTTTCCTTGTTTTAGATTGAAGAAACTCTATAATGATCTTTGCCTGTTCCAAAATGATGTCAATGAGATTGGCAGTGATTGCAACTTGCATTGGAATGCTACTTGCCCTCAATCCCTACGACCCCAGCAAGAGAGGTCAAGACACCCGGGACTTCATATCTCGAAGAGAACGGCTTCCGCCCAATCATTTGAGGCGTGAATACAACCAGATTTTCAGGACTCGACAACCCTGTTATGAAGATGATGACTGCGATTGGTTCGGGGGCGAAAAATGCGACCACTGGTCACAAAGTTGCACCAGTGATTAGGAAAAAAGACATCTTAAATTTGTAACTTTTCTATAGAACTTAACTCTAACTCAAATAACTCAAACATTGGATCTCTTCTCACAGTGTCTTTTTGACCCCCCATTTACCATTTATGCGTTGATATATAAAACGTTACCATGTAAAAACTAGCACATGCGCCTTGGGGGGGGGCGTGAAAGTTATATGCCCACTAAGCTTACAGAATAGATCCAAAACGTTTAGAAGCATCTTATTTAGTTCTCTCCTTAAATTAATCAAATTTTTGTTTATCTTTTCTGAATGAATAAAAAATATGACTTAAATTTCTTCTAACATTCAAGCATTCTGTTAGTCTTCAAGCAGCAAAAACTGAGCAACTGACACAGAGTACAGATTTAAAAGCTGTCACACGCACGTGCGCATTTAAAATACCATCCCAGGTTGAGGTCCCAGACGGAAAGTCGATATGTCCAGACCGTCCCAGACGGAAAGTGCCTATGTCCAGACCGTCCCAGACGGAAAGTGCCTATGTCCAGACTTTCGTGCGTTCACCAGACTTTCGTGCGTTCATGTCCAGACCTTCGTGCGTTCACCAGACTTTCGTGCGTTCATGTCCAGACTTTCGTGCGTTCACCAGACTTTCGTGCGTTCATGTCCAGACTTTCGTGCGTTCATGTCCAGACTTTCGTGCGTTCGACAGACTTTCGTGCGTTCACCAGACTTTCGTGCGTTCACCAGACTTTCGTGCGTTTATGTCCAGACTTTCGTGCGTTCACCAGACTTTCGTGCGTTCATGTCCAGACTTTCGTGCGTTCATGTCCAGACAATCATTATAACCAGTCTTGAATCGGATTACCCCGCATTACTCCACAAAATGATATAAGGGTTTTGAGGGAAATTGGATAAACATTTTCCCGATTACCCCCTCTTCATAGATCTTTTTTTGCGGTAAAAACTCGACAAGGGATATGTTTTTAAATGAGATTCTTTCAACTAAAAACTAAAACATTAATGCAGTTTTTGAAAAACAAGCAATTTTCAAAAACGCAGTTTTTGAAAAATAAACTAAAGCATGAGAGTTTTTGAAAGATAAGCACTCATTAACAGCAAATTTGTCCGCTCCAATTAGTTCAAATTGCGCATTTTTTCTACAAATTTTTTTTATAACTTGGGTTTTTAAAAAAAAATGAAAAAAAATCCCCGCAAAAAACACCTATTTATCTCATTCACTCTTTTGAGTGCAAATGTAACAATTTTTCATCAAATTATATAAATTTCTGTTTCAGTTTTTAGTGGCAACACTGTAACACAAGATTTGTAGAAAATTGCTCAAAATTGATAGAAGAGGCAAAATAACATTCTATCACAGTTTTGAGCACGTGAATGACAGACCCCTAAATCGGGCAAAATTGACCGATTCGTGCAGTTGATTCCGCATGCAACCTCAAAACTTTCGTCTTGTGGAATAAAATTACGTTCGTCAAATTGGCTTGGATTGGAATATTTGGAAAGGATGGAGTCATTTTTTCCACAGAAAGCGTTTTGCGGAATTCACTGACGGATTAGTGAAAGTGTATCTGGCAGGCCTAGATAAGTAGATATCAAGATTTGATTTCTTAGTTTGCACAATTTGCGTAATTAAAGCTCGAGATTTGCGTTATAAGATTCCACAAAATGCGTAATGAAATGTCAAATTTTTTGTTACTATATTTCATAATTTGATTCCGCGAGTTGCGTAATTAGATTCGACGAACTCAATGTGCGTTTGATATATGTATCAGGATGCCAATTAAACCATCAAACTAGAGTACCGGAAACACAAGAGTACGTTTTCCGATTATAATTAATAATCGTTCTTTTAAAATTTCATTAAGCGTTGAATGCTTTTCTTTAATAAATTGTGAAACTTTTCAATCGCAGAGAAACGGATATAACTGCATTAGAAAGTTTAGTGGATTAAAAGGCAATAACTAATTTTGTCTCGAGCAAACTAAGACTAGGAAAAAGGATTGGGGTATTTGGTGCAACTAAGTTTATTTTCAGAGGTTTCCCTACATCTGTTTGAAAAAAAGGTCGTGTGGTAATTAAATTCACGGAGTTCCCCCACTTTTTAAAAAAGATTTTGCACTTCTGAGAACTAATTTCTCAGTCTTTACTAGAAGTGGACAAACAATTAGGTCTCGCGAATTGGATTGGGGGAAATTTGTGCTTCTAATCAATTTCGAAATCTTCCCGTTTCGTGCCAATGAAAGGAGAGCTAATTGTTTTTGATCTCGGAGAAGAGTGTTTTCTCAATTTTTTACACAGATTTAAATCCAGTTACGTTTGGGATATAGATTGGCGGAAAATTGTGCAATTAAGCATTTCAGAATAAAACCCCCTTCTTTCTAATAAAAAGCAGATAAAATAAATTTTCCCAAATGTCTCATTTCTCCTCATTTTCAAAGTATTTTCTGAGTAGAAAACAAGAGCTTAAATTTGAACTTTTCAGAACATCAAAAATTTCATTTTAGTTTTTTAGTTTCTTAAATTTCCATAAAAAAGTTCACAATTTCCTTTTCAACTACTATTAATTTTCAGAAAATTGTTTTTGAGAGTTGCCTACAAAAAAGGTTTTGGTTTCAAAAACATTGTGAAAACTTTGACGTAAAGGAAAAAAACATTAAGAAAACAACAACTTTACCACAAATATTCAGTTGTTTAGGCGGAAAATATTTTGTGTCCAAGCAGATTTTGAAGCTTCGGTTTACAAAATGAATTTTGCTGCTTGACTTTGAGGACTTTTGATAACATGAACAATTCACTTTCAGCTATTAGTTACTTTAATTTCACCAAAAAAATTTCACAATTTCTCCACCAACTAGCTTTAATCTTCAGAGACTTGAGAATTGCTTACAAAAATTGATTTATTTCAAAAATTTAGTGGTCTTTCTTGAGTTTGCTTTGATTTTGAGAAGTGGTTTGTACAATAGAGATGTTCTGGAGTCAATTTTGCCTGCGGAAATGTATTCTGTGTTTACGATTAAAAAAGGAACATAAATATTGTGTGTATAGACTCGGCTGGATATAATATGAGATTGAAAAAATTTTGAAAATGAAAATGAGAATGGAATATGAAAACGTACAAACTTATAAATTCAAATTTTATCCTTGATGTTCTAATTGAAATCGTTTTTTTTTCTTTAGTTAAATAAAGTCTTACGAAATTAAAACTCAATCCTAATACAAAAAGTTCTTGAACTGGGCATATCTAAAAAGGATCTTGAACAAAGTTTGTCGAATTCAAAATTTTTTGCCCTTGATTGTAGTAGTTAACGAGAATTATGGTATTGAGCATTTTCGTTCATTTTATTTTTAATTTGTTTTAGTGTACTCCAAACAATTGTGCTGTAACTTTAGAACGTTAAAACTCGAAAGAATATTAGCATTAAAGTGTTTAGAACATTTTTTTCTTGTTTTGCGAAATCCACTAGCAGAATTCTGTCGGGGTATACAACTTTTTATTGTCAGTGATTTTCACAAAATGCTCTTGACGTGTTCTGCGGAAAGTACTGACCACTGAGAGATAAATGTAAGCGTACATCAGTTTTTGCGTAAGTGGGTTCCACAGGGCTAAGATTAGTTCGAATTTGATAAAAATTAAGGGGTGTGTATAAACATGTAATGCACTATAGTCGCTTGTATATGCACGAAGAAGTCTTTGTCATGGAACAAAATTTCATCAAGAAATCTGAAATGTTAAATAGAAAACATAAAATAGCGTTCAAGTTTGAAAAAAAGAAACAATTCATCCAAAAATATTTATATTTCTTTTTCGTAAAATCTCTTTCAAATAAAGTTGAACTGAAGGTAAGCTCTAAAATTTTTCAGCTTGAAGATTCTTAACGCATAACCAAAGTAAAACCCTTAGTTACTTTTTCGCTAAACACACTGAAAAGAGATTTTTTGTCTCTATTGAAATGTTGTTTTATGGTGTTTTGTCTAAATTTGGGAAGTCTGATATTGGGAAAAATATTTAAAAAAGGTGGAAAGTAGATTCCCTAAAAGGGGAACCTCGGATCACTTTCATTCCAAACACTCAAAAAAATTTCAAAATAAAATAACATTAGAAAAACACGTCCTGGGAACTGAACAAAGATCATGACTTCAAATTAGCCTTACAGCAAGCCATAATGTTTTTGTCACATGCTTTAACTAAAAAAAGAAATGGAGAATTTCTCATTGCAAAGTGTGGTACAAAAATTACTCTACACAAAAACGATTCTACAACTAAATTCAAATTTGTCCGCAGAAATGTGAGTCTGAAACAAAAAAGGTTTATAAAAGGTGGTTCAGATATTTCAGTTGAATAGGCCGTATCAAACATTCAAGTGTTTGATATGAGCGAAGCAACCAATAGTTTGATCCCAGGAGAGTAGTTTCCATTTAAAAATTTCTGAAATGTAGAAGAAACAACAGGTGGATGCCCGGGTCGAGGTGTCATCGCCATTCAACGCAAAATTATGTCAGATACGCGGTGAAAGCAAAACATTTTGTAAGATAAGTGGTGAATGCGGTGAAAATACATAAATCAGGCGGTGAAAGCGGTGGAAAAATCCTTTATCGCCTGGTAGCCGTGAAATTACATATTTTCACCGCTGAATTCAGGGGTGAAATTACATAAGTTCACCGCTTTGAAAAAAATTGTTCAAATTTTGTAAGATAAGCGGTGAATGCAATGAAAATTCAAAAATTCACCGCTTAACTTAGTGGTGAAATTACATAAATTCACCGCTTAGAAAACGCTCCGAATTGTCTTTTGTTCAACGAAGTTCAGATACTTTTATTAAAAGATTCACGGAAAAATTACCAACGAAAAATCATACAACTTTTTGAAAAATTTTTAAGCGGTGAATTTATGTAATTTCACCACTAGAGTAAGCGGTGAGCTTATATAATTTCACTGCATTCACCGCACTTCACCGCTAAAATTTGTAATTTCACCGCTTATCTTACAAAAGTTCAACACGTGTTTTTCATAAGGGAGAGTATATTTGATTTAAATTCAAAACAAATAAGCAAGCTTTTGGTGAGAAGTGGCGCAGTGGAACAAGAAGTGGTTGAAATGCAGGAGGTGAGAGTTTCGAATCTTTGCAAGGACGGTAACTTGTAGTAAGCGGTGAAATGTGGTTTATTTTTGTAAGTTCACCGCTTACTCTAGCGGTGAACTTACATAACTTCACCGCATTCACCGCATTTCACCGCAAAAATATGTACGAAATTTGTGGAGAAAAAACCAACTTTTCACCGCTTATCTTACATATTTTTCCGATTTTCTTTCGACCCGGGTGGAAGTTGTGGCAAATATAGACACAAATAAGTCTGTCCTCGGGCAATTTTCATCTTTTCTATCAAACAAAAACAATGTAAAAATGAAACAAAACAATTAAAAAGGAAATCAAAGCTGCCAATTACAGACTAAAACTGCGGTCTGAAATTGTTCGCGGAGATTAAGAATACAAAACACACGAAGCAAAAAATGTTGTAATTTTGGAAAAAAAAACTAGAGAAGAAAATCAAAAAGAAAAAAATTAAAACGAGAATATATAAAAATTATTTAGTAAAATATTCAAATTACATACCATTTGGCCCCGTTAGTTAAAACTAAAAGGAGGCTGTGGAAAAAAATCAAATTTGATCCAAAAATTCTCACCTTTTCAGGGAAAACCTTTTCTCACCTTTTCTCACTTTTTGCAATTTTTGAAGCTAGTTTCATTGCTCTTTTTCAGAGTCATTCGAGGACTACCCTCTCTGCTCTGTCTTCTGTATAAAAGCATGAGCTTACTGGTAACTTTTCAAGTATGGCATTGACAATGAAATGTGACAATTAATAGATGAAAAAAAAAAGACGTAAAACTGCGTAATTGACTTGAAGGAGAAGATAATGTTAAGTGTGACCTTTTGTTTGCTCAACTATATTATCTGCTCAATTATATTATTCAGTTCAAATTAACGGACAGAATGCAAAAAAGTTGAAAATGAAAACATCAAAAAGAGTAGATATTTTTTAGAAATTTTCCAGACATTGCGACTTCAAATCAGTTACTCTAGTCTTAACAGTCATACATTTTCTTCTTTATTAAAAACTTACCTTATGCTAAACGGATGTAAAAAAACGACATGTACTGATATATTTCTTCCGACGTCCCAAAAAGTGTTCTCTGATCTCAGTTTTGACATATTTTTCCACATATCATCAAATTTTATCAATTTATCACATTTCAAAATTGCATCTGCTACTCTGCTTGTCTCACAAATATCTGAAAAAAAGTAATTAGATGAGTTGTAGAGATACCTTTGTTTGTAGCAGTATCAAAATTGCATAGTCTCAGATCATAAGCAAAGATTATGGTTGAAGGAGCTTTTTGTCAAGTTTTGGAAATAATCTAGGCTTTAGTCGCCAGTAAGTTTGACAGATTCTCCTCCAGCACTAGAAATTTCAATTCCCACTACCAATTTACCCAAAAAACACGTTTATAACAATTTTGTTGCAACGAATTGATAAAATCAAAATGTTTCTTTAAGAACACAAAAGACACGAAACAAAAAAACGGTTGTAATTTTGGAAAAAAAACTAGAGAAGAAAATCGAAAAGAAAAAAAATAAAACGAGAATATATAAATCAATCTCAAATTTGCAAAATTCTCAAATTTGCACAAAAATTATTCGGTAAAATATTCAAAATAAATACCATTTGGCCCCGTTAGTTAAAACTAAAAGAAGGCTGTGGAAAAAATCAAATTTTATCCAAAAATTCTCACCTTTTCAGGTAAAATTTTTTTGCAATTTTTGAAGCTAGAATTTTTGCTCTTTTTCAGAGTCATTCGAGAACAAAAACCAATTGCTGTTTCTCACTCCCCACTCTGCTCTGTCTTCTGTATAAAAGCATGAGTTTACTGATAACTTTTCAAGTATGGCATTGACAATAATATCTGACAATTAATAGATGAAAAAAAGACGGAAAACTTTGTATTTGAATTGAAGGAGAAGATAATATATATTGTGGCCTTTTATTTGCTCAACTATATTATCTGCTTAATTATATTACTCAGCTCAAATTAACGGACACAATAAAAAAGTTGAAATTGAAAAAGTGAAAACAACAAACAGAGTAGATATTTTTTGAAAATTTTCCAGACATTGCGACTTAAAATCAGTTACTCTAGTCTTAACAGTCATACATTTTCTTCTTTTATAAAAACTTACCTTATGCTAAACGGATGTATAAAAACGACATGTACTGATATACATCTTATGACGTCCCAAAAAGTGTTCTCTGATCTCAGCTTTGACATATTTTTTCCACATATCATCAAATTTTATCAATTTACTACATTTCAAAAATGCATCTGCTACTCTGCGTGTCTCATAAATATCTGCAAAAAGTAATTGATTGAGTTGTAGAGATACCATTGTTTGTAGCAGCCGCAATATCAAAATTGCATAGTCTCAGATCATAAGCAAAGATTATGATTGAAGGAGTTTTTTGTCGAGTTTTGGAAATAATCTAGGCTTTAGTCGCCAGTATGTTTGACAAATTCTCCTCCCGCAACGGAAATTTCAATTCCAATACCAATTTAAACAATGAAACACGTTTATAACAAATTTGTTGCAACGAATTGATAAAATTAAAATATTTCTCTAAGAACACGAAACACACGATACAAAACAACAGTTGTAATTTTGGAAAAAAAACAAGAAAAAAATTAAAACGAGAATATATAAAAATTATTTAGTAAAATATTCAAATTACATACCATTTGGCCCCGTTAGTTAAAACTAAAAGGAGGCTGTGGAAAAAATCAAATTTGATCCAAAAATTCTCACGTTTTCAGGGAAAACTTTTTTTCACCTTTTCTCACTTTTTGCAATTTTTGAAGCTAGTATTATTGCTCTTTTTCAGAGTCATTCGAGGACTACCCTCTCTGCTCTGTCTTCTGTATAAAAGCATGAGCTTACTGGTAACCTTTCAAGTATGGCATTGACATTAAAATGTGACAATTAATAGATGAAAAAAAGACGTAAAACTGCGTAATTGACTTGAAGGAGAAGATGATGTTAAGAGTGAACTTTTGTTTGCTCAACTATATTATCTGCTCAATTATATTATTCAGTTCAAATTAACGGACAGAATGCAAAAAAGCTTAAAATGAACACATCAAAAAGGGTAGATAATTTTTGGAAATCTTCCAGACATTGCGACTTAAAATCAATTACTCTAGTCTTAACAGTCATACCTTTTCCTCTTTAATAACAACTTACTTTATGCTAAACGGAAGTATAAAAACGACATGTACTGATATATATCTTCCAACGTCCAAAAAAGTGTTCTCTGATCTCAGTTTTGACATATTTTTCCACATATCATCAAATGTTATCAATTTAGCACATTTCAAAATTGCAACTGCAACTCTGCTTGTCTCATAAATATCTGTAAAAAAGTGATTAGTTGAAATGTAGAGATACATTTGTTTGTAGCAGTATCAAAACTGCATAGTCTCAGATCATAAGCAAAGATTATGGTTGAAGGAGCTTTTTGTCGAATTTTGGAAATAATCTAGGCTTTAGTCGCCAGTAAGTTTGACAGATTCTCCTCCAGCAATAGAAGTTTCAATTCCCACTACCAATTTACCCAAAAAAAACACGTTTACAACAATTTTGTCGCAACGAATTGATAAAAATAAAATGTTTCTTTAGGAACACAAAACACACGAAACGAAAATTATTCGGTAAAATATTCAAAATACATACCATTTGGCCCCGTTAGTTAAAACTAAAAGGAGGCTGTGGAAAAAAAGAAATTTGATCCAAAATCTCTCACCTTTTCAGGTAAAATTTATTGCAATTTTTTGAAGCTAGTATTTTTGCTATTTTTCAGAGTCATTCGAGGACAAAAATCAATTGCTGTTTCACAATCCCCTCTCTGCTCTGTCTTCTGTATAAAAGCATGAGTTTACTGGTAACTTTTCAAGTATGGCATTGACAATAATATCTGACAATTAATAGATGAAAAAAAGACTCAAAACTTCGTAATTGACTTGAAGGAGAAAATAATATAAAATATGGCCTTTTATTTGCTCAACTATATTATCTGCTCAATTATATTACTCAGCTCAAATTACCGGAAACAATGCAAAAAAGCTTAAAATGAAAACATCAAAAAGGGTGGATAATTTTTGGAAACCTTCCAGACATTGCGACTTAAAATCAGTTACTCTAGTCTTAACAGTCATACCTTTTCCTCTTTATTAACAACTTACCTTATGCTAAACGGATGTATAAAAACGACATGTACTGATATATATCTTCCAACGTCTCAAAAAGTTTTCTCTGATCTCAGTTTTGACATATTTTTCCACATATCATCAAATTTTGCGCAAAGATATTTTAAGAGAAAGACCACGTGTGAAATTTTGTTAGGACGATTAAGATGTGCAGACTGATCGTACTTTCTCACATTATTACATTATTTGTTTCCCCAGATTCAGTTATTTCCCAAAGTTCTCATTATTTCTTAGTGGAGCCCAACGAAAATATAAGTAAAATAATGTACGTGACTGATAGGAATTGCATTGGACACTGTAATTTTTTCTCCAGTAAGTTTTTAAACAGTGCAATCCAAGCATTCGTTCCAAAAGTCGGTATGTAAAGTATATGTTTCACATCATGCACATTAAACTTTAGTTTCCTATCTTTTTGTTTTCAGCATTCAAAAGATGTTTTGATAAAAATCAAAGAGTTTAGAGAGCTTTTGTTTAGCTTTTTCTAAAAATATTTCAACATTGTTGGGTGTATAAAGAAAAGTGTTTTCAGCATACTGCCAGACCGTAAAACTTTCTACTAAAGATTAAATAAAGGACCTAAAACAGTACCTTGCGACCGGCCTCTTTTCAAAAATAACCAATCTGATTGAACCTTTTTTTGAACAATCCCTTGCGTCTTTTTACTCAAAGATTTCTCCATTGAATTGGTATTGTGTTCATCAAAAGCAATAATCAAGTTTCACAGGAAACTCTTTTTTGCCAGCTAAGCGTCTCTCCCAAAACTTTGACAAAGCGGAAATGACATAAATAGGTCTGGAATTGAGTGAATCAGTTAGATTTTTTTGAGTTACATACGCTTTTTTCACATATTCAGCAACATTTCCTCTATGATGAATTGAACCGTGAGATTGAAAAGTGGATCCACTTGCTTTAAATTAGCACCTTTTAGGGCCCATTCTAGTATTTTTGAACAACTGAGTTGTTTACTTGTACGAAAAAAACCTATGAGCACACTTGTTTCCTTGGCTGTTGGGTATTGGAAATTAAAACACATTCAAAGAGATTTTTGGAGAAATGAGGTTTAAATCACTGCAAGCCAATTGAATCTTTCTAAGTTGAAAATCAAATTTTTTTCAAAATTTTATAAGAATTGCAATTTCTAAAGACTTTGCCACCTTATGACAAAAACTGTTCAGCATTGCCTAAACTATCCTTTGAGTCTTTTTTTCTGCTAAGATCTTAAAAAAATTTGACCTGGCTTTGACGGCCTCATCCTTAAAAAATAGAATAGAAATTGCTCTTTTCTGTTTTGAAAAAACATATACTAAGTCTCATCGTCACTAATTCTTGAACGTTTAATTTCTTTTCCTCGAATAGCCATTTTTCGAAGGACAAGTTTTAGTTTGCCATGTCTAATTCTAATAAAATTTTATATCCTCTACTTGCATCAGAAAACCGTTTCCCGTTTGAATCGTCTCCTGTCTGAATTTTCGATAAAAATTTGGAACGCTATGGCTGAATAGGTTTTGTCAATTAACTATTTCTTTGTCACTTTGGTTTTAACATCGCGGAATTATGAACGCGGGTTGTTACCGATTTGCCACATTTCAACATTGCATCTGCTACTCTGCTTGTTTCATAAATATCTGTAAAAAAGTAATTAGTTGAGTTGTAGAGATACCTTTTTTGTAGCAGTATCAAAATTGGATAGTCGCAGATCATATGCAAGTATTATGGTTGAAGGAGCTTTTTGTCAAGTTTTGGAAATAATCTAGGCTGTAGTCGCTAGTAGGTTTGACAGATTCTCCTCCAGCAAAAAAAAGATCAATTCCCACTACCAATTTACCCAAAAAAACACAATTATAACAATTTTGTCGCAACGAATCGATAAAATTAAAATGTTTCTTTCGCATGCTCAGCTCCTATGAACCTTCAAAAATCATATTTGAAAAAGTTAAGATTATCGTGGAGAAAATTATTTAAACTTTTGGGAATGTACGTTATATCAAAGTCTTGAATTAATTGTTTCAAAATATGTTGACCTGGTAAGCTTCTGGCTTTTTAGCGTGGATTTTTATTGATTGAATCAATTATTTTCAAGTTTGCCTCCAATAATCCGGTTAGAAGAACTTGTCTTGGTTCTATTTCCAAGCCCCGTTTTTCAGTAGGAACAACCAAGAAAAAAATTTTTTTAGACGTTGTGACTTTTTTGCTGTTAGCGCTACTTTGAACGGAGGTATTCAAAGATATATCAAAAGTTGCGAAGATAAATTTCTGCAAGGTTACCCGAGAGCACGAGTAGTACGCTTAGTATTACCTTGAGTCGAATACTGCCATTTCTGACAATATCTTATTATCCAGCAATAATTGATTAAAAAAACATCTAAGAAAACAACAGTAAATGCAGTAAAATAAATTTGTTTAACTATATGTTTGCCTTCACGATTTAAATCTGTTAACATATGTTCTCACGGAATAATTAGGACGATAGTAAACAAACAATATTACAGAAATGATAAGAAACTGATCCATAACTAATTTTTTATTCAAAAGAGTTCCATGCTGAAATATTAGGTATAAATCATTGTAAGAAAGAGCGTCGGAAATTGCTATTTGAATCAACTTGTTGCACATAAGTATTGCTTCCATATTGTCATTTTTTGTTTGCATTAAATTCAAGCATTGTTCCATTGATTTCATAAGTTTTGTTGTTTTACAACTGTTTGTGTTTTAGCCTTTGTTTGAGTGGCGGCGCTTCCGTCGATACCAGTGTTTTGGCAAACAAAATTTCTAAGTTATCATTTTTTTAATTTCAGAAGGGCGTTTGTCCCGTCCTTTAAAATGATTGTTTTCATCTTTTTTTGCTTGCAACCTTGTAATTGTTTCTCTGTCGTCGATGCTGGGCACGCGTGTTCACTACAATCTTGATGAAATGCTCAATCTTGGAGTCATGTTCATCATCATTATCATTGGAAAAAAAACTTCAGACGAACATTTACAGGAATAATTTATAGTTTTGGATTACACAGTTTCATCTTTGTTATAGAATCTATTTCTTAAGAATTTTTTTGCTAACGTTTAAAACTATAGCAATGAAATAGGAAAGTGCATGAAAAATTTTAAAATTGAAGATCAAGAAGTCACAGTTCAGATTTTAGAACAATTCGCCAGGGATTTGTTCCTCGACCCAAACCAGGTATTTGCCAGTCGAACATGGGTGCGGACCGGGGGTTCTGTACCGACCAAACCCAAAATGATGTTTTGACAACGCCGAAATGATTTTGGTCACTTTTCGCCAAACTACAAACTGTTTTCCAAAACATTCCACTGACCGTCCAAACAGACGGAAAACTGGGTAGTGGAGAGACCAGTCAGACAGAAATTTGGACGTTGATCAGGCCGAACAGACCGAAATTTGAAATACGGAACCCAGGTCGAGATATGCGTTAATGAAAGGTCAGACAATTAAATTACAAACGCACGGGGGGAGGGGGGATTGCGTTTTTTGATTACATGGACGAGCATCATATTAAATCTGTAAAATCTGCCTATTGAACGAGCTAGCTCATTAGTCAAAGTCTGCCTAAAGTCTGATCACTAAAGCTAATTAAGTTGATCATTAACTAGCCTTAAGGCTCTACCGAATATTTTTCAAGCAAATAGTGTCTGGTCACACCGAACCCTCCTGTCTGTGACTCAAGTCAGTCTGGCCAATATCTGGCTTGGGTTTGGGACCTCATCCTGTATCAGAGCAAAAGTTATTTTTCCTTTCTACTGTCCTCCACATTGAGTTTAAAAGCTGTAAAGTTCATCACGGCACTTCGACACAGAAAATTCCTACCGTCCATGACCGTCTATAACTTTTGTTTTCATCGTGTGATTAGTTTCTCAACCTTCGAACTTAGTTCACCGAATTTCAATACTTATGGAACCCTGGGAGACATCAGTCAATACAATGTTTTAGATACAAAAATGTCGCCATAACCGTATAAGCTGATTGTTTATTCGCAAATTTATCGAAACAACTGTCGCGTGATTAGCGACTAACAAAATCATAAATATCAGAACTGTCTCGGATATCAGCGGGTGGTTTCTAGTTTATAATTAACAAAAGCGTTCAGTTCACAGAAAAGCAAAACTGTTCGTTACGTAAAAATTTTAAACCAATTGTAATTTTCCAACTTTTTGAGAATATTTTCATTTCTGAGTTCGAGTTACTAAACTTACTGATATATTCGTTGAAACAACATGGGTAAAGGACAGTCGAGACCAGCCAATTATGTTTATGTAAGTTGCTTGAAGCCATTCTTTTATCTTTGTTTTTTTGTCTTGTGTTTTTCAGTTTAGCCAATTGATTCCGATCACAAATGTATGTTTGAAAACGGCGAATTTCAAGATAGAAAGAAACACAAGATGAAAACGCACAAGATACTTTTAGAACCACCAGTACTTTTTGAACCTCCGAATTCGGTCAATGAAGACAAGTTCAAATTAAAGAACAAATTTACTGAATTTTCCAGATTTGAGTAGAAATTCAATGCAAGACAAATTCAAATTAAGGAACAATGGGTGTTAGTGAGCATATATGCGCACATAATTGCGCCATCAATTTACAGGTTTTGATTGACAAAGGGGAAATTTTATTTTTTTTATAAATAAGAAAAAAATATAATCAGAGCTTACTTGACTTTAAGCGAAATTTGATTTAATTGTTGTCAGTAAGTTATAAGAAAGTGATGAGTAGGAGATATATAGGAAGTTTGTTTATTTAGACTTTATCTCAAATTTTTTCTAAATAACACGCGCCAGTGTGGAAGAAAGTTTTGCGGAAAACGATGCTCAACCGCAAAATCAGAATTCAGAACTGCTCCAAATTTTTGTAGCATCCATCGCGCAATAACAAATTATTTCATCGCTAAGTTATGCAACTGTTGTATACCATAATTTCGTTCCCGGTGTTTGATGGACCATATATGGTCTGTTCTATGGGAAGCAAGGTACCACATCCCGGGTAGAGGTGTCACCGCCATTCAACGCAAAATTATGTAAGATAAGAGGTGAATGTGGAAATTTTGTAAGATAAGCCTTGAATGCGGTGAAATTGCATAAATCGGGTGGTGAATGTAGTGAAAAAAACTTTATTGCTTGGTAGCGGCGAAATTACATAATTTCGCCACTGAGTTTTGCGTTGAAATTACATAAATCCGCCGCATCGAAAGTCTCCAAATTGTGAGATGAGCGGTTAAATTACAAAAATTCACCGCTTAAGCTAGTTGTGAAGTTGCACAAATTCATCGCTAAGAAATAAGTGTTAAAATGTGTGAGATCAGCAATAAATGCGGCGAAATTACATTAATTCGCCGCTTGGGAAACTCTCCGAATTGTTTTTTGTCCCACGAAGTTAAGATTGCTTTATTAAAAGACGCTAGAAAAATTCATCCTCGAATAATCATGCATCTTTCCGAAACCTTTTTGAAGCGGTGATTTTATGTAATTTCATCACTAGAGTGAGTGGTGAACTTACAAAAAATCACGGCATTTCGCCGCTAAAATTTGTAATTTCGCCGCTAATATTACAAAAACTCAACGCGCATGTTTTACAAAAAGTGACCGAATTTGATTTAAATTCAAAACAAATATGATAGAATGTAGTGAGAAGTGGCGCAGACGAAGCGGAAGGTGCTGACATGTCGTAGGTAAAATGTTCGAATCCGTATGCGGACAGTAATTTGTACTAAGCGCTGAAATGTGGAAACTTTTTATAAGTTCGCCGCTTACTCTGGCTGAAATTGCATAATTTCATCGCATTTCGCCGCAAAATTTTCTTCGAAATTGGCGGTGAAAAAAAAACAACTTTCTACCGCTTTTCTTTTACATTTTTCTGATTTTGCCTCGACCCGGGATATGGTTCGGCAACCTGGGTTGCTAATGTTGTTTGCCTCTTTTCAGCAGTACCAGTTGACAACGAAAGTGCACGCTGTATCTGAATATGAAATTAAGGACGGTTCTTATGGGTTCTCGGTTTCGAATGCTAACGGGGTCAAATACGAAATATTGGCAGTCTACGTAAAGACAACACAAGATATTTGCCACTTTGGTTTTCTGTTGAGTGACAACCAATTCTACGTAACAGATCGAGGACGATCATTCAATTACTGTATACTGCACAGGCTTGTAGACAATGTTGTGCTGTTGGTTTCGGATTACAGAGACGACATCATTCGCAGTTTCATGCGCAGTCTGCAATATAATGGGGAGAAGAAACGTAAGTAAACAATGCTGAAAATGTTGAATAGTTTCCCTTTCTATTAACAATTAATTTGCAGAAAACGTTCAATGGTGAAAAGTTGGTTTTTTTCACCCCAAATTTCGTACATAATTTTGCGGTGAAATGCGGTGAATGCGGTGAAATTATATATGTTCACCTCTAGAGTAAGCGGTGGACTTACAAAAATTCACCACATTTCACCGCTTACTACAAGTTACCGCCTTGCACGGATTCGAACCTCTGACCTCCTGCATGGCAACCCCTTCTCCTTCCACTGCGCCTCTTCTCACTAAAATCATGCATATTGCTGTTGCATAGAAACAAACTCACTCTATTTTTGTAAAACAAACAAGTTGAACTTTTGTAAGTTTAGCGGTGAAATTACAAATTTTAGTGGTGAAAAGTGGTGATTTTTTGTAATTTCACCGCTTACTCTAGTGATGAAACTATATATAATCACCGCTTGAAAAAAGTTTCAAAAATATGTATGATTATTCATGGGTAACTTTTCCGTGCGTCTTTTAAAAAATATATCTTAACTTCGTTGAACAAAAGACAATTCGAAGAGTTTTCTAAGCGATGAATTTATGTTGTTTCACAACTAAGTTAAGTGGTGAATGTAGTCTCATCGCATTCACCGCTTATCTTACACAATTTGGACAATTTTTTCAAAGCGGTGAATTTATGTAGTTTCACCGCTAGATTCAGCAGTGAAATTATGCAATTTCACCGCTACCAGGCCATAAAGGTTTTTGTCACCGCATTCAACGCCTGATTTATGTAATTTCACCGCATTCACCGTTTATCTTACAAAAATTTCCGCCTTCACCGCTTATCTTATATAACTTTGCGTTGAATGGCGGTGACACCTCGACCCGGGCTCAGTCAATTTACTCAAATTTGCGTTTGAATGTTGCTTTCAGCAAGATATAGCATTCGCCTAGCTATTATATATATTTCAAGGTGAAAAAAGACCTACTCTTGCAAAATTGTTGCACAACTAACCTCCGAAACAAATTCTAAGGAAGCTAATAAAAACTTTAATAGCGTTATCGATTTTTTTGCAATGGCTCCAAAAGCTTTTTTCGCAAAATCGTATCTTGTAGATTTTGTGTTTATCAACTCCTATCTCCCAGGTCGATGTCCCGGCCCAAATTGAGCTATGATATAAAAATAATTTTTTTAAAATTACGCATAATACAAATGGGCAGTTAAATATTTGTTTTTATTTTTAAATGTCACATGCTCAACGAAAGGACATATATGCCCGTTATATATCGTTTTCAGGTGCTTTTGCGAGGAAGATGCATCAAAACACAGTCTATTATTTTAATGCAGAGGAAAGGACTTACTATATATCTAAAAAAAACTAAAAACTTCAAACAAATCCAAAACACAATTTTTCGGAATTAAACGGCAGTATACAGCTTAAAAATTTGATGGCACCAATTAGCCAAAAATAAAGTTTCTTATCTAGCCAAAGTAACCAAAAAAATAATCAACGTAGTTTTTGAGGAAAAATTTAGCACTAATTTCTGCTTGTTTGAGTGATTGAGCATTTACTTTACTTAGGGAAAATAAAATTGAAGTGTTTGTTCGTTTTCCTCAACCAATCAAACTTAATCAAGTTTTTTTCCTTCGATTGCTTATTGCAGTTGTTTAACATTGCATTTTTTGTATCTCTCTTATCAGAAACTTTAGCAGTTCGTAAATATGAACTTCTTGTTTGCTGTAAAAGATGTTCTCTTCTCATATATTTGTAGTTGAATCAAACTTTATCTCACAAAGAACTACTCTCAGCAATCTATTTACTTCATTATAAAACGGTTTTAGGGCGCCTCATGCGGTCGACCCATAAACTATAACTCCGTACTGTTTGATTGACTTCACATATGTCTTATAAACTCTTATCATATGCTGTACTTTTAAGAATTTTCTCAAACGATAAAACACAACAGAGAACTGGTTCAGTCTTTTCTGGATCTTATTGTTATGTTCCGCAAAATTTAAAAGATGATCTAGATTGAAGCCTAAATATTTGAAACTCTTCAGATTTCTATTTCCCCCACGGATAAAAAAGCCAAATTCGCTAGCTTCCTTTTGTCTAAGAGACTTTGCCTTTGTTTTTTCTTTGACATTTAGTGTTAGTTTATTTTGCTCTAGACATTGTGTAACATTGTTCAAAGACAATTGACGCCTGCCATCTATCGTTTTGTGAGTTCCCTGGTTTTTTATCAGAGTCCTCAGCAAAAAGATAATCTGTTTTGTTTTTGTTTTAACATGAAATGTCATTGATAAAAAAAGAACAGCTGTGGTCCAAGGATGGAACACTGCCGTACTCCAAACGACTGATTTTGAATTTCTCTTGATTTTGAAGTTTTTCCATTAACTTTTTCCAGTCTGTGTTTTTGTTGTGCAGAAATGAAGCAATTATGCTCAAAGTTTAATCCCTCAATCCGTATTCTGAACATTTCTCTAGGAGAGTGCGATGATCGACTGTATCAATTGCTCTTTTCAAGTCCAGAGAATCATTTTTGATTTTATTTGCTTTTTTATTAACCCTGATATCCTGTAACTAGAAAAAATTGCGTCGGTAGTGCTGTGGTTTAATCTGAACCCAGACTGGTTAACTTTTTGTTTCTTGATCTTTTCTACTTAGTTTTTTTGCTATCGAAAAATAGAAATTCGGTTATTTATCAGTAATAGGTAACAATGAAAGGGGTCTGTAGTTCTCTGGTTTGCACTTGTTTCCTTCCTTATGAAATGGTGAAACGAATGCTACTTTAAACGACTTCGGAAAACTTCCCTCCTTTAAATTTTGGTTGAAAAGCACCGTCAGAACCGGGGAAACAATTCCGGATACAGCTTTGATAAAGACCTAATTCAAGTTATAGAAAGCTGTTCTGTACTTTTTTTTCTAAGATTTAGAAATAACCGCAGTAACATCTTAGTAATGTGTATATGGAGGCCTCCATGCCATAGAGGCGGCGAGACAGCCTCCATATACACACTACTCTAATTCCATTTGTATTTCACTCTATATTCCAATTCTTATACAATTAAAAACTATCGTTTCTTGTCTCACTTAGTGCAAACCACTAGTGTTGAGTTAAGCTGGTAATTAACCGTTATCAGACGGATAGTTTGGGTTCTATCCCCACTGACTCCAATGGACGTCCCCAGATACTAGTATAAAACAAGTGAGACCGTGTAAAAAGCACGTAAAACCAACTTGCGAAAAAAAACTTGAACAAAAAAACCAGCCTAACTCTTTTATAAATTTCTAAATTTTGCTATTATTTATATAATATTAATTGTAAAATCTGAACTCACCATTACAACTTTTAATACCTTTATCATCAAATGGATCTATAGCTATGTTATACTGTTCCTTAGTTTCTAAATGATGCCTTTTGCTATCAATAGTATAATTGGTTACAGATTTACTTTTACCTTCATATATAGCATTAGTATGGTCTTCCAAATTAATTTGGTTTCTATTAGTAGCTTTAGTTATTCCTTTTAACTTCTTTTCTTCTCCTTTAACTGTATTAAAACAATATGATTTAGTTTTAAGGAAACAAGCTTCTATAGTAGTATCATTAGGTATTTCATCTTTCATGTTACCTAACTCATTATTATGCAATATACCTTTTATCTTATTCATTTTATTTCTATAGTACTATCCAATGGAACATTTATGTTTATAAATATATAATCAGTATCTGTGTAATGATAACTACAATCTATCTCATTCTCGAAGTATTCATATATGGCTCTATACATAAACAGTTTAGCTTTTTCTAATATAACAAAACCAATATAATTAAACTTATCTAACTTAACATTACTTCTTGATTTATGTACAGCTACTAGATCATCATCAAACTCTACAACATATTTAAAACTAATATTTTCTACTAATTTAATATATCTATCTACATCATTAACTAACTCTACATAGCAGGCATTATTCTTCAGTTTAAAGAATACGTCTCCAAATTTATCACCCTTAGCTTTAGCTTCCTTTCTTTTTTGAATATTAAACTCAATATAAGGCTTTAACCATTCACTCTTACTATACTCTAACTTATGCTTAATTGTAATATCAACCAATCTTAAACCATTACTTAAATACCAATCAAACATCTCTCCATCTATTGCATGGTTTTCTTTATCTGTTAACTTTAACATCAACTTCTCATTAGGTTTATATTCTTTCTTTTTGTTTCCATTTTGATAATCTGTAAACTGATCAATGTTTGTTTTAGTCTTTTCAGGAAAGAATGAATACTTCTTTGTTTTCTGTTTCAACTCATCATTATACTTTATATCAATGGTATAGATATATCCAGTATTAGAGCTAGATCTAGTATAATTGAGATCTGCGAAACCAGTTTCTGGATTGTTACATACTTTGATCTCACCAGTAGGTAAAGCTTGAACCATAGCAGAAGCGTATAATGAGTTAAAGTCTAAATACTTTGAATACTTCTCTTTCCCTGTATATTCAGGATCTATTTCTTTATTTTTACATTATACATGACAATCACCTAATACTGAAGCTAACCCACCTCTAATACCATGTTGTATTGTATCATAAATCTTAACTGTATTTTCTTTATAATATTTAACTATAACATTAGTATATTTCAATCCACATAACCAAGTTAATCCAGGAGTAGAATATGTGTAACAAGGATCTATTTCATTATATTCTAAACACTTATCTCTAAACTTCTCAAATACATCTACTGATGATAACACACCTGTTTTAAGATATAACATCATGTAATCCTTTATTGTCTTACATCCAGTATTATTCCAACAATCTATTGCTTGCTTATGTAATTTATCTGTAATACCACCTTGTTTCAACTTAGAATAGAAAGCTTCCTTAGGTGGTAAAGTTGTTTCATGTAGTTTGTCTATACTATCAAACCATTCATATGGGAATATACCTTTACGTCTCTCTAACCCAAATTTGTTTAAGGTTACACACTTTTTATTACTCAATGTTTTCCTTATAGCATCTAAGCTAAGTGGATGGAAGTACCTAAACATATCTAATGCTTTTGCATAACCCATATCAAAACTAATATAATTCTCATCAGTTTTAGTTAATATTTTAAGTCTAATCTTCTTTGCTAGTTTAGTTATAAATAAATGATTATCATAATTAATAGAATTAAATGCATATATTGGTACAAATGTATTCTTAGCTTGGAGGTTACATTTATTGTGAGCATGATCTCTAAATTTACCA
Organism: Convolutriloba macropyga; assembly: GCF_964194025.1. Classification (NCBI taxonomy): domain Eukaryota; kingdom Metazoa; phylum Xenacoelomorpha; order Acoela; family Convolutidae; genus Convolutriloba; species Convolutriloba macropyga. The sequence continues at coordinate 38,752,496 of NC_134482.1, read as the reverse complement.
GTTAGATGATTGTGATCTCTAACAATGTCAGTACCCAAGTTCTCTCTACAATAGAAACACTCAGTAGTAAGTGGAGTAATAATCTCTTCTTTCATTGGAATATTTACACTAAAGATATCTTTAAACAATTTATTATAATAACTCATCCTTCCTATAAACGAATCAACCACATCTTCACCACAGTAATATTCATACTTATCCTCCAATATTTTAGGATAATCACTTTTTATATATAAACCACAAGCAATGGGAAGATGTTTTTTATTTTTTTTTTTTGATTAATGACTATCTTTTTATACATTCAAAATCATAATACATAGCAAATGGTACTCTGTTCTTATAATGGAACTTATCAAACTTTAGATATTCATCTTTATGGAATGTTATTCTTCCAGTGTTATTACTCATCTCTAAATGTTTATTTAATGCATGTTCAGTTATAATTGATAAACAACATTTTAGACATGGATAACATTTTTGTTTAGGTGATTTTCTGAATAAGAATGATACATCTTTACATAGTAGATAATGATTATCCCAGTATAGTATATTACACCCTATATGATCCTTATGATTGATTAATACAGGATTATTAGTTTTATTTTTGTTTAGATTAAACACATTAAATAATACTTTATCTTTATTCATTTCTTGTATTTTCTGCAAATCTTTATGTCAGTAGGTAGGTGGTGTCTTTGGTCGTTTTATCTCATTAAAATATTCTGGTTTATTATAATTACCAACTCTATAGTGATGGTCTTTAGCAGGATGTAGATAAGCAATCAAAAACCACAATAAACATTTGTTATCAGTATTCTTTATATTAATTATATATCTAGATGTGAATGGTAACTCAGTCGTACATCCACCTGTTGGATAAAAACTATGTAAATACATTGTTCTTTTGATAAATCTTCGCATAGTCCGACCAGATTGATTCATCTCTTGTTCTCGCATTCTATTCTCTAGTTCTTTATTAACATATCCAAGTCATGAGGACCATTATATTGTCTAGTCATTAGTCTAAAAGTGAATTCGTTTTCTTCTAAATTATCATCTGTATATTTTGTATACCTAACTACATCAAAGGTGTTAAACTTAATATGGGGATGTATGTTATACATTGCCTCTAATACATTCAAGAATTTAATATCTTCATAATTACTACTTGTTATCATTATTTGATTATGCTTCATGTTATGATCTAATCCTAATTCATTAACTTTATCTCGACACTTCTTATCAACGAGTGTTTTCTGTTTAGCATTTTCTTCATGTTCAACTGATTCAATGTGTTCATTTTTATTGTTATATCTAGTATTACATATATCACAATAACCTGAGCTTTCTTTCGTTATTTTTTTAGTTATTCCCTCAACATTATCTAGATGCATCTTTGATTTAAAATGTTGTTCCACACTATATTGACTTAGACTAGTATTGCATGTTATACATTCAAACCTATCTTCATTCTTTATTATCTCTCCATCATTTAGTCTTAAATTATTCTTATGTTTTAATGTTGTCACATGTTTATTATAAGCAGTACTATTTTCAAGATACATATCACAACTATCACAATACTTTATTCCCTTTAGTTCAGAATACTGCTCAGCTATCTTTTAATCTGTATCTTCATTAGTAACTTTTATTCAATCCTCATTAGCACTCTCAATAATTTTATTTCTATTATATAATCGTACATTCTTTTTATGTTTAAGTGATTTAATGTGTCTATGATAATTCTTTTGAGTTAATTCTTGATTGCAAGCTTCACATTTAAACTTATTAGTTTTTGGTTTTTGAGTACAGATAAAATCAATAGATGAAGATGATACTCTATCTGAGTCTAAATTTGAATCTCTATCTGAATCTTTAGACTGAGCAACTCTTTTATTTCTTCATTCATTTGATTAAACCTTCTGATTGCTTTTGAAACCTTTTTCTGCTTCCCTCTTTTGTTCTTCTTTATCTACAGGTTTGATTTCTTCCCTTGGTTTGTTTTTTTTCTAACATTTGAATAGCTGTGCTACTAGCACTAGATTGAGTTTGTCCACCCCCAAATTGGACTTGTCCATGAGATTGAGCTCGCTCACTTCCAGATTGGACTTGTCCATGAGATTGGGGTTGTTCACTTCCAAATTAGACATGTTCATTTGCAGATAGGGGTTGTTCACTTCTGGAATCAATGATTCCGTTGTTTTCTAGATGAGTCATTTTTAAAGGAAAATTTGAAATATTATTTATATATCTTTTCAATACTATAAAAATGATTGGTACTAAATGTGACAAATGTAAGGATAAGGCTTGGTGTTGGAGTTGTGATGAGTTCCAAAATAAAAAACTCTCATATTTTGTATTTGATATGATTATAACCTATAGAGAAAGACAAGCCCATATGTCTGCTCACTTTAAGTATCTAGATCAGTATCTAGTATGTAGAAGGTGCAAAGTAACTAAACATATATCTTACTTCAGATTTAAACATTACACTTGTAGGTTATGCTTACATCTAAATAGATTTAGATTTAGACATACTAAAGAAATATTTATAGATTATGCAAGGAAGTATAATATCAGCGAAATTGGTTCCCAGATTGAAGTTAATCCATAATTAAACATTTACTTATAGACTAAGCTGATATCTTAGACATAGATTAATTCGTATTATTTATTTAAGTCTAAGTCTAAATCTAAAGTCTCAGTCTAAGCTATCAGGAACCTACTTCACAGATGGTTATATCTAAGCCAGGTTTCCCCCTTTTAAAATGCTTCTCGTCTTCCCACTAGTTATTATGTTAATATTTATTATTTTAATTTTTTATTGGAATTATGATCCATATTCCGATTTAAGGAAAAGATTTAAGGGGTATAAGAATGTTGTCCCCGAATTATTTGAAATGAAAAAACAAAACTTTAAACTTTATTTTTTATAGTCTATCTAATTCTGGTAAAACATAATTCATTAAAGAGTATTGTAGCTTATATGAAACAATTAATGTATTCTGTGTTGATACCAGAGAGTGGACGGGCATTATAGATATAGTGTCAATGAATTAGATCCATTGAAAAATGTAGAAGACTTTGCTAATAGCCTTGTTATATTTGATGCTATGGGGGATAACCTTAGAATGCCAGTGGTAGATAGCTTTTATTCTTCGGGGACACATCACAATATTAATATAATATCTGTAGGTCATACTGTAAAAGATGTAAATTTAAAAGCAAGAGAACTCCCCCTCCATATTCATTACTTTAAATAACTCACATCTATTCTTTGAAAGAGTACAAGAGAAATTTAAAATTGATTGTAATCTAAATAGATTTAAACATTATAAATATGGTAAAGTAAACTCTAATATTGTTGATGACTATTATATTGTATTAGATAAAGATAAAAATGTTGTTTATGATTCCAGAATAGGCGATCTTGACATTGAGAAATATATTGATAATACTTCGTTTAATGATAGGGAATATGATATATTAAGTAGATATTTAATAGATAGAATCATAGAACGAACACATATTAAACCAACAGAGATAATGTTTTATTTTGATGAATATTTAAAGTTCAAAGGAATAGATATTACTTTTGATTTTTATTAATCATAAAGGAAGATAATAGGTATACTTAAGGAGATACATGGTGCATATTATGCTGTATTTGGTGTTATTGGTGTATTAGGAATTATATATACCTACATTCAAAAATATACCAATGTTTATAATAAAAATAAAAAAAAAATATTATTAACAATTTAAATTTATTGGATACAAAAGAAGGGCAAGTTTGAATTAAATGATGGAAAGAAGATATCAGTAGGTTATGGTTTAGTGGAAGAAATGAAGCAAGGGATGTATTATCTATATTAGCAATTTCTCTTGTAAGTATTTATGTAACACATGTTGAAATTAATCGTCCCATCGATGTGTAGAGAATGCAATATTGATTTGATCAATGATGATGGAAGTCCCGCAGATGAACTAATGTATCATTATAATAGGTTTCATAATAAATTATCTAATAGATGTAGGAAATGTATGCAAAAACTATATAGCGGTTATCATTTTAAGGACAGAAATATAGATAAACGTACATGTATCATACTACCAGTACATAGTTAATTTGATTATACTGATATTAATAATAATAATAATAATAATAATAATAATAATAATAATAATAATACCAATAATAATAATAATAATAATAATAATAATAGTAATAATGATAAAGATGATGATAAAGATATTGATTTAAATAAGATTTTAAAAGAATTGAAAGATAATATTAACGAAGATTTAAAAGCTTATACTAAAAGTGATTTAAAACTGGAGATCATTAATGAATTAAAACTGGAGATTAGAAAAGAAATAAAAAAAGAACGTACAACTGAAATAGGAGGTGGAGCTATAAATAATATTAAGACTTCTTATAAAGAAATTAAATCAACTAGGACTTGTTGTTATTGCAAAATTGAGACGAATAAAGATCGTTTTTATATTTCTGGAGGTTGATGTAAAGAGTGTTCCTCTGAAAGGGTTACATGTCCATTTTGTGATATTTCATTAAGCAGATCATCCCTTAAAAAACATATGAAGAGACCCCATACAAACCAGAATGAAAATTTTTTATAAAAAATAATGATGAGTCATAAATATTTCTCTCATTATAGTCATAAAGCAAACTATATATCTTTTACTTTATTAGTTACAATATAACAAAGATAACAAGAATTATACATGTATTACATTCTTAGTAATTCCGCACACGTGCGGAATTACTAAGAATGTACTACATGTATAATTCTTGTTATCTTTGTTATTTTGTAACTAATAAAGTAAAAGATATATATTTTCTTTATGACTACAATGAGAGAAATATTTATGACTCATCATTATTTTTTATGAAGAATTTTCATTTTGGATTGTATGGGGTCTCTTCATATGTTTTTTAAGGGATGATCTGTTCAATGAAATATCACAACATGGACATGTAACCCTTTCAGAGGAACACTCTTTACTTGAACCTCCAGTCTTATAATAAAACAATCTTTATTCTTTTCAATTTTGCAATCACAACAAGTCCTAGTTGATTTAATTTCTTTATAAGGAGTCTTATTATTATTTATAGCTCAACCTCCTATTTCTTTTGTAAGTTCTTTTTTTAATTCATTTTTAATCTCTAGTTTTAATTCATTAATGATCTCTAGTTTTGAATCACTTCTAATATAAGCTTTCAAATCTTCATTAATATTATCTTTCAGTTCATTTAAAATCATATTTAAATCAATATCTTTATCATCATCTTTATCATTATTATTATTATTATTATTATTATTATTATTATTATTATTATTATTATTATTATTATTATTGTTATTATTATTATTTTTATTATTATTATTAGTTTTATTATTATTATTATTATTATTATTATTATTATTATTATTATTATTATTATTATTATTAATATTATTATTATTATTATTATTATTATTATTATTATTATTATTATTATTATTATTATTATTATTATTATTATTATTATTATTATTATTATTATTATTATTATTATTATTATTATTATTATTATTATTATTATTATTATTATTATTATTATTATTATTATTATTATTATTATTATTATTATTATTATTATTATTATTATTATTATTATTATTATTATTATTATTATTATTATTAGTATCAGTATAATCAAATTAACTAAGTACTGGTAATATGATACATGTACGTTTATCTATACATCTATCCTGAAAATGATAACCGCTATATAGTTTTTGCATACTTTTCCTACATCTATTAGATAATTTATTATGAAACCTATTATAATGATACATTAGTTCATCTTCGGGACTTCCATCATCATTGATCAAATCAATATTGCATTCTCTACACATCGATGGGACGATTAATTTCAACATGTGTTACATAAATACTTACAAGAGAAATTGCTAATATAGATAATACATCCCTTGCTTCATTTCTTCCACTAAACCATAACCTACTGATATCTTCTTTCCATCATTTAATTCAAACTTGCCCTTCTTTTGTATCCAATAAATTTAAATTGTTAATAATATTTTTTTTTTATTTTTATTATAAACATTGGTATATTTTTGAATGTAGGTATATATAATTCCTAATACACCAATAACACCAAATACAGCATAATATGCACCAAGTATCTCCTTAAGTATACCTATTATCTTCCTTTATGATTTATAAAAATCAAAAGTAATATTTATTCCTTTGAACTTTAAATATTCATCAAAATAAAATATTATCTCTTTTGGTTTAATATGTGTTCGTTCTATGATTCTATCTATTAAATTTCTACTTAATATATCATATTCCCTACCATTAGCGAAGTTTTATCAATATGTTTCTCAATGTCAAGATCGCCCATTCTGGAATCATAAGCAACATTTTTATCTTTATCTAATACAATATAATAGTCATCAACAATATTATAGTTTACTATACCATATTTATATTGTTTAAATCTATTTAGATTACAATCAATTTTAAATTTCTCTTGTACTCTTTCAAAGAATAGATGTGAGCTATTTAAAGTAATGAATATGGAGCGGGAATTCTCTCTTGCTTTTACGTTTAAATCTGTTACAGTATGACCTACAGATTTTATATTAATATTGTGATGTCTTCCCGAAGAATAAAAGTTATCTACCGCTGGCATTCTAATTTTATCCCCCATATCCTCAAATATAACACTGCTATTAGCAAAGTCTTCTAAAATCTGCAATGAATCTTATTCATTGACACTATATCTATTTTACCCCGTCCACTCTCTGGTATCAACACAGAATACATTAATTGTTTCATATAAGCTACAATACTCTTTAATGAATGATGTTTTACCAGAATTAGATGGACAATAAATAATAAAATAATAAAGTTTTGTTTTTTCATTTCAAATGTTTCGGGGAACACATTCTTATACCCTTTAAATCTTTTCCTTGTATCGGAATATGGATCACAATTCCAATAAAAAATTAAAATCATAATTAGTAACATAATAACGAGTAGGAAGACGAGAAGCATTTTAAATGAGGGAAACCTGACTTAGATATTGCCATCTGCGAAGTAGGTTCCTGATAAACTTAGATATAGACTTAGATATATACATAGACTTAGACTAGACTGAGACTTTAGACTTAGACTTGGACTTAAATAAATAATATGAATAAATCTAAATCTAAGATATAAGCTTACTATATAAGTAAATGTTTAATTATGAATTAGCTTCAATCTGGGAACCAACCATACTAGATACTGATGTATATCCTAAAGGTGAGCAGACATATGGGCGTGTCTTTCTCTATAGGTTATAATCATATCACATACAAAATATGAGAGTTGTTTATTTTGGCACTCATCACAACTCCAACACCAAGCCTTATCCTTACACTTGTCACATTTAGTACCAATCATTTTTATAGTATTGAAAAGATATATAAATAATTTTTCAAATTTTCCCTTTGAAAAAGACTCATCTAGAAAACAACGGAATCTTTGATTCCAGAAGTGAACAACCCCTATCTGCAAATGAACAAGTCTAATCTGGAAGTGAACGACCCCAATCTCATGGACAAGTCCAATCTGGAAGTGAGCGAGCTCAATCTCATGGTCAAGTCCAATTTGGGTGTGGACAAACTCAATCTAGTGCTAGTAGCACAGCTTTTCAAATGTTAGAAAAAAACAAACCAAGGGAAGAAATCAAACCTGTAGATTAAGAAGAACAAAAGAGGGAAGCAGAAAAAGGTTTAAAAGCAATCAGAAGGTTTAATCAAATGAATGAAGGAATAAAAGAGTTGCATGATAAACAGGTTACAAAATTAAAACAACAAGATGGAGATATGCGTGAATCATTGCGAAAGGTTGAAGCAAAATATTATCCAGATTTAGATACAGATTCACGAAGTGGTTACACCAATAGAGATCCAGATAGAGATCCAGATAGAAATCCAGATAGAGATCCAGATAAAGAATCATCCAAAGACTTAGATCAATCTGGTAGTGAGCAAGCTCAATCTAAAGATTCAGATAGAGATTAAAATTTAGACTCAGATAGAGTATCATCTTCATCTATTGATTTTATCTGTACTCAAAAACCAAAAACTAATAAGTTTCAATGTGAAGCTTGCAATCAAGAAGTAACTCAAAAGAATTATCTTAGACACATTCAGTCACTTAAACATAAAAATAATGTACGATTATATAAAGGAAATAAAATTTTTGAGAGTACTAATGAGGATGGAATAAAAGTTACTAATGAAAATATAGAACAAAAGATAGATGAACAGTATTCTGAACTAAAAGGAATAAAGTATTGTGGTATTTGCGATATGTATATTGAAAATAGTACTGCTTATAATAAATATGTGACAACATTAAAACATAGGAATAATGTAAGACTAAATGATGGAGAGATAATAAAGAATGGAGATAGGTTTGAATGTATAACATGCAAGACCAGTCTAAGTCAATATAGTGTGGAACAACTTTTTAAAACAAAGATGCATCTAGATAATTGTGAGGGAATAACTAAAAAAATAACCAAAGACAGCTCAGGTTATTCTGATATATGTAATACTAGATATAACAATAAAAATGAACACATTGAATCAGATGAACATTAAGAAAATGCTAAACAGAAAAAACTTGTTGATGAGAGGTGGCGAGATAAAGTTCATGAATTTTGATTAGATCATAACATGAAGCATAATCAAATAATGATAACAAGTAGTAATTATGAAGATATTAATTAATTGAATGTATTAGAGGCAATGTATAACATACATCCCCATATCAAATTTAACAACTTTGATGTAGTTAAGTATACCAAAACCTACCGATGATATTTTAGAAGAAAACGAATTCACATTTAGACTAATGACTAGACAATATAATGGTCCTCAGGACTTGAATATGTTGAATAATGAACTAGAGACTAGAGTGCAAGAACAAGAGATGAATCAATCTGGTTGGAGTAGGCAAAGATTTATCAAAAGAACAAGGTATATATATATATATATATATATATATATATATATAGGTTTCATCCCACAGGTGGATGTACAACTGGGTTACCATTCACATCTAGATATATACTTAATAAAAAGAACACTGATAATAAATAATTATTGTGATGTTTAATTGCTTATCTACATCCTGCTAAAGACCATCACTATAGAGTTGGTAATTATAATAAACCAGAATATATTAATGAGTTAAAACTACCAAAGACACCACCTACCTACTGACATAAAGATTTGCAGAATATACAAGAATTGAATAAAGATAAAGTATTATTTATTGTGTATAATCTAATTAAAAATAAAACTATTAATCCTGTAATAATCAATCATAATGATCCTAAAGGTTGTAATATTCTATACTGGGATAATCATTATCTACTATGTAAAGATGTAACATTCTTATTAAGAAAATCACCTAAACATAAATGTTATCCATGTCTAAAATGTTGTGTATCATTTCTAACTGAACATGCATTAAATAAACATTTATAGATGTGTAATAATACTGGAAGAAGAACATTCCATAAAGATGAACATCTAAAGTTTGATGCGTTCCATTATCAAAACAGAGTACCATTTGCTATGTATTATGATTTTGAATGTATAATAAAAGATGGTAATAAATCAAACAAGAATAAAAAACATCTTCCCATTGCTTGTGGTTTATATATAAAAAGTGATTATCCTAATATATTAGAAGATAAGTATGAATTTTACTGTGGTGAAGATGTTGTTGATTGGTTTATAGGAAAGATGAGTTATTATAATAAATTATTTAAAGATATATTTAGTATAAGTATTCCAATGAAAGAAGGGACTATTACTCCACTTACTGCTCAGTGTTTCTACTGTAGAGAGAACTTGGGTACTGAAATTCTAAGAGATCGCGATCATCTAAATGGTAAATTTAGAGGTTATGCTCACATTAAATATACCCTCCAAGCTAAGAATACATTTGTACCAATATATGCATTTAATTCTATTAATTTTGATAATCATTTATTTATAACTAAACTAGCAAAGAAGATTAGACTTAAAATATTAACTAAAACTGATGAGAATTATATTAGTTTTGATATGGGTTATGCAAAGGCATTAGATATGTTTAGGTACTTCCATCCACTTAGCTTAGATGCTATAAGTAAAACATTGAGTAATAAAAAGTGTGTAACATTAAACAAATTTGGGTTAGAGAGACGTAAAGGTATATTCCCATATGAATGGTTTGATAGTATAGACAAACTACATGAAACAATTTTACCACCTAAGGAAGCATTCTATTCTAAGTTGAAACAAGGTGGTATTACAGATAAAGTACATAAGCAAGCAATAGATTGTTGGAATAATACTGGATGTAAGACAATAAAGGATTATATGATGTTATATCTTAAAACAGGTGTGTTATCATCAGTAGATGTATTTGAGAAGTTTAGAGATAAGTGTTTAAAATATAATGAAATAGATCCTTGTTACACATATTCTACTCCTGGATTAACTTGGTTATGTGGATTGAAATATACTAATGTTATACTTAAATATTATAAAGAAAATACGGTTAATATTTATGATACAACACAACATGGTATCAGAGGTGGGTTAGCTTCAGTATTATGTGATTGTCATGTAAAATGTAAAAGTAAAGAAATAGATCCTGAGTATACAGGGAAAGAGAGTTATTTAAAGTATTTAGACTTTAACTCATTATACGCTTCTGCTATGGTTCAAGCTTTACCTACTGGTGAGATCAAAGTATTTTACAATTCAGAAACTGGTTTCGCAGATCTCGACTATACTCGATCTAGCTCTAATACTGGATATATCTATACCATTGATATAAAGTATAATGATGAGTTGAACCAGAAAACAAAGAAGTATCAATTCTTTCCTGAAAAGACTAAAGCAAACATTGATCAGTTAACAGATTATCAAAATGAAAACAAAAAGAAAGGATATAAACCTAATGAGAATTTGATGTGAAAGTTAACAGATAAGGAAAACTAGGTAATAGATGGAGAGATGTTAGATTGGTTTTTAAGTAATGGTTTAAGATTGGATGATATTACAATTAGGCAAAAGTTAGAGTATAGTAAGAGTGAATGGTTAAAGCCTTATATTGAGTTTATATTCAGAAAAGAAAGGAAGCTAAAGCTAAGTGTGATAAATTGGGACATGTATTCTTTAAACTGATGAATAATGCCCTCTACGAAAAAACAATAGAAAATATATACAGTAGTCAAGATGTAGAGTTAGTTAATGATGTAGATAGATATGTTAAATTAGTAGAAAATATTGGTTTTAAATTTGTTGTAGAGTTTGATGATGATCTAGTAGCTGTACATAAAACAAGAAGTAATGTTAGGTTAGATAAGTTTAACTATATTGGTTTTGTTATATTAGAAACAGCTAATCTGTTTATGTATAGAGCCATATATGAATACCTCGAAAAAGAGTTAGATTGTAGTTATCATTACAGAGATACTGATAGTATATTTATAAACAAATGTTCCATTGGATAGTACTATAGAAAAAGAAATGAATAAGATAAAAGGTTTATTGCATAATAATGAGTTAGGTAAGATGAAAGATGAAATACCTAATGATACTATTATAGAAGCTTGTTTCTTTAAAGCTAAAGCATACTGTTTTAATACAGTTAAAGGAGAAGAAAAGAAGTTAAAAGGAATAACTAAAGTTACTATTAGAAACCAAATTAATTTGGAAGACCATACTAATGCTATATATGAAGGTAAAAGTAAATCTGTAACTAATTATACTATTGATAGCAAAAGGCATCATTTAGAAACTAAGGAACAGTATAACATAGCTATAGATCCATTTGATGATAAAGGTATTAACAGTAGTAGTGGTGAGTTTAGATTCTACAACTAATATCATATAAATATTAGCAAAATTTAAAAATTTATAAAAGAGTTAAGCTGGTTTTTTTTGCGCAAGTTGGTTTTACGTGCTTTTTACACGGTCTCACTAGTTTTATACTAGTATCTGGGGACGTCCACCGGATTCAGTGGGGATAAAACCCAAACTACCCGTCTGATAACGGTTAATTACCAGCTTAACTCGACACTAGTGGTTTGCACTAAGTGAGAAAAGAAATGATAGTTTTTAATTGTATAAGAATTGGAATATAGAGTGAAATATAAATGGAATTAGAGTAATGTGTATATGGAGGCTGTCCCGCTGCCTCTAAGGCACGGAGGCCTCCATATACACATTACTCCTGTTCTATGTCAATTTTCTTGGAAAAACATGGAGTTTGTTTGTTTTGCTCTCTGTGTCAGTTTTGATGAAAGCAAATTTTTTTATAAGTCAGCTCCTACTGTATCGAAAAAATTAATAAATTTACCAGGATAATCTCCAATAAAATTGTTTCCTACTTTTTTTCATACCCACTGATGTTGACTCCTCCGTTAACAAACTGAAAAGAAAATTTGGTTTCTGTTTCCAGCTTCTGTCAGTATTTGTTTTCCATAAAAATCTAACATCTTCCCTCGAAATATTTTCTTCAACAAATCAGACTGCTTTTTGTACGCTATATAATAAATTGGGACTTTGTTGTAAAGTAACATTTCAGGAGTTGGTATTTTAAGCTAAAGATTTTCTTACTTCTTTAGCAATCCAGTTTTTCTGGCCCCTTAGTTTTGATTACTTTTGTCGTAAAAATGTTTTCCGTGCCTCAACTCGTCCCTCATTTTATTATCCCTGCAAACCTGTTAGTGCCACTTTTTAATTATCGGCCTCTCACTGATTCAAATATTTTGTGAAGAACAAAGTTGAGCTTGATGAGATGATTAGTACCTAGTTTATTTCAATTTCTTATCAGTTTTAGAAAACTTTCAGATTTTGTCTCTCATTTCAAAAACTCTAACTCCACCGTGTAGTAGTCGCTGATTTTTAGTGTTCTCAGTAAAGCATTTGCTTTGAAATTATCAAAAAAAATCAATACATGTTTTTGTCTTAGTTGTTTCGCGCGTTGGAGTTTGAGGGTCTCCAAAAACCAAAGCCTTCATAAATTATCATCCTCAATTTCGCCTTTTTTTCAGATAGAAACAAAAGTTAACAATCAAACAAAGAAAAGTACGGGATGTTATACTTAGTTGATCAAAGTAGAACGAATGTTTTTAAAGGTTTCCGCGTTTGTATCGGTGGGCGGAATGTACAAACTGGTCACTGAGTGTGTTTTAAGCAAGTTTTAAACTTCAAACTAATCGCCTGCAGCCTGTTTGTATCAGCCGTTACCATTATTTTCTTTGTCATAATTTTGGGTACAAAAATACCAACATAACCATTCCCTTTTTTCTGTTGGATATTTTTATATGGAGGTAGTTTTGCAGGGCAAAAGAATTGCTTTCGAAGCTATTTTTAACCAAGTTTCAGTGAGGCAGGTCGCCCTTGGTTCAACCTCTGTTTGACAAATAACAATTTTGAGTTCGTCAAACTTTTTTGTTAAAGAGCGAAAGATTTGAAGAAGTATCCACTCCTTTCCTGTTTAACTAGAAGTGTCTTTGTTCTTTGAAACATTCTCATGTTCTTTTTTCTGCGTTTATAGCATTATGACTCACTGGTTTTAATCAGGACATCATCCTAACAGCGCATTTTTTTAACTGGAAAAAAGCACATGCAAAAAACTAATACTTTTGAGGACAAAAAAACCAGAAAATTTTAGGAAACTGCCAGAGAATTGATCAGGAAAGATCAAAAGAGCAATAAGTACTTGATAGTTTTTTTAGAGTGTTCCTAGTTGCTTTAAAAGCTCCGCGGAAATAGCAGACTCTTTTTTAGGCTTCATCTCTTCTTCTTCCAATATTTGCAGGTTGCAGAGGTTGCAACTAGGTTGAAAGGCACAAACGGAGATCACTGACAGGTTCCTAGAAGCCTTAAAAAGTAATTTTATCAATATTCAGCTAGATTAATCAGTTTGTGCTTTGTTCTTACCAAGTGTTTCTATATTCCCGCGAGAAATCAATTTAGTTTTGAACCGAAATATTTGAAAACTCACTAAATTTAATCAAAGCAGAACGGTTAAGTTGGTATACTAAGTTCACATAAGTTCCACTACTCTCTACCGAAGCAGTGGCGTTTGTTTTGCGGTGATAATTTTTCGTTGCCGTTGCGGTCAGTTGCTTGTATTTTTTGATAGCTTCTAACTTGTCCAACTCCTAAATTTCTTGTACTTTGCCAAACTTCGTTTTTTCGCGTCCAACATGAACCAAAACTGAGACCACACAATTGTTGGCGCTCGTGATCATGTCTCGTTTGTGTGCCTCGTTACGTATTCCCTGTTCACATTCAGGCAGTGATTCGTATATTTGAACATTTATTTAATCATTTTTTTTTAATTCGAAGACTCCTGCGTTTCCTGAATATATAAATTTTTCCTGGTAGAAGATGAAATTACAGCTAACAGTGGAATTTATTGTGACATTGTTACTGAATAATAGGTAGCAAGCTTTTATCAATTTTAATGAATTTTGATTTCAAAAAGTAGTTGAAAAGAATTCAGATTGTCTCAGGCGACGTCTACGCTTTCCCTTGCTTCAAATGGGGTATTGGAAATAAGCACACAGTCTGGATTACCTTTCCTGAGATCAAAGGCCATCGTTAATGTTTTTGAGTTTCACGTTATTTAGCAATTTCTTGTTCTTGTTGCTCGGTTTTTGAGTGAAAAAAAAACGAACGTCCATGCTTTATACGCTCACCTTTTCAGAATTGCAAGCCACAAGACTCCCATCGCAGTTTGAGGATGTCACTTCCATCTGCATAACACAGCCAAAAGTAAAAAAGTAGAAAGAAGGAGAAAAACGGTTAAATGTTGCAAAGTGCAACGATGATGTAATCTAGTTTAAGGTTATATTTCATATCGATAGTCTTGCTTTAGGCTTCTGCTAAAAAAACGCGTGCTTTTAGAAATTAAACTTGAAAATCAAAACCGACTGAATTGTGTGAATGCGTGTGTGATTTAATCAGTTCCACTCAAATACACACCCGTGTTCCCCGACCGAAGCTCAGGGTCTGGGCAAGCGGTTCGAGCGCACAATTGTCTGGACCATGGTATGATTTAGGTCTCATCAAAAGTCAACTCGTGTGATTGGAGGGGTACTTCGGTCTGGAAGATCTGATCATAGGCGGAGAGCTTTCATATTTCGCTAAAATTATCAGTATCAATAGCTTATTCGAGGTGTCAAATACATCATCTAATTTTGAATAATGACATCTTTAGTTTTTTGAAGTTCTATTAGGCGCAATGCTGAGTGTCCATATAAGTTTTCAATGATCTCTAATATCGTTGCAATATTCAATCACTTCTTATGAAAGTTTGAAAATTGAGGCTATCTACGTAACCACTGGTTAAACTTGGGCCAGACAATATTCAGAGAGCTGGCCATTTCACCATTTTAATAAAACAGAGTTTCTTGCATCCTTTTTTGCACTGTTGATCAAATTTTTCAAGGTTTTCTCAAATTACGAAAAAACTGTAACAACCAATTCCATTATACCAATTCCATTTTGTCAAGAACTGACATTTTTTATTTTAACACAACAGTAACAAACTGTTACAAAAAATTTAGCTCTTCTATACAATGAGACGATTATTTTAACAATTCAGTTATTAAGCATGCAGCAAAAATCTCACATTTTGTTATCGCTTATCTGAAAAAAAGTATCTAATATTTGGCAGGAACTCTCGAAAGAGCCATTTGAAAACGTGAGCGAAAGGTTTTTTTTCCAGAAAGTGTGTGTGTATGATTATATATATATATATATATATATATATATATATATATATATATATACATATATGTGGGTGTGTGTGTGTGTGTGTTCGTGTGTGTGTGTGTGTGGTGTGTTTGTGTGTGTGAGTGTGTGTTTGTGTGTGTGGTGTGTGTGTGTGGGTGTCTGTGACAGAGTTTTGAAAAAAAAACACTTGAGTTGATAAATGCCTCATGAGACTTCTTTCCTAAGCAAGATCCGAAAAAGTACGATATGAAAGCAACAATATAGTCCAAGTTTAAAACGTGTAGTTGTTTTTGGTCGTAGTAAATAGCAGAACCCCGATGGAATCTATAGAACGACCAAAAATTTCAAAACCCTTTATTCTCGAAGGGTCTCTAAGCAGTTACCGAAGCAGCCTTTTTGAAGAAAGTATTTCTTGCTAATGGTTCTATACAAATCATTATTTGTATTAAACAAAACTAAAATAAGTCAGAAACCTTTGCCAAAAATTATTAAAAGTTTTACTAACTGGAAAACTTATGAAGTTTTACAGGAAGACTATCTGATTCAATACTGTAACTCAGTTGCGTCAGTTACGGGAATGAGCAAATGCGTCCAAATCAACTGTGATTTCAATCAGGAAAGAAACAAAACAGTTAAGAAAATCACTTTTTTAAGGACCCATGATGAAAAAAATTGGAGATGAACAATCAACTGCAAAACGAAAGAGAAAAAATTAATAATGAATAATCTAATAGCAAAAAAACAGCCAGAGAATTTCAGCTCAAAAATTTCTGCTTGTTCTCTCAAAATAATCTGTTTTTTGGGTTTATTAAAGACAAACTTATATGACTGAGCCTGAACAAACTTGGATCTATCATTATTTTTTTGTAGCCACAACTTGTGCAGTTTATATATCACAATACTCTGTAAAACAGAATTTCTCCTAGTAATCTGGGGCCACAAAAGAACGGATCTCAAAACCTAACGAAAAGAATTATTCTAGATAACCAAAACTCTGAGCCTCGAAACAAAAATTGTTTCGACTCCAAATGTAAATAGTGTCCTAGGACTACAAAGTACCGAAACAAGAAAAAGCTTTTTGGTCAACTTCGAACAAATCTTGACTATTATGTTTTCAGAAGTTAGTGTGTAGGGATGAGACCACAAGTGAATGTCATCAAGGAAACCCGTGACAACGATTAAAGCACCTCATAAAAAACTCAATCTGCAGCATAATAAAAAACGTTCAAGTTAGACTGCAGTTAGATTTGTCCATAATTAATTAGCATGTAAATCAAAGGTCCAACTTCAATAAAGGGATACAACGTAGTACAAGAAGTACTCCAACATCAAAAAACTGAACGACGTTAAAACTGCGGGGAAACAAGATTGAACCTTCACCTCATTACTTGAATACACTGCATTTTGTGCCCTAGAATCGGGCACTTTAAAATTCTAGAGAACTGCAAAAGTAACTCAAAATCGGTAGAAAACGAATCTGAAAACTTTTTAAAATATGAAAAACTATTGCGTCTTCTGAAACTAACAACTCTTCAAAATGATACCAATAACCCCTTGTTCTATTGAAGCTTTTCCAGCATAATCCATATATCCTGTCGGCGCAATCAACAAAGGTGGAATTAAATCCATGTTTCTGGGGCGAGAAGCAGTGACGAAAACTTTGCTAATTACCAATCTTAACAGTGATAAAGAACGTTGAGTGTTGTGTCTCTAGAATTTTTCATATTATTGATGTTTGTTGGTAATAAACAATTCTATGGTTTCTTCGTAACTACGATTTAACCGTTCAATTTATTTTTTCCCACAAATTACAGAAAGTAGTAGTAATATTATTACGATACCAATCTGCATTATTATACGATTCCTTTTTGAAATCTTTCAATCACAATTCAAAATATAATTTTCAGATTTCGGAATCAGTGTAATTTGGCTAAATCTGTTGGGATAGAAACTATCTAAATGAAATCCATAAAATTAAAAGATACTTTGGTACATGAAAATGGACTAGACCAGCGGGGGGATTTGGTTGATAATGTGAGTGTATTGAGGAAATAATTCATCGCTACAATTGGAATTGTTACTAATTTTCATGCGTTCTTGTTAAATAATGTCAATTTTTTTGAAGTTAATTTTTTTCACCCCACGTAACAGCGTTTTTTATATTATTTCTTTTTGACTCCTCGGGCCACGCTTTTTGAGTTTGTAATGATGGATTTGTATCTATGCGACTCAAATTTGCATTTTTCTTCAATTTATTTAGTTTCTATGCTGCAATTTGGTCATATCCAAAAATCTTTCCGCTTGTTGGGGCACACTGTTGGTACCATCCTCCTTAGATTTTTCTTTAGCTGTTCACATTTGTAATTCTTTTTAAACCTAATTCCCGATTTTGTCTTTAAATTTGTTTTTTCGTATTTCATCTCCGTGTTTGGTATAACTTAACCCCAGTTCCTCAATCCCTTATCTGATCACATGTCATTTATCTGATATCTAAATCATAATCTCTTCACTTTACTGCAAACTTTTTTTTACAAATTTCGATCAATTCACAAAGTGAAATTTTAATGACTTCATTTTTGTTCATTTAATCAACACCTGTTGCGATAACAGCAGTTAAATAAAATGCCAGTGTGATAATTTTTAATGCCCGATCGACACTGGAAAAACAATTCAGCATTAGACTACGAGTTTCTCACACTCTTTTCTCGCCACTGTTACAAAGTAAACAGTGGCGAGAAAAGAGTGTGAGAAACTCGTAGTCTAATGATGGAAACAGTTTGATAAAAAGTAGTCTAAAAAACGTGAGTGGTGCATGTGGTGCGTGTTTTGTGTGTGGCGTGGGTGGCCTATGTGCGGTGTGTGTGTGTGTGTGTGTGTTGTGTGTGTGTTTATGTGCGTGTGGTGATTGTGTGGTGTGTGCGTGGTGTGTGTGTGTGTGTATGTGTGTGTGTGTGGTGTGCTGGTGAGTGTGTTATCTGTGGTGTGTGTGTGTGTGTGTGTTATCTGTGGTGTGTGTGTATGCGTGCGTGTGTGCGTGTAAGTGTGTAAGTGGGTGTGTTTGTGTAGTGTGTGGGTGTGTGTGTGTGTGTGTGTGTGTGTGTGTGTGTGTGTGTGTGTGTGTGTTAGGTGTGAGTGTGGTGTGCTGTTGAGTGTGTGGTGTGTTATCTGTGGTGTGTTAGTGTGTTATCTGTGGTGTGTTAGTGTGTGTGTGTGGTGTGCTGGTGAGTGTGTTATCTGTGGTGTGTGTGTATGCGTGCGTGTCTGCGTGTAAGTGTGTAAGTGGGTGTGTTTGTGTAGTGTGTGTGTGTGTGTGTGTGTGTGTGTGTGTGTGTGTGTGTGTGGTAGGTGTGAGTGTGGTGTGCTGGTGAGTGTGTGGTGTGTTATCTGTGGTGTGTTAGTGTGTGTGTGTGTGTGTGCGTGTGTGTTTGTTTGTTTGTGTGTATGTGTGTGTGTGTGGGGGGGGGGGGGGTGCGTGCGTACGTGTGTGAGTGCGTGAGCGTGCGTGTTGGTGTCTCTGTGTGTGTGTTTGTGTGTGTGTGTGTGTAATTGTGTGTGTGTGTGCGTGTGAATGTCTGTCTGTGTGTGTACGTGTGTGCGTGCGTGAACGTGCGCGTGAACGTGCGTCTCTGTGTTTGTAAGTGTGTGTGTGTGTGTGTGTGTTTGTGTGTGTGCGTGCGTGTGTGTGTGTGTGTGTGTGTGTGTGTGTGTGTGTGCGTGCGTGTGCGTGTGTACTTGGGTGCATGTGTGCATGTGTACGTGTGTGCGTGCGTGTATGTCTCTCTGTGTGTGTTTGTTTGTGTGTGCGTATGTGTGTGTGTTTGTGTGTGTGTGCGTGTGTTTGTGTGTGTGTGTGTGTGTGTGTGTGTGTGTGTGTGTGTATGTGTGTGGGAGAGGGGAGGGGTGTGGGGTGCATGAGGGCAAAATGAATAACAGATCCAAAGAAATATCACTTACCTTTGAAAGTGTAATTGTCCACAAAAATAAAAATGAGAAACCAATGAAACTTTGTTCAATTTTGAAATGATCGCAGCAGGTGTTGATTAAAAAAATTATCACACGGTTGTTATCGCCCTCGAAGTTATCATAACACCTCGGCTTCGCCTCGGAGTTTGATAACTTCTCGGTGGCGATAACAACCGTGTGATAATATTCAATCTGCAATTCAGTCTTAATTTCTTTGTCCTTAAACTAATTCAAGATTTCTGATGTTCTGTTAAAACTCTCAATCTTGAGACTCAAAACGTTATTTAAGTAAGCCATTTAAACTGGAGTGATTTCCCCAGCAAATCAAGCATTTCAGATAAACTAGGTTTTTGTGGCTCAGGAGCAGAACCATCAAAAATAGCGCAAAATATTTATTTAGGCTATACTGCCGAAGCTGGTTGTTTAATTGCGTCGCCAACACAATTTACTCAAACCTTTCTAAACATTGCGCCGGAAAAGTAGCAATTACCCAGTGAAATGAAACTTGATACATCTTGCCAAGACATGCAAGATCTTGATAGTCTTGACAAAATGTGGATTATCTTACAAAGATCTTGATAGGACGAAAATTCTTGGTAGATCTTTGTAAGATCTTGCCATGATCTTATGAAGCTGTATCAAGAAAAATTATTGATTAAACTTGCCAAGATCATGGTTAAACATGGCAATATAAATTTCACTGTATTTGAGAGGCTTAAAAAGTAAACAAAGTGTTTGATTGCTCTTTTCTTGGACATTATATTTTCAAGTTGCTTTTTTCAAGACTTTTCGCATTTAAACAAACGTTTTTGTCCTCGGATTCTCGAATCCGTTTCTGTTAGTCATATAATATATTAGTCTTAATAATTGTTGCTTAATGTTATGATTTCGTGCTAATTCATGTTTTTGGGTGCTATTGAATTTTGAATACTTGGTACATCTTGCCATGTCATTGTTAATCTTTCTTGGAAATCTTGGCTAGATCTTGTTTCTTGACACCCATGCAAAGATCTTGCAAGTTTGTACATATCTTGATATTATCTTGCCATATAACATGGCTAGATCTTGGCAATATTTTCCATGATTAACTTTACTTAAAACTTTATTTAGATGTAATCATTTTCCCTAGATTTTTTTAGTTGCTGTGGTGCCTTTGGGTCACATCGTAAAATCTGCTCGCTGTATTGCCAATGTTATCCTCGATGATTCTGTGTGCAAATTCAGGATACGAGCAACTCAAATGGATCATACAAACTGCTTGATATTCGCTACTCGAGTTATAACTCAGCTTCAGTTCTGCCCTGCCGATGTCAACTTGTGGTATTGGCACAAGTGCCTGATTGAAGCAGGTTGGGATGAGGCCTTCGCTGATTGCGTAATAGCAGTTATGGGCGAACTGCTCCAAGTCGACTATCTATCTGAAAAACGTGCGGATGCCTACAAACGATTGAGTGGAATGGTCACGCCGGAAGCGGCAAGAGCAATAAGAGATGGGCTTCCGGGGTTTATCCTCTTTGATTGTCCTATCCTATAGAGAGGAATAATGATAACTTTTTAATGTTCAATTAAAGCCTTAATCATCGCATAATCGTAATCTTATGAGTGACTTCAATGGTTTAATTATTTTCCCCTCAACACTTTCCTGTTTATTTGGCATCATTTATAAATAATAATGCTCTGTCATTTAATATGATACAAATAGTTAAAAAGACATTTTGCAAAGGTTCGGCGAAATTCTTATGGGAACAAATTGTTTCAAATCGTGTTACGGAAATTACCGATCGAATATACAATACACAGACGGTAATTTTGACAATCATCAATTGACATTCATCATCGATTGTAAAGTTATGTAATCAGTCATTTATTTATTTATTCAATCAATTAGTGATTAATAATTCAATTAAACTTTCAGAACATAGTTATTAAGGGTAGCGATTTGAGATATGCAATGTATTTCATTTCCTTTCCTTCCAGGATAATGAGCATACAAATTCAGTGCCGCCCAGGCGCACTTGCTTTACCTACTAACATTTTTTAACATGGTAACACTATATATATATATATATATATATATATATATATATATATATATTGCTATGCAACAAGGCGTCTCGGTAATGTGCGTTCGCAAATAATGTTCCGATTGTGTTCATCCGCATTTTTGACTTAGTGGTCTCTCAAATGTGGAAGAAATAGAAAACTTTGAAACCTTCAAATATTGTTCAACAAACCAATAAAAGAATAGAGTAATGCCGCAATAGAGTGTTGATGAAACCTGCTAATAATGAAACTACAAGACAAGAGAAGCTTAAACGTCAAGTAAAACAAACATTGATTACACTCAAAACTCGATTTATTTGTTTAAAAGAAAACACAATGATAAAATGAAAAAGGCATCAGATAACAAATTAATTTTAAAAAATCTCTCCTCAAAGAGACTCCGTAATGATTCGAAAAAAGCGGCAGCGGAAAAACTCAAAATTTTTTCCTTTTTTAAGCCATTATTTTCAATAAAAATTAGATTTTCACTCGCTGGAAAAAGGATACGGCCAGTCTTTACAGATAATGAGCTACCTATTGAATGAAAGGAGATGAAATGTGACAACGCTCAAAAATCCATTGAGATATTTTAAAACAATTACTTTCAAAGGTACTGAAAACCAAAAGCTTTCAAATAGAAACAAAAGAAGGATAACTTGTAATTCCTTAGGAATTCATTTAGGCGCGTTTTTAGTGAAAAGACAGAAGAATCCAATAGGAATAGGCACGTAACCGAAAAGAACTCAAAATTTAACAACCTATTTTACGAAATGACAGTATTGAAGCCCTTAAAACTATGATCATTTAAAAACCATTAAAAAGTATGATCAAACTTTGAAATTGCTTTATTTCTTCACTGGGTCTCGTTTGATTATTAATAAGTCGGCTTTAAAAGGGTCCAATGAGAAATAAAAAACGAAATAAAACATGAAAAAAAGACCAGTTTAGAAAACAAATAATAATATGAAAACGAAATGTCACTTTCAGAAAGACACTTTCAACAAAAAAATGCTTGGTTCAGCAAAAATTGATGACACCTATCGATAACGATACTCAATTAAATGATGTAAAAATCAAGAACAAACAGCAGAGGGTTCAAAAATGCAGGTATTAGTTGAAAACTTTGCAACTGAAGGCCATTAAAACCACTAGCCATAATATGGATTTATTGAATTGGTTCGTTCTGAGCCATTACAAAAAAAACAAAAGAATTTCCTGAACCATTTCAAAAAGAACCAAGAACAAATGTAAAAATAAAACTTCTAAAAAATTTTGCAAGATAACGGTTTCGGAGCCGTCGGGACCAAAATATATATTCACAAAAAACATTAATTTTGTTGCGAATTATATAGACGTCTGCTGGACATGTAGTTTATTTAATATATTGTGAAGCAAAAAAAATGAAGCTAAAAAATGAGCGAATATACAACAATCACAACTGTTTTTAACAAAAGTCGTGGTACCAAAGCCAAGAAACACCATTAGGTTAAGTTAAAACCAATATAGAAAGAAAATCAACCTGGAAAAATTCCCGCTGTTTTTACGGAGACAATGCTTCAGGTCAACAGAAGTACGATATAAAAAGGCTTCTTCAGAACGTTTGATGATCATTTTTTAATTCAAACATTTACAAAGTCAGAAGAGCCATAAGAGATGAACTGCAAACAAGTAGTTTTATTTGCGCCTACTAAAGAACTCACTTCGATTTTCCGATTAGACATACTAAGTCATGACTCTGTAAAAAATATAAAAGAGCCAGCGAAACACAAAATTCGATTAAAGTTTTCTCTGAAAAAAAAATATTTTAAAGCCCTAAAGACAATGAGCGCGTACTCAAAGGGTTAATATTTCAAGTAAATTGGAGCTCATTCTCATGTAAATTAGAACTGTGTTGATTGAACGCGGATTTGAAAATATTTTCGTCAGTAATGAACTTAAAAAATTAGGGGTTAAATTGTGTTGAAAAAAATTTGATGCCTCAATACAATCGGCATGTATTTGTTTATGAGAGTCCAGGAAGACAAAATGGCCACGATATAGTTTTGTGTCAGATTTAACACATAATTTATCCAAAAAAAACTTAAATAGAAAGTCTGGCATATGAAACATTTCAATGTATCAAAACAAATATCCGATTTCAATAGGCCAAGAAAGGACCAATTTTTGTTGAGAAGACTCTTTTAGAAAACGGAAACAAAGAAAGCCCAGTTTGCGTTTTAAATGGATTGCTTCAGCAGTTTTCAGGTTTGTTTTCCTCGCAAACTTCAAAAAAGCGGGCTAAAATATCAAATTTCTGCCCCAAAATTTAGCACTAGCGCTAATGTTTATAGGTAAAAACACTCACAAAATTGTTTACAGTTAAAAAGATTTTAGCAAAATTGACAAAGGTTTGAACTAAAAATACGGCAAAAACGATTAAAATGGAACAAAATTGGTCTACTATTCACAAAATGTTAAACCTCGATAAACTCCCGAAGAAAACAATTTTTAAAAGAAATCTTTATTTTGTATCCTGCGACTGACTGGCTCTTAAATATTATCAATCACAACTCTCCACAACGAACATGTCCATCGGATATCAAATCAAAAATTCAATTAAAAAAATCCGTTTGATTATATAGTTCTTCACTCTCATTAAAGCGGGGTTGGAACAATAACATATATTTTAAAAGTGGGGACAGAAAAGTAACCAGATGCGGTCGAAATAGAACTGATCCACTTTTTTGTTTGACCATTTTTTCTGATTAGTTTAAATCATATTTATCGGCAAATTGTTTATTTTCTTCTTTTGAAACACCCTTCATTGTGTTTCAGAAAGTTCAAAAGTCTGTTAGGAACTGAGTAACATGAATTCACATAGAACTGAAGCACCCTATACGATATCTAGGACACAAATACCATCCTCGTCCTGTGTCGAAAATTGTTTGCTTACTTTTTCGTGAAAAATTTTATAGAATAATGCTTCTTTTGTTTTAAGAGAGCATAAACAAAATTTTTGCTATATAAGTATCAATCATCTGTTTATTATGTGCAGAAGTTTACTACGGGATCTCATTTGTACCCAGAAAAGAATTTTGAAAACTTTTCCGAACAAAAATGACTTTAAAAAATGATTTTTCTCGACTACAGTACTTCCCCAGCCTTGTGATACTTCTCAGCCGAGAATGTCTTTCTAGTAACGACTGCTTTTTCTCTTTAGTAATAATAATTTCAGGTGGCTCATTGCTGGAATATCTGGAATCTAAGCATTATGTGATGTTGCTGTAAAAGCGCCTGACCACTTTCGCCATTCAGTTGGATGGCCAGGGAGTTCCGCTAGTTCCAACTTAGATAGAAAAGAAGGGATAAACCTAAATTGGAATGGTTCTTAATAACAAGACTATAGTGGAGACAACGGTAACTTCGTTTTCGTGTATGGACCGTTTTTGCATTTATGTCCAATTTTTGGGGGTCATTTTTCGATTCATGTTCATAAAAACACAAATGCGTTGAGTTTTGGGCTATCATCACCGCTGTTTTGCGCCTTTCAATACTTTTATAAACTAAAAATTTTCTACAATTTAGTCTACATCTACTTTAGATTGTATATCAACCAACCCCTCAACATTCCTATTTCTTATTCGTAGCTTCATTGAAAAAATTGAATTAGTTGACGCTTGCTAGAAAACGGTTGAATCGGACAGCTTTATTGATAGCAAATCAAGCCTTGATATGAAAATTCTGATCCTCCCATTGATTTTCATGTTTGTGTTTCAATTGTAAATTGCTATCTGTTCTTGCAACAGTTTTCTTTCGGATTCTCTTTGCTTTCGATTTTATGCAATTCCATTTGCAATTGTTTTTTCCATT